>NC_043982.1:5650186-6250186 GCF_902150065.1 Myripristis murdjan
TGGGTCATTCTATAATTTTGGGACATCTTAAGTCCATGGGATATATCTTGCATGAATTTTTAGTATAACTTAAAAAAAAAAAAATCATTTTATATTGACAGTTGATCATGTTTTCACAAATACAATGATTATTTATTGTAGAAACAGCCATTTAATAATTAAAAAATGTCTACATATCACTACAATCTACATTTTCCCTCTGTCCTTTTTTAATCACAACCAACTTTTAATTAGCCAAAAAACAATGAAAAGCACTTATTTACTTTTTATTTTGATAATTTCCCATTCATTAAATAGAGATAATTATGACAGATAAAATTTTTGTGTCAATATATAAAATACTATATGCAAAATAACATTTTTATGTGTGTCCCTGAAATCATTGTCAACTAAGTTACCCATTAAAAAAAAAAAAAAAAAAAAAAAAAAAAAAAAAAAAAAAGCCTCCCAATAAGGTCTTGTTTACCCAAATCTTATGACGTTCACCTTGTGATGTCATTTCACTCAGCAGGCTGCATGGTATGTTCTTTCTGCCTTCTTTTCTTAAATATTTCTTATAGTGTCTGAGTCAAGGAAGAATTTAGCAAATGTCAACAGTGTTACTCCAGTATCATTATTAAATTATGTTTAATAATATTTTACTTAATTATTTCTGTAATAGTTTAAGACAATCCTTCTCAAAAATGCCATGTGGTATTTGGCTGAAAGCAGCCATGTTGATTTAATGCCTGAAAACTGCAATAATGTCAACTATGTTACCCATAAACTGTGTTACCCTAGAAAGGTAACTGAGTTGACTAAGGGTGACATACAGTAGTTGACACTTACCATATTCTTGTATAGTCCAGTCATTTTATGACTCAAGGTCAAACAAATTGCAACAGAAGCAAACTCAACTGATTTTGTATCCTCAGTATGTCCTGAGTGAGGGAAAAAAAAGCCCAGAAGAATCCCACTGGGGGAAAGTTTCAAAAAAGACAAAAATATAGCCCATTCAAACGCCTATTAACTTTTTTTCTCATATTAATAGGGCAAAAATTTTAACCTTTAGGTATCACCATGAAAATTGCTGAGTTGATTACTTACATATAGACAAATAAAAAATGTATTGCAAGTTTTTTGAAATTGTTTATTGAAATGAGCAAATTGTGCATATTTGAATTCTGTACACACTAGTTTGTATAAATGCTACAACAGATATAAACCTTGGGTATAGCCAGGTGAAAATCTCATAATCAATCCTGTTGGCATATAGCAGTCAAATACTGAACATTAAGGTCTGAATGGAACCCATTTAGGCTACCAATGAACATTAAGGAAGAAGGAACTTACAACCAGTCTTTAGCAATTATCATTGCAGAGATGAGGTTTGGAGTTGGGTCCGTGAGGCTGTTTCTGGGAGATAAGTCTGAGGAACGAACAAGAGACAAGTACAGCATTAGCACTGTTTGACCAAGGGGGACCCAGTAAAGTGCTACCCACAGCAAAATGACTGTTTGATCAAAAAAGCTATATTGTGGCACTCCCTGGTCTCAGCAGCAGTCACCTCCCGAAGAAAGGAGCATGCCATAACTGCTCCACTAAGGTGGTAGTAATCTTGAAAAATGGCATCCATTTTGGAATTTCTAAGTGGTTGTCAAATGACCCATGGAGACAGCTCATCCCAATTTTCATGCTAGTATCATAAGAAGACCACTTTATATGCCCTCTGTAGTAAAACTGTGAAGTTTATGCAAATTTATGCAAATTAGCTCATGTTACTAAACCGTTTCAAAAAACTTGCAATACATTTTTTATTTGTCTTAAGGTAAGTAATCAACTCAGCAATTTTCATGGTGATACCTAAAGGTTAAATTTTTTACCCTATTCACATGAGAAAAAAAGTTAATAGGCGTTTGAATGGGCTATATTTTGGTCTTTTTCGAAACTTTCCCCCAGTGGGATTCTTCTGGGCTTTTTTTTCCCTCACTCAGGACATGCTGAGGATACGAAATCAGCTGAGTTTGTTTCTGTTGCAATTTGTTTGACGTTGACCCCTTATTTGGCTTAAAATTACTGGACTAGTAGTTTTCAAGAGTTAATTTTAAAATAAATTCAGATAATTTGTAACATAATAAAAAATCAACACACCTTTTAACCTTTTAAGACTGTTACATGTATATTGAAATGAATATACATTTTCTATAAATGCAGTTAATAAAATTACAAGTGTTCCACTACAAACTAGTCTGGTTGGTATGTGTTTTTGATGTCACAATGATTCCAGATGGTCTTAAGTAAATCTCGTAAGAGTTGGACTATGCAGTATTGCTAACATAAAAGCAGTATAATATTAATAATTTACATTATAATTATGTTTCATCATATTTTTTTTTATGTCCAGTCAACTTTAGTCAACTATGATACCATACACTGTCAACTAAGTTACCATTATGTAATATGTGATAAAAACATTTAATTGTTTCCTAAAACCAAAGTAAATGAGTAGAAACTTTGTGGCTGAGAAGCATGTCATGTTGTATACTTTTTTCAACAAAATTACCTTGGATTTTAAAAGTTTTTGAAAAAAAAAAAAAGGGAGACCACTGATTACATTCTGTGAAATTGGGGATTTAAAAGCCAAACAACAAACTAATTGGCAATTAAAATTTAAAATATTGGTAAATGGACACATATTCTACCAGGAATAGTATTTGTTTTAATATCTGGCATTTATCTAAAGTTACAAGTTGACAGTTTTTGTCTGTAACATAGTTGACAAAATAATCAGTTAATATCTCCTTTTATTTAATAAATATCTGAAATCAATAATGCTGGAGCTTGCCAATTACTAAAATATGTACATATTGCACACATATGCAAACACAGTAGCATTCTACTTCCTGTTCTTTGCTCCTGTGGGGTGCAAACTCTCACCAGAGTGTACATTATAAAAATTCGAACGCTCTGCCGTTTTGAACAAATTCAGAACGCCCAATTCTATATCAGCCTTTATTTTGAAAATGCAAAATACATGTATTCTTGATACATTCGTCTGACACATTTATTTGAGTGGGATTTTTTAAGAAGACACATTTTGATGTATCTTTGCGCATTTCTGTCTATAGTGAGAAGAACCTGAATATCTCTAAATAAATTAGGTAAAATATGAATTTAAGGTAGTTTTTAACTTGTAGGCTATGGTTGAGTAGCATAGGTAACACAATGATCAGTCAATATTGTAGGTATAATATAAGAGTGGGCTCTATAAGGTACAAACCACATGGGGACAAATAAGCCCCAGTGTCAAGGACACAAAAGCTGTACCTTAGAGGGTACTGCCCCTGTACCCCTAGATGTACAATAATGTGCTTTATTTTGAGAGTGTGAGTGCACTCTTTAGGTAGGTAGGTAGGTAGGTAGGTAGATACTTTATTCATCCCGCAGGAAAGTCACATTTTTTCAGCAGTATCCACAGATTACAGATTAAGTAAATAAAAAGAAATAAAAATAAAGAATAAGATCTAGGTACAACAGAATAAGATCTGAGTACAACAGAATAACCTAAGTACAACCCAGTGTGCAAAAAGCAATGTGCAAAAAAAAAAAAAAAAAAAAAAATTAAAAAATTAAAAAATTTAATTCATACTGCTTAAGTTAAATATTATGTATGTACCGTATTTCCCCAATTAATCGCCCGGGTGTTTAATACCCAAAATCAACTTGGACCCCAGGCGTTTAAAAGAACCAGGCAGCTATTCGCTGCAGGCCTTTATTTATTTTTGCACAGACCTGCACCAGGCCATTATTGTGATGATAGTTACCGTCCAACATATTTATCGTCGGTCGATTTAAGATTACGGTACACCTTTTTTTCTAACGTTAGCTAGCTCTCTTATTTTGACAGAAAACGGAATAGCCTTATTTTGGGTTACCTCAATACAATGCAAATAATCGCCCCGGCGGTTATTCGGGTGGGCATTTAATATGCAAAATGGGTGCAGACCCCAGGCATTTAAAAGAGCCAGGCAGCTATTAATTGGGGAAATACGGTATATGATTTGCACCCGTATTTTTAGCTGTTTCCATGTTTCTGGCATAGGCGGAGTTTGCGGGGGGGGGGCACCGCCCCCCCCAGCGTCTGAAATGTGTCACTACATTGAGTATTTCCTGTATACATATCTATAAACATTTAAGCATCAGAAATAAATCTGAATTACATTATGTTTGGTATTGTAATAAATAAAATAATTAAAAAAAAAAAAAAAAATCTTTGCCCCCCCAGCACAAATTTCAAACTCCGCCTATGGTTTCTAGGCACTTCCTTGTGATTCCACTTCTTTCAACACTGGCCTCAGCTGTGTTTGTTTTTGTTGCCACCCAGGACTTGACAGGACTTGGCATTAGTATCAGCATCAGGCTCACGTTGCCGATAATCCTGATACAGTTTTGCTCTGTTGCATTACAGCTACATGTTTGTACAATGTTACGGATAAGCTGGCTTTCCTGCGAATTGTTTACCCGTGTTTGTGAACATCAGTGGTTTCTCATGGTGATAGCATTGAAGGGCAACGTAGCTGACCTCACGAATGCCTTAAGGATTATAATTCTATATCACTCATAATTTCAAGGACTAGGCTATCCATCCGATTAATTTAGCTTACTGTTGGTTTGTGGAGTTTAGGGAAACTGTGGGATCAGAGAAATTCTAAACAATTTTTTGTTTTATTTCTGCTAAGCAAATATATACCCGCTGTGCTTGTTACATATCTTAGGGAACTGACTCTGGATTTTGAAGTCCATCACCTCCTTCACAAGTATCTGATCCATCGTCGGCTGGTCAGTTCTATCACTCTAATCATGGTTCCGCTCGTTCTACTTATAGGGTTATGGCTAATTAGATAATTAGATGACAGAGACTCAACACGCATAAAAGGGCTGAGCTGTGGTAGTATGGTTGTTTGTTAATCTGATTAATTTGTTAAATAGTTACTATGCACAATGATGTGGAGGTGTTGTCTCGTCTGACTTTGTGTTGCTTGTTTTTACATACGGAATGCAATGGTGCATTGTTCTCTTGCAATGACAGTGGTCACAAGTTAAGGAATTTTAAAACCGTTGTTTTTGCCTTGAACTAGGCTATATTTTGCTGTGTGTGAGTTATCCTGAAAGCTGCTGACTCAGCGATGTAGCACAAGCAAACTCGAAACCAGGCATGCCTTGCTGACCACTCGATACTGGGTGAGAAATCTAAAGGAAAACATAACGTGCGTTTTCATGTATGTGGTTTTACTGTCCTTATTGTGTTGTGTGTGGCTGTTTTTTCTGCTGCTATGGCACTGCAATTTCCCTGTGGGGATTAATAAAGTTTATATCTATCTATCTATCAATCAGACAAGTGTTAACTCGCTCCTTGAGTTTGACTCTACCTACCACCCTTCTCAAGCTGCCCTTCATCTTCAGCATCAACTGGCACATTCATTCATTCTACTCCCAGTCTCCTGATTGCATGACCCAAGTCAGGTTGAAAAGGACCTGAACATGATTTAACACAGTGTAATTTCCTTTGATTGTGAATGGCCTGAACTGTCAAGTTACATTTCAGTGATTATGGGTATCTTTGTTAGTTATAACAGGACTCACTCGTCTTGGTCTTTTTTTTTTTCCCACAACCGTTCTGCCTTCGTAAACTGTCAAAGTTCCATGTTGATAAGACCCTCACATCTCTTTTTTTCAGATCTTGTGTTGACATTTTCTGTAATCTGCTACTGTGGCTATCTCAGCGTCATGGTCAAAACTGCCCTTTCCAAAATGGTGAAAGTCAGCAGTAAAATCCTAGGTGTCCAGAACAGTAACCTCATCAGCCTGCACATCAGAGAGGTAGCACGGAAAGCTAAATCTCTCCGATCAGTCAGCACCCAGCCCCTTCACCCCAAGTTTCAGATCCTACCTTTTGGCTCCTGGTTCAGATTTCCCCCTGTGAAGAGCAACAGATACATGCACTCATTCACTTCCACTTCAGTTTCCCCTCTGAACTCAGGCCGGGGGTTAGATTGTAGCTATGGTGTTGTTCTTTGATAACAATAATGGTGACAATGATGATGATAATGATGGTTGTGAAAATGTTTCACAATGGTGCCAACCTTGGCTAACTATGTCCATTTTGTTTATGATGGCATATGTTGTTTACATAAGGTTGTTGCATTGTATTTCCATATCCATGTTGTATTGATATTGGTGACATGTTGATCTTGCCATTGATTTCCTAAAATTCAGCACATTATTCTTGCATGCAATTCTGTAATCAGAAAGGTCAACCTGGCACCACTGTTGGCTTGATGTAGCCTTTTTGTATTTCATCATCTCGTATCGATGTCTTGCTGCAAAACCAACTGCTCACCAGGGACAAACAAAGTTGAAATTTGAAAACTGATATGTGTGAATGAAACAGCATAGAGGCCAGAAGCACAGAAACCATTACTGTGCATGGGTAAGAACAAGAAGTTAGAGAAGGAAGTCCTGCACGTGAAATTCCATCTGTCATGACTGTGCAGATTATGGAGATAGATGTGGTTTAGAAAATCATAACATTGGCACGGGATATTGAACAAAACATGAAAAGAAAGTTAGGTGGTTAACACGAGATTAATCTTGCTGATCAGGGTCATTAGGGGGATCTGAAGACACCGGCTCATGAATCACTGGGTATTACCAACATCCTTGTGATGCAATATGTACAACCCAGAGAGCATGATATGATAGGTATTACAGTACACATACACTCAATACACAGCCTTTACTACAAAGGCTAGATAGTATATACTCAATACCAGGTAGCACAACAGTGTTAATTAATTACTGCCTAGATTTCTGCACTGCTCAAAAATTTTCCACACAATCTGTATCTGTAACAGACAGACATTTGCCTCCAGCTGTTTCTTGATTGTACTATGAGACATATCACAGCAAATGGAAACACACACACACACACACACACACACACACACACACACACACAGTATATATTGTGCACAGAGAAAGAGATAGAACCTGACATGGACTTCACATATCTCTGCCCTGGTTAAAAAAGCTCAGAAACGGCTGTATTTCTTAAGGAAACTTAAGAAAGCAAAATTCCCACGCCAAGTTCTTGTCAGCTTCTACAAAGGAGCGACTGAACGCATCCTGACTGGAAACATCACAAACTGGCATGGGATGTGCACGGCCCAGGACAGGAAGACTCTGCAACGAGTGATTAAAACTGCCCAAAACATCATTGGTACCCATCTACCAAGCATCAGTGATATCGGGGAGGTGAGGTGCCTGCGCAGAGCCAAAAGGATCCTAAAAGACAACAGCCACCCCAGCCACAGCCTGTTCACCCTGCTGCCATCAGGCAAAAGATACAGAAGTATTCGCTGCCGTACCACCAGACTACAGAGCAGCTTCTTCCCTCAGGCTGTGAGACTACTAAATGCACCATCTGAACTCCTCCAGGCTTAATAATTCTATTTCTACACAATCAATCAATTAATCAGTCAAGAGGGAACCACACTTCAATTTCATTATTCAACCTGTTGTATAATGACAAATAAACTTCCTTGTATCCTTGTATCCTTGTATATGACTGAAGCTAATGTACAGCTACTGTATGAGTCACCTGTTGCCTCCTCTCAAGATGCTTCTGATGGTGCGTGAGGGAGGTGGACACTGGTTGGTTATTTTGCCATGTGCTGTGCCATTGGTAGCTGCTTGCACATTAGTCTCAGCTCTTTTGATTCTGTAATGAGTGGCAGTAATGTAGATTTACTTAGTTATTTATTATTATTATTATCATTATTGTTATTATTATTGTTACTGTTATTGTTGTTATTGCTGGAAGCAATATTTTTGAAAGGGGGGCGTCAAGGAGTTCTTGGGCGGTGTTTGTTTAAGATTAATGACCAGTAACTACCAATGAGACTGGGAGATGGCTGATCATTCCCATAGCAACGACTCTCTTCAGTGATTCTGTCAGCTTTCTGTAGCTGGATAGTTAGGGCAGCCCCACTGCTGCCTTCACAGGTACTAGATGTCAGAGTGTCATGTATAAAATTTTACCAACATGGTGAAACTTGGGAAATTGGACGCTCTCCTCCTTGGTATTCCCCAACGAGGAAATGAAGAGTTTCTTCTTCTTGACAACATTAATTTCTCTCAAGGATACAACATGAACACTGTGTTCTTGCCATTGATACAAATTTTACCAGAGGGATATTCCGTTGCCAAACTTCCCATCAAAGGAACTTTGCTGAGCATCCTGACTCACCTCTTGACCCTCGATGTGCTCACCTGACACGGCGGAATGAGAGCCCGCTATCCAGAAGCATCTTGTCAACAACTGGAGAGTCAAAGTCAAAGTGTCTTTATTTGTCTCCCGTGGGAGAAATTTGTCTCGGACAGAGGGGTCTACTGCAGACAGGACATTCCACTCACACCCACGCATTTCACTACACCCACACAATAGTCCTCATTAAAGAGAGCAGTTAATAAATAGAAATACTTAGGATACATAAGCTATTACATAGTCAATAGAAATACTAAAGAAGGAGAAAAATACTGAGCAGAGTCACATAAGAATAGTGCAATACATCTGTGCGAAATCAGCATCACCTCCCTTATCCCTTATCGTTTCCGTCCATCCTGTGCAATCTGCTCATTTATGAGCTTGACTGAGAGTGGGATGAACGAGTGCTTGTATCTGTTGTGTTTACATAGAGGGACCCTATACCTCCTTCCTGAGTTCAATAAAACATATTCAGAGTTTAGTACATGTGATGTGTCCGTTAAGATATTATTTGCAAGTTTAAGAGGTGATTGTTGAAACAGGTCTTGAAGAGTTGCGGGTGCTGCCATGCCAATGATTTTTTCTGCCGTTTTTGTCTAATTTAAAATCTGAGCTTTTGATTTAACAGCTAGGTTGCCGGACCAACTGATAATCCCATACCGTAACACAGACTCAATAGTTGCTTTGTAGAAAATCAACATATTATTGCTACAGACGCTTGTCACATGCGTGTGCCAGCTTAGATCGCTGTCAGTATGGACCCCCAGGTATTTATAAGAGTGTACCTGCTCAATGTTACGTCCATGTATGGACACTGAGCTATGGTCTCCCACTGACCTTGGATCCACCAGCATCTCCACTGTTTTCTCTGTGTTAATCTGGAGTTGGTGAGCATCACACCAGCTCACAAACCTGTCCACTCCAGATCTTTGGCTGTTTAAGTTGGTATTTGTTTTTAGCAGACTGAGTATAACAGTGTCATCGGAGAATTTTACCACATACTGATCCGGCTGGGAGCTAACACAGTCATTGGTGTACAGTGTGAATAAGAACGGCGAAAGTGAATAAGAATGGTGAGATGAGGAGGTGCTTTCCACACCTCTGATTGGGGCAGTATGTGGCCCAAATATGCTTCTTCCTGCTTTCCCAACAACATCTCTCACTGAGCAGAGGTGCAGCCAGGTCCTCCACATGCTGTTCAAGTGCCAAAATCACTGGGACTTGGCGGCCTAAGGTGCACTGCAGCTGAAAAGGTTGAGAACCACTGCCATAGATGAACAGAAAAATAAATAGGAAGGAAGAAAGAGAGGGAAAAAAACAAGTTGGATAAAAATGATCTGTGGTGCTAAAAATTGCAGTCAGGGTGGGGCGTCAGTTCAGGAGTTACACAAATTACACAACAATGCATTTTCAGGGGAACACTCAAAATTCCTGTACGTGGCCCTGCTTACAGTGGACGGCCAGGGATGTCACAGCAAGCGATCAATTTTCCTCCACGCATGCTATGAAATGGCAATCTGTGGGGTGACGCAATATTGCGAGTGTCTCCTCCCCCTCTGAAGTGCCTCAGTATAAATGTGTGCAGGCTGTATTTAGATACACCAAAAGAGCTTTCTCATGGGGCGCCATGTGCTCTCTCTCGTAGTAACGACCAAACATCTGCTCCTAAAAGAGGAAGCAAACACAAGCACTTCTCCTAGCACTGAGAGGTCAGTCTTGAGGCCTCTGAAATATCTGATATCTGAAAAATCAAATAATGCAAGTTGTCAAGTTGTTGGTTCCTATTAAATCAGTATCCACATAATTTATCTAGTCCAGCTGCCGAATTTGATCCTTGCAGGTGGCTTGAAAACATGGCTGTAGGGTAATTATGAGTCAGGCAGGTTTACTCTGGCTTGACTTGGAAATTTCTGTCAAATAACCAGGTAAGGTGTCGGACTTTTGGGGACATTCCAAGTGATTCCGGTACCAAAGGTATCCATGCTGTTTGATTTACTCAGTCAGTGGCTTGCTGAATAAGGTTCAAGGTTTCTTTGGGTGTGAATAATCACACCCATCAACAGGACAGGGGTTACTCCTCATATCCGTTCATCATTTTACTCTTTGCAAAGTTCATTTTAGTTCATTGGCTGTATAAACACAGCTGAAAGCAGTGTCTTTAAGTTTTATAATGGCATATTGGATTACATATTTATAAATCATCACACAGGAAAATCAGGCCCTCACTCTGAGCAAACACCAGCTGACTCAGGTCACTGTGTGACCTGAGTCAGCTGGTGACTAATAGTTACATATTTTTCAGCTGAAAGTGATGCTAAACTATGACCTCACACTCTCTGTGACTAGTAATATTTTAAGAAACAGAATTCTCTTGTGTCTTTAGAAGACTGAATATAACGTACACCAGTCTGACACAACTTAAAGAAATCTATGAATTTATGAAAATATATATACATTTTTTGTCTGCCTAAATGGATAAACTGAGCTCCTCTGACTTTAACCTCCATTACATTCCTTTGAAAAGAAAACATGAAAAAGGGAATTTTAGAAAAATGTTTTTACTTATTTATTTTATTTTATTTTATTTTATTTTATTTTATTTTATTTTGTTTAAATATGAACCAAAAACATCAGGGTGAGTTGAGTCCCAACATGGAAGTGAAGGGGTTTCCGATCACCTCCTACAAGTCATTTATTTGCAGTGAGACACAGTACAACTTTTGGGAGAAGCTTTGATTTCTTCCACCTCTATGTACAAAACAGCTGCTGGATAAATTGAATGATAACCTCAGTTGGACTTGGAAGAAAATAAAAACATGAAAAGTCAAACATCATAACCACTGGTAATGTGGTGGCTGGCAGGCAAAAGGTTTTACTTAGAAATGAAGCAATACCAAGAGTCATAGAGAAACCTAACGAAAGCCTCGGAAGGCGGTGTGATTCAGATCTGAATGATGAGGAGGAGAGGCATCAGCTGGTATGGAGGATATGGAGATCAAGGCAAACTAAACCTGTGGTGTTTGTGATTTGGACTGCTTTCTTGGCTAATGTGTCCCTTATCAGTACAAGAGTATGAAAATGACGCATGATTTTACTATGATAAGAAAAAATATTACCTATCCAATTGACTGCAAAATACCTTAATCTATCTGCCCTTATCTGCCCTTATCTAACGATAAGGGCAGTTGCCATGCCATAGTACAACTGTGGTTACTGCATAAAAACCACATAGAAACATACAGAAGTTTCAAAAGGTACACAGACGATGATCAGCTCATACAGCAGGGAGTGACTTATAGTCCAGAGGCTTAGCGCACGTTTTTCAGCGGATTGTGCACTTGTGGATAAAAGCGCCAAATTTTGTATGAGGCTTCCTTAGGACATAATAAAGGATTTTAGCCTAGGAGCCCAACACAGATATTGGAAATATCCATAGAGAACACAAAAGTTGTTTTTTATATAAAAAAAAAAAAAATCTTGAGTCATAAGAATAACATGGGTGATACATTTTTTTTGTACACTTAAGAATCTGATTTGAATTTGTCCTCTGATTATTAAACCTCCAAAATGATGTGTAAAATAGATTATCAAGACACCTGGTAGCTGTACACCCTCCATAAAGTACTGCACAATATAGGCGGATTTAAAAAAAAATAAGTGTTATGTTTATCCAAAGAGCTCACTCTTCTTCATTAAATAAGCCTAACTCTAAAAATGAGAGGTGTTCACAGGAAAGTGTCACAAGAAAGTGTCTGGACAGACAAAGCTACCAGGAAATTGGATGGATTTTCTTCGTGATCCAATCAATACGAAGGAGCTGTTTGACTTTTTGACATCCAGGATTGAAGAGTTCAGCTGGCCACCAACCAAAGCTTTGCATGTCACATCAGGGCAAGCTGTATCATCTGGACTCTTGCAATCATGAGAAAGCAGACACAAGGATTGTGGTCCATGTACAACATGCACTGGAGGATGGAACAAAAACTGTCCTTGTGGACACTGATGTCAATGTCATCCTTGCTGGCTTGTGTGTGCAAAAGCCTGGGGGAACCCAAATCTTGAGCCCTGCCTATGTTTCATGCATATTCTGGTTGTGACACAACGTCTGCCTGTAATAGAACGGGTAAGAAGTCAGCTTTTCAGGCCTGGCAAGTAGTGTTGCAAAATTCCCAGAATTGGTAATTGGTAAATTTTCGGAAATTGACAGGAATAAATGGGAATAAATAGGAATTTTCGGGAATTTATATTCACTGCATTCACATGTATCACTGATTCCTGGGAATTTGGATAAAACAGGTTTTAATTTTGAAAAAAAAAAAGTGTGTTAAATTACAAAATCTGAAGGTATATCATTATAGGCCAAGGTCTTGGCTGTTCAGCAATGTACCGGTGCAACCTCCTCATTTTGCATTTTTTTCATAAAATAGGTTTTTCCAGTTATTAGGCTACTTTGTTTTTGTCAACACCGTCACCATAATGTTTTTTTTTTTTAATTTGAAAAACATATTTTTGCATTAAAGAGACTATTACTTTAATAACTCAACAGCACCAAAGAAACATATTGTAAGCATATTCATTTAAAACCAATATAACTGCCTCTGACGGTGGGGACACTAATCTGACGGTGGTGACAGTGGCCTCATTAAAACATACATTTCCAAAATTTATACCACTCAAGTCAATGGCTTCTTGCTTAACAACTTTATTTAACTATTTGGTACAAAAAATAACAATCCTGAGCACTGTTATAAGCATTTTTCAGACTTCAGTCATCACCGTCACACAGAAAACCTGACGGTGGTGACGTCTGACGGTGGTAACAAAAACCTGCTCTTTCACATGATAAGCATGAGTTGTTCACATTAGCCAGCTTGTTTTCGCCCTGTTGCTACCTGCATCAGACCTCTTCTTAAAAGTATACATTTATTCCATAATCTAATTTAATATTTTTTATACAGAAGTGACAGTGTTGACAATTTATGGTTGTGACAGTAGCAGCGTCCCACAATATGAAAATAGAAAACTTCCAGGAGCCTGAGTGGTCTTGAAGCATGCAGTAGAGCTGAAGGTTTGAAAAGGGGCCCTCAGGAATGTAATTAGGGCCCGAGCACTGTCCCAGTGCGAAGCCCTAGTGTTTTTGCTTCGTTTCTTTTTTCTTCTCCTTCTCCCTTATTATTACGTCTCTTTGACGCTTAATTTGACCCCCTAAACATGCTCAAAAACTCACCAAATTCAGCACGCACATCAGGTCTGGCGAAAAATTCGACAAAATCAAAAATCGGAACCCCCCGGTGCAAAAATGGGCTCGGTACCGCCACCTAGGGACGCAAAGGCAGCCGCTGCGGCCCACAGGAATGTGATAGAAAGACCAAACCAGCACCGAAACAGAAAGACCAAACCAGCGCCGAAACGTAGATCTCATCAAGCCCGACATTTTTCGTGCCGTGCCCTCCACCTAAAACCAACAGGTTTTATGATGTACTCTTTCATGTGGTAAAGAAATTATTCAATGAAATTATTACTTTTTGTTGTTTTAATCAAGTTGAAATGATTATCTCCTATCCGAGGACAACTGGTTTTGTAGGCCAAGGGCCAACATATAATCATTAAATTAGTACAAATTAAAAATAAACCTATAAAAGAACCTTACAAATGTGCAAAGGACCCCCTGATTATGCCCTTGATTCTTTTTATTCATTAAAATGTTGTAAATTTCCAGCAGAAATAGCATTTTTCTTAGTGGGACGTGATTTATCCAAATTCTCAAGAATCAGTGTTATACATAACAAACATTTTGGTTTGTTATAAGCAAATACACATGCAAGTATGTTACTTTATAATGAATTTACAGGGAATTTTCGGTAGTTTTCATAACTGGTAATGAGTCTTTTACATCACTGTGGAGGAACTTTGGCCCACTCTTCTTTACAGAAATGTTTTAATTCAGCCAAATTGGAGGGTTTTCAAGCATGAAAGGCCTGTTTAAGGTCATGCCACAGTATCCCAATTGGATTAAAGTCTGGACTTTGACTAGGCCACTCCAAAACCTTCATTTTTTTTTTTTTTTTTTTTTTTTTAAGCCATTCAGAGGTGGACTTGCTGGTGTGTTTTGGATCATTGTCCTGCTGCATAACCCAAATGCGCTTGAGTTTGAGGTCATGAACTGTTGGTCGGACATTGTCATTCAGGATTTTATGGTAGAGAGCAGAATTCATGGTTCCATCATTTATGGCAAGTCGTTCAAGGTCCTGAAGCAGCAAAGCAGCCCCAGACCATCACACTACCACCACCATGTTTGACTGTTGGTATGATGTTCTTTACATGAAATGCTGTTAGTTTTACGCCAGATGTAACGGGATGCACACCTTCCAAAAAGTTCAACCTTTGTCTCTTCAGTCCACAGAGTATTTTCCCAAAAGTCTTGGGGATCATCAAGATGTTTTTTGGCAAATGTGAGACGAGCCTTTGTGTTCTTCTTGGTCAGCAGTGGTTTTCACCTTGGAACTCTCCCATGGATGCCATTTTTGCCCAGTCTTGTTCTTATTGTTGAATCATGGACACTGACCTTCACTGAGGCAAGAGAGGCCTGCACTTCTTTAGATGTTGTTCTGGCTTCTTTTGTGACCTCCTGGATGAGTCGTCGATGCACTCTTGGAGTATTTTTGGTAGGCCGGCCACTCTTGGGAAGGGTCACCACTGTTCCCAGTTTTCTCCATTTGTGGATAATGGCTCTCACTGTGGTTCACTGGAGTCAAAAAGCCTTAGAAGTGTCTTTGTAACCCATTCCAGACTGATAGATGTCAATTACTTTGTTTCTCATCTGTTCTTGAATTTCTTTAGATCGCAGCATGATGTGTTGCTTTTTGAGATGTTTTATCCTACTTCACTTTGTCAGACAGACAAAGTGATTTCTTGATTCAACAGGTTTGGCAGTAATCAGGCCTGGGTGTGGCTGTGAAATTGAACTCAGCTTTCCAAAAAATGTGGTCAATCACAGTTAAGTCATGATTTACATTTTCATATAGGGCCAGGTAGTTTTTGACAGCCATTTTCCCTTCATAAATTAAATCATCATTTAAAACTGTATTTTATATTTACTCGGGTTATCTTTGTTGAATATCAAAATTTGTTTGATGATCTGAAACATTTAAGTGTGACAAATATGCAAAAAAATAAGAAATCAGGAAGGGGGCAAATACTTTTTCACAGCACTGTATGTCCCCCTCAGCAACTAAAAAAGTGGTGATATTGATGCTGACATTTATTTTATTGATTATGGTTTATTTTTGCCCTATTAACCTTAAGTTAACAACAACAAAAACGAAGATTTCCAAAATTCCCAAGCTTAAATTTCCATGGAAACTTAAAAAAAAAAAAAAACTCATTCAAATTGATGACAAGAAAAAAAAAAAAAAAATCCTAAAATTCCTGAGCCAAATTTTCTCAGGAATTTTTGGAAAAATTGGCAAAAAGTGACAGCAAAAATGTCCTGAAAATTTCCAATATTCCAGAGCGAAAATTCCTACGGGCATTTTTGAAAACTTTCCAGGAAATTTACCGGCAACTTTCCACCCCTTTGCAACACTACTGGCAAGCCTATGATGCTGCGACAGCAATATTTGTCAATCCCTTCCAGCAACTACACTATATTACCAAAAGTATTCGCTCACCCATTCAAATGATCAGAATCAGGTGTCCTAATCACTTGGCCTGGCCACAGGTGTATAAAATCAAGCACTCAGGCATGCAGACTGTGAAACAAGACATTTGTGAAAGAATGGGCCGCTCTCAGGAGCTCAGTGAATTCCAGCGTGGAACTGTCATAGGATGCCACCTGTGCAACAAATCCAGTCGTGAAATTTCCTCGCTCCTAAATATTCCACAGTCAACTGTCAGCTCTATTATAACAAAATGGAAGCGTTTGGGAACAACAGCAACTCAGCCACGAAGTGGTAGGCCACGTAAAGTGACGGAGAGGGGTCAGCGGATGCTGAAGCGCGTAGTGCAAAGAGGTCGCTGACTTTCTGCACAGTCAATTGCTACAGAGCTACAAACTTCATGTGACCTTCAGATTAGCCCAAGTACAGTACGCAGAGAGCTTCATGGAATGGGTTTCCATGGCCGAGCAGCTGCAGCCAAGCCACACATCACCAAGTGCAATGCAAAGCGTCGGATGCAATGGTGTAAAGCACGACGCCACTGGCCTCTAGAGCAGTGGAGACGCGTTCTCTGGAGTGATGAATCACGCTTTTCCATCTGGCAATCTGATGGACGAGTCTGGGTTTGGAGGTTGCCAGGAGAACGGTACATTTCAGACTGCATTGTGCCGACTGTGAAATTTGGTGGAGGAGGAATTATGGTGTGGGGTTGTTTTTCAGGAGCTGGGCTTGGCCCCTTAGTTCCAGTGAAAGGAACTTTGAATGCTTCAGGATACCAAAACATTTTGGACAATTCCATGCTCCCAACCTTGTGGGAACAGTTTGGAGCGGGCCCCTTCCTCTTCCAACATGACTGTGCACCAGTGCACAAAGCAAGGTCCATAAAGACATGGATGACAGAGTCTGGTGTGGATGAACTTGACTGGCCTGCACAGAGTCCTGACCTGAACCCGATAGAACACCTTTGGGATGAATTAGAGCGGAGACTGAGAGCCAGGCCTTCTCGACCAACATCAGTGTGTGACCTCACCAATGCGCTTTTGGAAGAATGGTCAAAAATTCCTATAAACACTCTCCTCAACCTTGTGGACAGTCTTCCCAGAAGAGTTGAAGCTGTAATAGCTGCAAAAGGTGGACCGACATCATATTGAACTCTATGGGTTAGGAATGGGATGGCACTTCAGTTCATAGTATGAGTAAAGGCAGGTGAGCGAATACTTTTGGTAATATAGTGTAGATGTTGACTGCCAGCACTTCCGGGAGCTTGAAAGACTGACAGTCATCCTGTATGACAAATCCAGTCCTTAACACTCCATCAACAAAAAAAGAAAAGAACTCTTCTGTGAAGAAAATCGAACGATGGAGAAACTACCTCCCACCCAGGATGCACTCCTCCGGCATGTGAAACAGGCAGTCTAGATGTGCCTGTAAAGGTGACTGTAGTACGTGCAATTGTGACAGCTAGAAAGAAGGCACAGCTCAATAACATGTTTCAAACTATGATGCATATTCATTTGTATTGTTCATTGCAATAAAGGTGTTATTGATGATACAACACATGTTCTGTGACTTTAATAATGTCAAAATAAATCAACTTTATCACATTTGGAAGTAATCTGATCATTTTATGGTGCATATAGTCTGAAAAATACTAGGCGGATTTTCACATATTTCATTGATTTCATTGATTTTGATAGTCTTGCAATATGATATTTAAAATAGATATTTGACCAGGGCTCCTAGGCTAAAATTCAATAACTGACCCTAAAGAACCATCATGCAAAAAATGGCGCTTTTATCCGCAATTGCACAACTGCGCATGCTCGATTCGCAAGGAATTCTGGGGCGTCTTTGTTGCTATGGTTACTGCAAGCGGGGAAAACCATAGACATAATATACGTATATTACATCTATGGGGAAAACGACATGGTGCACATTACAGCATGACGAGTCTGCAGTCTGCCTTCAGCTGATCAAAGACTTAAATATCATGGAGTATATCGATGGGAGAAAACACAGAAGTAGTGACAGAAGAAGAAGAAGAAGACTTCTTCCGTATTTCCGGCAGACCAGACACCTATACGTGTACTGCTGCCCCCCGCGGCTGAGTATCACATTATGTAAGAATATGGTGTGCATGTAAACGCATGTAAACGTAGTCATTGACTACATTTACATGCACACCATATTCCGGTTCGGGTCAATATTCCGGTTTAGGTAATTGCGCTGCGGCAACTGGAATATTCCGTTTACATGTTACTTGGCGTGCCCCCATGTTTCGGCGTATTCCACTCTCTTACATAATGCAACACTCAGCCGTGGGGGGGCAGCAGTACGTACAGAAGAAGAAGAAGAAGAAGAAGAAGCTGTCGCTATTTCTGTGTTTTCTCCCATCGATATACTCCATGATATTAAAATCTTTCATTAGCTGAAGGCAGACTGCAGTCTCCTCCTCACTCCAAAAATGCTGACTCGCTGCTTTTCGCCATGCTGTTTGCCAGGTCGTTTTCACCACTTGCAGTAACCATAGCGACAAAGAAGTCCCAGGATTCACTGTGAGTCGAGCATGCGCAGTCGTGATTGAATATTCCGGTTCGGGGCATTTTCCAACTAAGGTGGTGACATGCCTCAATACTCCGGTTGGAACAGGCATATGCCAGGGGTCTTATTCGGAATTCTCTCCAACTGGAATATGACCTTAATCGGGTTCGGTGCATGTTTACATGACATGTGCGCAACTGGAATATTGCGAATATTCCGGTAGACATACATTTGAGCACGGCTAGCCGCGCTCAAATGAAAAAAAACCTCTTCACTGAAAATATTACTCCGCCCGGCAATGTTATTGCCCGAGTCTGTGTGGTTTCCATGGCAACAAGAAACGTTTCACTGAAAACCCGCATCAAAAGCTGCTGTCAACTTTGTTAGTCTACATATTGGACCGTTTTTTGTCAATTTTGATTTATTTGGCGACCTAAGTTTGGATAAACGGCTGAACGGGGAAGACGAGACAGAAGAGAAAAAGGAGAGATACGCCAGAGTGACCAGTGAAGAGCTGGATCAGCTGGAGAGGTCAGGAAATGAATACGGCCCGGTCAGTGTCTTGGACCGTCAAATGTCTACAAGACTACCTGACAAACACCGGGCAAACAGCTGATTTCTCACCTGTAAGGAAAGAAGAGCTAAACAAAATCCTCCATGAATTTTATGGAGCTTTAATTTCTACAATAGAGAATGAAATGCGGAGTCAGCACCACGGACAGTACCTGTAAGATTTTCCACGGAGATGTGCGGCTATAGCTTTTTTCTTGTTATTAATGTGTTAATGTTATAAGTTATTAATTAGCCTATTAATCGTTATTAATTTGTTTAGTCTTTATGAGTTGCCTAGGCCATTGATTGAATTAATTTGTCAATTTGTTTGCATCTGTACACTGAAGTGAACATTTAGCCTAATAAAGCAACACATCTGTGAAAACTGTCGTCTTTATTTCAGATGTAAATTGATGACAGCCTGAAAAGGTGATTAGCAAAAGCCCCTGAAAGGTGGGGTTGAAATTATATAACTCTGTTCAGCCTTAATGTGACTGCTTAGGCCTACTGTTACTTTTGCTGCTTAGCCACATTAATCGGAGCTGACGTTAAACTGGAGTGACACACCGCCAGCTGAAATAAAACATCTGCCGGTGACTTTATGAAAAGATTGTTTGTTGTGGTGCCGACACTGGAAAGCAGTAGCCTATATTTAAATATAGCCTAACTGTTCATATCAGATGGTTGTAGATAGACTAAAGATCAGCTATGCTGCTGAGTCGCTGTCATGGCACCTGTTAGATTAAAAATGACTGAGAAGTCGGCAGAAGTATACTGGTGTACTTCAGTGATGCTAACGGAACTCGGCGCAAGCGCCTCGTTCCTGGCCGCCTCACTGTCGTGACAATAATAACGGTCAAGCACACCCTCTCGTGTAATAATGCTTAATAACACATGTTTAATCAGCTGCTCGTTGGGTTTTTTCTTTTTCAGGTATCCATTTTTGCAGAGCTAGCCGGCTAAATAGCAGGAGCACTTGGGGTGTGACATTATACTGGGCTACTGCGACAGTTTTTTATTTTTATAAAGATACCCATTTTATAATAGGCCTACCCATAATAATTTTATAACAACACCCATAATAATTTGGAATTTTTTTAGTTTTTTCTTTCCTTTTTGAAAGTCCCTTGGCGTCATTTGTGTGCGACAAATACACAGCGCAACATTGGAGGACATGGAGGTGATGGCATACCTGTTGCTCTCTCTATGACTTTTTATCAGATTCAGAGTAAAAAAAGAGAGCCAGAGAAGGCTGCAGGCAGCGAGGTGAAGCATGCAGGAAAAATACAGGAGAGTTTTGGAAGCCATACAGAAGTATGACGCCGAAGACCGAAGGATACGAGCTAGGGGGGTCGGGCTGTACGGCCCGGTCTGGAATGTCTTGCTGACCGGTACTTGGCTGCACTTCCAGAGCTCGGCCGTCATGGCTCTGCAGGAGGCCAGCGAGGCTTACCTGGTTGGCCGCTGACGCATTGCCACAGGGGCGCCATAGTTTTGTTGGTGCGGCATGCGTCCGGTGATGCGTCTCAGCGTGATTGCCCCTCTGCACGCATTTTACATGTTTTCCGTTTTCCTTGCATTAGGTGCAGTAGATTAATACACGTTTTACTTTCTCCCCCTGTCCACACCCTACGTGACAGCCACAATCAAGTCATTTTCACTCCTCCTCAGCAGGGGGAGCTGCAGCACCCTCAGCACCACCCTTCCCGCGCCCTTGCAACTAATAGACTTACTATAGGTGCAACTTATGATCTGTTATTTTGTCATCCAATATCTTAGTTAATGGTCCGCTGTGTTCAGTTTAGTCATATGCTGCCAGGTTGACACTAGAGGTAAACCGATGACCTGGCGCTGATGGGACGTTTTACAAACTATTGTTGTCGGTAGAACTTGGCTCTGATAGTGGCCAATGGCTGAGAGGTACACTCTAAAAACTGCTGGGTTGTTTCAGGGCCCACTCACATTGGCAAGTTTGAGCCCGTATCGTGCTAAAGCCAAAATTCCCCCGTCCCCAGTCCCCGGCTGGCCTGCACTCACATTACCTAAAGCCCAAACGCGCCCAAGCACGATTGCCCCCGGTGTGCACGTCATCATGTTGAAATATGACAACAGGCATGGCCCGATGTCATTATAAATCAGTATAGTTCAAATACATTCATCATGTCTTCCTTTTAATTAAAAAACGTTTTTGGTCATTTTAATCAGACATGGGATGTTTATTTACCTTGACAGTTTCGGAGGTAACTTCCTCCTTCTTCAGAAAGGTCCAACTGACAGCCGGAGCGGCACCTGTCAGATCCAGCAGACGGGTGACCGGGTGGCCGCACACCGCGCGGTGCCGCGGCCAGTGCCGGCTGGTGCCGACGCGGTGCCGGCCAGCACCAGGTCTGCCGGATCTCCGCACACAGACTGCTGTACTTTCATTATAAACCGACTTTTGTTTATACGCGGTTGCAGCAGCACAACAGACAATGACACAGACAACATGGTTGATTATTGATTGCGCAACGTGGCCATTCGCCGGTAATCAAGCTGCGCACATTAAACAATTTTGCAGAGGCAGGAGGAAAGTTGCATGATTTAGGTCTGCGCACTGCGTGCGTGACCGTGCATGTGCTCGTGTAAGCGCCCGTACCGCGCTGAAGCACACCCCCTCCAACCGTGCCAGAGCGGGGGAAGTGTGCTGTATTCAAGCACGATACGGAGCGATCACACTGGTCAAAGAATCCGGATTTTAGGGGCAATCGTGCTTGGGCGCGGATCAAACTTGCCAGTGTGAGTGGCCTCTCAGTAACCCAAATGCTGGGTTCAGGCAGCTGGAGCATGGGTTGGGTGACTTTGACTCAACTTTGGGTTAAAAATGGTGACCCAACACGATGGGTTGGAGATGCTTGCAGCCAGCCAGCCTTTTTTGAGCAGAGGATGACACGACTTGACCAAGCAGCACGCAGCAGCATTGCTCCGGGTCCGGGATGTAACTGAAAACGGTAAGATAGTGAAACTACAACTAATTTATTTTACTGTCAAAGTGAGCTAAAAAAAAAAAAAAAAAAAAATCTACCAAACAAACAAACATTTTGTCTGTCTATGCTGTGGATGCACAGCCCCCTAGGCTAGACTACTAGGTTTGATGGTTAAAGTGTTTATTATGTGAGCTAAACAGGCTCCGAAGATTTCAGCTACCTCTGGCTCAATGGTTCAAGTTTTCATGATTTTAAAGTGGAAAAAATAATTAGTCCATGAACATTACTGAAACTTTTTTTTTTTTTTTTTTTTTAAATTTGCAATGTACAATTGTTTGCCAAAAGAAAGTTTGGTATGAGGATCATTAATGTGAAATGATGGTGGCACGGTGGTGCAGTGGATAGCACTGTTGCCTCACAGTGAAAAGGTCCTGGGTTCAATTCCCACTCAAAGTCCTTTCTGTGTGGAGTTTGCATGTTCTCCCCATGTCTGCGTGGGTTTCTGCCGGACACTCTGGTTTCCTCCCACCATCCAAAGACCTGCAGGTTATGTGAATTGGAGAAGCTAAATTGCCCCTAGGTGTGAATGTCAGTGTTTGTCTGTCTGCCCTGTGATGGACGAGCGACCTGTCCAGGGTGTTGCCTTGCCTTCGCCCTATGAGTGCTGGGATAGGCTCCAGTACTTTTCAACCCACTTTTTGGTAAGTTTAACCCATCAATATAGTCATTTCTACCCATTTTTGGGGTAGAAAACATAACCCAACATGCTGGGTCAGACCAATAACCCAAATGTGCTGTGTTCTAACAACCCAGTGCTGGGTCGGTCCCTTTTTGACCCAGCACTGGGTTACCAAAATAACCCAAATTGAGTTGTTTTTAACCCAGCAGTCTTTAGAGTGAATAATGAAACAATCTGATACAATAATCAACTTAATTCTGCTAAAGCCCAAAATAATGAAGTCAATTTTTTCTTCTTGTAAAGCTCAACATTTCAGAGGAACTCTTTATTCCATTAAAATAAGATCTTATTCTGTTGTACTCAGATCTTATTCTGTTGTACTTAGATCTTATTCTTTATTTTTTTTATCTTTTTTTTTTTATTGATTTATTTAATCTGTAATCTGTGGATACTGATGAAAAACTACGAATTTCCTGCGGGATGAATAAAGTATCTATCTATCTATCTATCTATCTATCTATCTATCTATCTATCTATCTATCTATCTATCTATCTAAAATAGTATGCCTCTCAAGCTGCACTGTTGATGACTTGAAATAAGTTGGAGTAATACGGTCTCTCCACCTGAAAACAGTCCCCAGGGAAACATTTGTTTTACTCAGCTTATTTCAGTTCTGTGATTTATCAATAGTGATGATTTTGGTAGCAGCAGAAGCAGAATATTCTAAGGCGGGTGTTGCAACCAAAAATTCAAATTTAAAAATCAAGGCATTTTGATTGCATGTTGTGAAATCTTCAGTACCACTGCATGATTCGCAAAATGGTTTGTCATAACATAAAATGTGGGGAAATTGTAGTAAATGGGCCAAACATTCAAACTATAGTTTGAATGTTTGGCCCATTTTCCCAGTGTGACGTATACGTCACACTGGGAATTCTTTTCAAATTGGGATTCTGTCTATAATGTAATTCCCAGCAGGAAATTCAGGCAAGATCTATGCAGCTCAAATTTACCGCATGCCATCACATCAGCATGGCGGCACAAAACTCTCTTTGCATTCATTTTTATTTTTTGGGAAAACAAGCATTCCAGTACACTCTAAAAACTGCTGGGTTAAAAACAACTCAATTTGGGTTATTTTGGTAACCCAGTGCTGGGTCAAAAAGGGACCGACCAAGCACTGGGTTGTTATAACACAGCACAGTTGGGTTATTGGTCTGACCCAGCATGTTGGGTTATGTTTTCTACCCCAAAAATGGGTAGAAATGACTATATTGATGGTTATTGATTGATTAAACTTACCAAAAAGTGGGTTGAAAAATACAACCCAAATTCTGGGTTATCGGTATTATTTAGGTTAAAATGACTTTTTTCTATTAACTTCTGCATTAAGCGCTCCCAGCGCAAAACACCTGGACAGGTCGCCAATCGATCGCAGGGCAGACAGACTAACACTGACATCCTCATACCAAACTTTCTTTTGGCAAACAATTGTACATTGCAAATTTAAAAAAAAAAAAAAAAAAAAAAAAAAAAAAGTTTCAGTAATGTTCATGGACTAATTATTTTTTCCACTTTAAAATCATGAAAACTTGAACCATTGAGCCAGAGGTAGCTGAAATCTTCGGAGCCTGTTTAGCTCATATAATAAACACTTTAACCATCAAACCTAGTAGTCTAGCCTAGGGGGCTGTGCATCCACAGCATAGACAGACAAAATGTTTGTTTGTTTGGTAGATTTTTTTTTTTTTTTTTTTTTTTTTTTTAGCTCACTTTGACAGTAAAATAAATTAGTTGTAGTTTCACTATCTTACCGTTTTCAGTTACATCCCGGACCCGGAGCAATGCTGCTGCGTGCTGCTTGGTCAAGTCGTGTCATCCTCTGCTCAAAAAAGGCTGGCTGGCTGCAAGCATCTCCAACCCATCGTGTTGGGTCACCATTTTTAACCCAAAGTTGAGTCAAAGTCACCCAACCCATGCTCCAGCTGCCTGAACCTAGCATTTGGGTTACTGAAACAACCCAGCAGTTTTTAGAGTGTATGTAAATAGGCAGACAACAAAAGGTGAGGAAAGGTATTGTAAGGCAGAGATCAAGGTATTGTAAGGCAGTGATCAGGTAGGGAGCGGTTACGAAGGCATGATATGTGTTCGTGTTCACACCCACAGGTTTAAAGGCCAGGGTCAGACGACAGGATGGGCCCGGGCCAGACGACTGGAGATTCAGTCAATTAGCAAGTCTAAATCAATCAGGAAGTCTGAGCTGCCTAAAATGTGTATTTTCCTTTCACAATACCAAAAGTAAATATAACATCTTTGTTTGTTCAGTCAGCTGGGGAATAGTCTTCTGTTCTTCCCACAGTGCTAGTCTGTTTTTCAGAGGTGAGCCTGTCCGCTGCTCAGAACCGCCTGAGGAGAAATGCCCTGTGTCTATCAGAGCCCGACATAAAGCCCCGTCCCAGCCCGCAGCTCTCCACAGTTTTCTCTGCTGTATAACTCTTGTGTTCTACAAATTAGTTTGAGAATTAGGCCATCTGATTAAGATAAATTTTATGTTGTTGGTTGTCAAAATCTGGATGGATATTTTATTTCATTCTTTATTATTTTATGTTTTTGATTCATTTATATATATTTTTTTCAGTTATATTTTTCAAGACTTGGTGAATTGATTTTTTTTTTTTTAATAACTAGGCCTACCCTTTTTAGTTTTGTTAATATTGGCAATAGTGAGAAGTGTTATTGTTGGGTTTGAATATATTTGATAATGTAGGCCATCCCAATTAAGTGTCATGTTGTTATAATCTGGATGAGGAATATTTTATTTTATTTTTTATTATTTAATTTTTCAGTTTTCCCCCTGAGGGATTGCCAAATTATTGTGGTCAAGGGGTTTGCGTGCCTCAGTGACCCTAGGAGCTACACCAGCAGGAGCTAGGCCTTCAGGTGGGACACCCAAGTTGGACAGGTCTTAGGGTAGAGGCCTGACAAAGTACAATCCAATTCCATGACAAAATCCAATTCCATGACGAAAACAGTTATCCACTTTCCTGCCGTCGCCATGTGCCCCCTTCACATTTCTGTCTGCCCCCTCATATATGCCTGTCTAGAACCGGCCCTGCGGCCATGTCTCTTCAGAGTGTAGATGCTGCTGGTAATATTGTGATTCTGGGCTGAAACCAGGATTTTCTTCTTAATAAATAAGTTACTATAAGTAAAACTATGTCTCCGAGTTTTTTTTCTCATAATTTACAACTTTACAATTCTCTTTCTCATACATTTGTGAGTTTTTTTTTTCACAAATATGTAACTTTAATCTCAGAATTTCTGATTTTTTTTTTTTTGCAAATTTGTGACTTTGTAATCTCAGAATTTTCTTTTTTTCCCCGAGTTTTGTTTCTCCTCATATTTTTTTTTTTAATCTTGGAAAATCTGACTTATTTTTCCTCTGAGTGTTTCCCCCTCCCTATACAAAGGCCCTAATATGCCTCCGCAACATGTGGCTGTTGGAAGAAAGAAACTCTGAGCTAAGGCACAGCTGTAACGTTTTCAATGAGACACACAGTTTGAAAAGCTTTTTCCTGTAAATGATCTCAGTAAACTGGTAGCTCGAAACCACGAAACCATCTGTTAAAAGAGAGGAAATGCAAAAATTTCACCTGAGCAACAGCTGCAAGTAGCAATGAGCAGCATTGTGGGTATTGGAGTCCTTGTTTATTGTCCCAGCAGTTCAGCCTTCGCTTTACTTTGGTGATAATAATGTAGTTATTATTTGATAGACATGATGGAAAGCATATGTTTCCCTGCTGCCTGCTGCATGTGGGCCTTTGGTCAGCTGTCGGGTTGGAGTGCAGTCTCGAGCAGGCGCGTGTCCGTTTCAATCAGAGCGTCAGTCTGTGGCGGTGCAGGAAGCCTGTGTGGCTGCTGGGCTCGACACTGTGTTGGTTTTTCACTCTGAGATGCACAAGCCAGCGGCTGGGCATTTATTTTGAAATGTTTTATCTAACCCTCTGGACACCGTTTCCTTTATTGCTTTCAAAAATATAAAATAAATCGCCACTTTGGCAAGTGGAGATGCAGTTTTTTGTTGGTAAATGCTGAAGCATAGAATTCTGTCTTAAGATGTAGATATAAAATTCAGAAAAAATCCCACCCTCTCCCAAAAAGAAAAAAAAAATACAAATAAAAAGAAAAGGAAAAGGAACGAAAGAAAAAACAAAAGGACAAAACTTTTTTTCTTACAGGACAAAAGTAGGAAAAAGTCTGGATATAAGTGTTCTTTTAACTGAGTCAGTTGTTGTTTCTGTCCATCATATTTCATGGAAATCCCTCAATTCACTGAGATGCTGATAGAGAAAACTAACATAATCCACTTGGTGAACATATAATGGCGTATTAGTGCCAATGTAGGGGAAAAAATTATGGAGCAGGGGAAGGGGGGTAATATTCTGAGGAAAAAAACACAGAATTTCCAAGATTAAATTTGCAGATTTATGAGAAAAAAACCTTGCATATTCTGAGATTATAAAATCACAAATTTACAAAAGAAAAACTGTGAAACACACACACACACACACACACACACACACACACACACACACATATATATATATATATATATATATATATATATATATATATTCTTTTTGGTCAAGGAACCACATCACTTCACTTTGCAAGGTTGGATCAACCACAAATGATTTTCACTATTCAATAAATGCAAAAGTCCTTGAAACAAAGAGACAAACAAACAAATAAAAGACTATTTAGGCCAATGATGATTAGTAAGTGTTGCACAGGATCTTTTTCCATATGCCCCTGTCCTCGATGTCACTCAAGATAGCAAAATGCCAGCAGCTGATTAGGATTAGGTTTTCTTATGGAGTGAGGACGCCCTCTAGTGGAATTCAGAGCATGTGTGCAGATCTGCTGTTTAAAGGAAAGTAGTACATTGAAAAGAAAAAGAAAGTTTTACAGCTGCCCACAAAGGAGAAGCATGGTTAATGGATGTGGTATGTAATTCAATTCACTTCATTTCAATTCAGTTCAATTCAATGTTATTTATTTATATAACCCAGAATCACAAATTACAAATTTGTCTCAAGGGGCTTTACAGGAATGCAACATCCTCTGTCCTTAGACCCTCACATCGGAAGAGGAACAACTCCCTAAAAAAAACCCTTTAACAGGGAGAAAAATAGGAAGAAACCTCAGGGGAGCAACAGAGGAGGGATCCCTCCCCAGGACGGACAGACGTGCAATGGATGTTGTACGCACAGAAACAGAATACAGATTACATAATGCCATTGTTAGTGCAAAGGTGGATTGCTGGTGCTTGCTGGAGATTAAATTTAAATGTATTTAAAGTTAAATATTTCAGCTATGTGACACTGATTTTTAGATGAGATAGGATGAAGAAAATGAAGTTCTGCTCTTCTCTGGGACTATAAAGCACCACTTTTCAGTGCTTTTCTATCTATCTATCTATCTATCTATTGTGTGACTGCGTTCAGTGGCTGTGAGTGGCGCCCAACTGTTTGAGTCATCCATGAAGACCTACCTGAACTCTGTGACTTACCTGATCAGCGAGCATTCGAACTGAGAAACGATGCTACTCCATATTATCCTCATGCACAAAGGCAACAGCGGGAGAGGGGCTATTGCCAAATACAAGATAGATAGATAGATAGATAGATAGATGGAACTGACCCCAGGTCCCGTCTCCGTATCAAGGAGCAGGCGCAGGCGGTATGGTTGTAACGGCAACGACCCGTGGTCCAAGACGGTATTTATCCCCTGTTGAGAAGCCACGGAGCAGTCATTGGCACATCATGGCGGCGCAGTTCGCACAACAGCACGGTCCTTGCGACCAGATGTTCAGCAGGCCAATGCCACGTCTCCATGACATCCGTGACGCAGGCGCCGTCTCCTCGTAGCAGCAGAGAGCGCCTGCATCACTCAGGATCACCAGTCTGTAGCCTCTAGTCTCTGCGCAGGCTGCACCGACCACCGGAGACCGGCCTGAGGACACACCTGCTGACCAGCACCACTTTTCAGTGCTTTTGGAGCTAAAGCAGCCAAATCAGAATCTAACATGGTTGTGTTGTAGACTACTATAATATGAAAACATGATATTGTTTACAGGCAGACTATACATCAGGGGAGGGTTATGTTATGCTATGTTATGTTATGTTATGTTAAGGTATGACATGATAATTCTCAATTCTCAAACAAATGATTTAAAAATGCCTCAGGAGTTAAGGATAACTCTTTTACCCATCATGATCCAAAACATGAGAGCATTTCTCTCCATGATTTATGTTTTTGTGCAAATGTGAAATCATAACATTAGGCTCAAGATGTGTTACATTACGACTGTGGGTTAGTCTTGGATTGAACCTGAAGGGTTTTATGGTTCCTCAGTCTGGTCCTGTGGTGCCCCCTCCCATTTTAGATGTATAGTCTGCCTTCCAAAACTGCCGCCAGCCCAAAACTAGGCCATTTGCTGTAGATTCATAATATTGACAGTAGGCTACACCTGGATACAGCTATATCTATCTATCTATCTATCTATCTATCTATCTATTGTGTGACTGCGTTCAGTGGCTGTGAGTGGCGCCCAACTGTTTGAGTCATCCATGAAGACCTACCTGAACTCTGTGACTTACCTGATCAGCGAGCATTCGAACTGAGAAACGATGCTACTCCATATTATCCTCATGCACAAAGGCAACAGCGGGAGAGGGGCTATTGCCAAATACAAGATAGATAGATAGATAGATAGATAGATAGATAGATAGATAGATAGATAGATAGATAGATGGAACTGACCCCAGGTCCCGTCTCCGTATCAAGGAGCAGGCGCAGGCGGTATGGCTGTAACGGCAACGACCCGTGGTCCAAGACGGTATTCTTCCCCTGTTGAGAAGCCACGGAGCAGTCATTGGCACATCTTGGCGGCGCAGTTCGGACAACAGCACGGTCCTTGCGACCAGATGTTCAGCAGGCCAATGCCACGTCTCCATGACATCCGTGACGCAGGCGCCGTCTCCTCGTAGCAGCAGAGAGCGCCTGCATCACTCAGGATCACCAGTCTGTGGCCTCTAGTCTCTGCGCAGGCTGCACCGACCACCGGAGACCGGCCTGAGGACACACCTGCTGACCAGCACCACTTTTCAGTGCTTTTGGAGCTAAAGCAGCCAAATCAGAATCTAACATGGTTGTGTTGTAGACTACTATAATATGAAAACATGATATTGTTTACAGGCAGACTATACATCAGGGGAGGGTTATGTTATGTTATGTTATGTTATGTTATGTTATGTTAAGGTATGACGTGATAATTCTCAATTCTCAAACAAATGATTTAAAAATGCCTCAGGAGTTAAGGATAACTCTTTTACCCATCATGATCCAAAACATGAGAGCATTTCTCTCCATGATTTATGTTTTTGTGCCAATGTGAAATCATAACATTAGGCTCAAGATGTGTTACATTACGACTGTGGGTTAGTCTTGGATTGAACCTGAAGGGTTTTATGGTTCCTCAGTCTGGTCCTGTGGTGCCCCCTCCCATTTTAGATGTATAGTCTGCCTTCCAAAACTGCCGCCAGCCCAAAACTAGGCCATTTGCTGTAGATTCATAATATTGACAGTAGGCTACACCTGGATACAGCTATATCTATCTATCTATCTATCTATCTATCTGTCTATCTATCTATCTATCTATCTATCTATCTATCTATTGTGTGACTGCGTTCAGTGGCTGTGAGTGGCGCCCAACTGTTTGAGTCATCCATGAAGACCTACCTGAACTCTGTGACTTACCTGATCAGCGAGCATTCGAACTGAGAAACGATGCTACTCCATATTATCCTCATGCACAAAGGCAACAGCGGGAGAGGGGCTATTGCCAAATACAAGATAGATAGATAGATAGATAGATAGATAGATAGATAGATAGATAGATAGATAGATAGATAGATAGATAGATAGATGGAACTGACCCCAGGTCCCGTCTCCGTATCAAGGAGCAGGCGCAGGCGGTATGGCTGTAACGGCAACGACCCGTGGTCCAAGACGGTATTCTTCCCCTGTTGAGAAGCCACGGAGCAGTCATTGGCGCATCATGGCGGCGCAGTTCGGACAACAGCACGGTCCTTGCGACCAGATGTTCAGCAGGCCAATGCCACGTCTCCATGACATCCGTGAAGCGGGCGCCGTCTCCTCGTAGCAGCAGAGAGCGCCTGCATCACTCAGGATCACCAGTCTGTGGCCTCTAGTCTCTGCGCAGGCTGCACCGACCACCGGAGACCGGCCTGAGGACACACCTGCTGTGCAGCTGGTAGAGCCAGCTGGAGAGCCCGCCTGGGAAAGACGAGACTCGCTTGGTCTTTGCTCAGTCTAAGACCGGACTGAAGAGAGTGAACCACTCAACAGCTGAACTTGGAGAGCTTACACATACTACGTTGGGCCACACTTAGTCAAGGCAAGCCAAACCGGTTGATAGACCAGTCAAAGACCAACACCAGCATGTGTGCTGGACACACCTGCTGACCAGCAACAGGTATGTGACACAGACCTGCTGCCGACCTGGCCTTTGAAAGACTCCGACTGACGTCATAATCAACCAAATGATGACGTTGCACGCGCAGCACAGACAACACCTAGAACACTGCTCAATATTTTACAATCACCTGCACTGGTTTGTGACGGACGGCATGACATCACAATGGCTACAGCTCCACATTGTTGAATTTGTGTGTGTGTGTGTGTGTGTGTGTGTGTGTGTGTGTGTGTGTGTGTGTGTGTATGTATATATATATATATATATATATATATGTGTGTGTGTGTGTGTGTGTCTGTGTGTTTGTGTGTGTGTGTGTACACATACACACACATACAGTACAGGCCAAAAGTTTGGACACACCTTCTCATTCAATGCGTTTTCTTTATTTTTATGACTATTTACGTTGTAGATTCTCACTGAAGGAATCAAAACTATGAATGAACACATGTGGAGTTATGTACTTAACAAAAAAAGGTGAAATAACTGAAAACATGTTTTATATTCTAGTTTCTTCAAAATAGCCACCCTTTGCTCTGATTACTGCTTTGCACACTCTTGGCATTCTCTCGATGAGCTTCAAGAGGTAGTCACCTGAAATGGTTTTCCAACAGTCTTGAAGGAGTTCCCAGACGTGTTTAGCACTTGTTGGCCCTTTGCCTTCACTCTGCGGTCCAGCTCACCCCAAACCATCTCGATTGGGTTCAGGTCCGGTGACTGTGGAGGTCAGGTCATCTGCTGCAGCACTCCATCACTCTCCTTCTTGGTCAAATAGCCCTTACACAGCCTGGAGGTGTGTTTGGGCTCATTGTCAGGTTGAAAAATAAATGATGGTCCAACTAAACGCAAACCGGATGGGATGGCATGTCGCTGCAGGATGCTGTGGTAGCCATGCTGGTTCAGTGTGCCTTCAATTTTGAATAAATCCCCAACAGTGTCACCAGCAAAACACCCCCACACCATCACACCTCCTCCTCCATGCTTCACAGTGGGAACCAGGCATGTGGAATCCATCCGTTCACCTTTTCTGCGTCTCACAAAGACACGGCGGTTGGAACCAAAGATCTCAAATTTGGACTCATCAGACCAAAGCACAGATTTCCACTGGTCTAATGTCCATTCCTTGTGTTTCTTGGCCCAAACAAATCTCTTCTGCTTGTTGCCTCTCCTTAGCAGTGGTTTCCTAGCAGCTATTTGACCATGAAGGCCTGATTGGCGCAGTCTCCTCTTAACAGTTGTTCTAGAGATGAGTCTGCTGCTAGAACTCTGTGTGGCATTTATCTGGTCTCTGATCTGAGCTGCTGTTAACTTGCGATTTCTGAGGCTGGTGACTCGGGTGAACTTGTCCTCAGAAGCAGAGGTGCCTCTTGGTCTTCCTTTCCTGGGTCGGTCCTCATGTGTGCCAGTTTTGTTGTAGCGCTTGATGGTTTTTGCGACTCCACTCCACCCTCAACCCCCTCCACACATATAAAGTTTTTGCAATTTTCCGGACTGACTGACCTTCATTTCTTAAAGTAATGATGGCCACTCGTTTTTCTTTAGTTAGCTGATTGGTTCTTGCCATAATATGAATTTTAACAGTTGTCCAATAGGGCTGTCGGCTGTGAAAATCTGTAGTAATCAGAGCAAAGGCTGGCTATTTTGAAGAAACTAGAAAATAAAACATGTTTTCAGTTATTTCACCTTTTTTTGTTAAGTACATAACTCCACATGTGTTCATTCATAGTTTTGATTCCTTCAGTGAGAATCTACAATGTAAATAGTCATGAAAATAAAGAAAACACTTTGAATGAGACGGTGTGTCCAAACTTTTGGCCTGTACTGTATATACGGCTGTGAAAAAGTATTTGCCCCTTTCCCGATTTCTTAGTTTTTTGGAGATTTGTCACACTTAAATGTTTCAGATCATCATACAAATTATAATATTAGGTAAAGATAACCCATGTAAATACAAAATGCAGTTTTTAAATGATGATTTCATTCATGAAGGGAAAAAAACCTACTTGGCCCTATGTGAAAAAGTAATTGCCCCCTAAACCTAATAACGGATTGTGCCAATCAAGCGTTTGCGATAATTGGCAATGAGTGTTTTACATCGCTGTGGAGAAATTCTGGTCCACTCTTCTTTACAGAAATGTTTTAATTCAGCCAAATTGGAGGGTTTTGGAGCACGAACGGCCTGGTCATGCCACAGTATCTTAATTGGATTTAAGTCTGGACTTTGACAAGGCCACTCCAAAACCTTCATTTTTTTTTTTTTTTTTTTTTTTTTTTTTTAAGCCATTCAGAGGTGGACTTGCAGGTGTATTTTGGATCATTGTCCTGCTGCATGACCCAAATGTGCCTGAGCTTGAGGCCTCAACCTGATGGCCGGAGATTCTCCCTCAGGATTTTCGGGTAAAGAGCTGAATTCATGGTTCCATCAATTATGGCAAGTCGTCCAGGTCCTGAAGCAGCAAAGCAGCCCCAGACCATCACACTACCACCACCATGTTTGACTGTTGGTATGATGTTCTTTTTGTGAAACGCTGTGTTGATTTTACGCCAGATGTAACAGGACGCACACCTTCCAAAGAGTTCAACTTTTGTCTCGTCGGTCCACAGAATATTTTCCCCAAAGTCTTGGGATCATCAAGATGTTTTCTGTCAAATGCGAGACGAGCCTTTGTGTTCTTTTTCTCTCTCCCATGGATGCCATTTTTGCCCAGTCTGGTTCTTATTGTTGAATCATGGACACTGACCTTCACTGAGGCAAGTGAGGCCTGCACTTCTTTAGATGTTGTTCTGGCTTCTTTTGTGACCTCTTGGATGAGTCGTCTATGCACTCTTGGAGTATTTTTGGTAGGCCAGCCACTAATGGGAAGGTTCACCACTGTTCCCAGTTTTCTCCATTTGTGGATAATGGCTCTCACTGTGGTTCGCTGGAGTCCCAAAGCCTTAGAAATGGCTTTGTAACCCTTTCCACACTGATAGATGCCAATGACTTTGTCTCTTATCTGTTGAATTTCTTTAGATCGCGGCATGATGTTTTGCTTTTTGAGATGTTTTATCCTACTTCACTTTGTCAGACAGGTTCTGTTTAAGTGATTTCTTGATTCAACAGGTTTGGCAGTAATCAGGCCTGGGTGTGGCTGTCAAATTAAACTCAGCTTTCCAAACAAATGAGGTCAATCACAGTTAATTCATGATTTAACAACGGACTGACTGACCTTCATTTCTTAAGCAAACTGCTCAATTTCTTGAGCAAAGGGTGGCTATTTTGAAGAAACTAGAATATAAAACATGTTTTCAGTTATTTCACCTTTTTTTGTTAAGTACATAACTCCACATGTGTTCATTCATAGTTTTGATTCCTTCAGTGAGAATCTACAATGTAAATAGTCATGAAAATAAAGAAAACGCATTGAATGAGAAGGTGTGTCCAAACTTTTGGCCTGTACTGTATATTTTTAAAATTTTATAAGTTTAACATTTAAAAATAATAATAAAATATATATATATATAAACATGAGTCTCTTAATTATTTTAATAATTCAGTATTGTTTGCAATGTTACAGATATGTTTATTTATGGCAGTGGCACTAACATCACTTATTTTTGTTTCCACTTTACCTTTTGCTGTCACTTTACCTTGCACATTTACAATAAAAACTTGAATAAATAAACCTTTGTATTATTTGAATAGTTTAGTATTGAATGCACAATAACTAGGTACATTTCTACATGTCACTAGGCCCAGTTTAATATAAAACACAATTTTAAACAATATATATTGAAGGGAGTCCCTGCTCCATCACTCGATCAGTTTGGGGATTCTTGGCTTGAAAAACGTTGAAGACCCCTGCTTTAAAATAACAATTGATAAATTGGAAGTATTTAGAAGTCTGTATGTCTGTTCCTGGTAGTACAGCCCTGCATTTCTCTGTTTCTCTTAAACAGCGGAATTGGCCTTTCACTGATATTCAGGATCTTTTGGTGGGTGTTCCCTTCATAGTGTGTATTGCGCGGTGTGGGGGGTTGTGGCAATCAAGCACTGGGATGGCAAAACTGCATCAGCAATGGGGGAAAGCGGTAATGAAACAACAGTGAAGAAAAAAGAGGAAGTTCAGATGGGCTGAGCTCCCCTTCTGTCTCCTCAGCACCTATGAGCACAGCCTCAGGTTATAGATACCGTTTCAAGGTTGACTGATCAGGATGAGTGACAGTACAGAGAGGGAAGAGGATGCAAAATAAAAATACACTTCCTGCCCCATAGCAAAAAATTGCATATTGTACAGGAGCTGCAGCATGATAACAGACACCAAGATGCTAAATTAAAACATATCACGTCATATTTATTGCATTCTAGGACTTTATTTATTTATTTATTTATTTATTTTTATGATGAGCTAGAGATTTCTTACATTTGCCAGGGCTATTTTCAGCTTCCCTCAGTAATCAGGCATGAACTGTGGGCATTCAGCTGAGAGAGCAGATGCTGCTGGTAATTTGAATTTGTGTCATTAACACAGACAGAAAATCCATTCATTTATTTCGCCACGCTAGAACTATCAGTGCAGCATTGTGTTTGCTCTAACATCAACGTGCAGCAACATAATGTTATGATAACAACATAATGATAACAGCTGTTATTGTAGCAATTATGCTGCCTTCAGGTGCTGTTGAAAATATCAGAACTACGAGTTCAGCGTGCATGAAAAGGTATAAACAGGAAAAAGGGTTTTCTCTTGTTCCCAAATTACTGGTTTGCCATTTATAGACAGAGAGTATTTAAACCTTTAACATCTTATGATAAAAAATAATGTGTTTTTTAATTCAGTTTTGAATTTAAATGCACCCTTATGTAAAATAGCAACTACACTGTAAAGATTGTACAAAAAATGGCTGTATCTCTAAAAATATTTCTACATGGATCCAGAGGGTACAGCATCTGTAAGTGGTGGTGGACCTGTATGGGTCGAACTTCCTTTTTTTTTTTTTTTTTTTTTTTTTTTTTTAATTCCCAGTTTACCACTAGGAGGTGCTGTGGGCATGTCACATGGCATTAAGAGACTTCCACAGTATGTGGTGAAGTTTGATAAAGTTTTAATTTCCAGCCACTGGAAAGGATTCAGACTCCTTTGATCCATGACTTTGCGATGTGTTTTCTGGCATAAAGGACACATCCATGTCTACTTTTGGTGCTCTCCACGTCATCGCTGTCATGCCTGCACCTCCAAACAGCATTAAATTATACTCAAGCACACTGTCACTTGGGACATTACATTGCCATTAGATGATACTGCCAAAACATGCAAAAAGCCAGGTGAGCTGGCCAAGGGGTTTCCTAATCTTTTCTTGAAAATATATTTGCAGCAGGACTGACATCAGAGAAAATATTCAGAGATTTAGCTCTCGATCTGGGTAGTAATATGTAACCTGCTGTAGATTTCCATCTTATTGAGGAGATATTCAAGGTGCCCATCTAAGCCTTTGTGAACACTAGGGAGGCTCACTCTGGGAATGAACCCAAGTATTCCAATCTCAACAGCGAGTTTCTCCAGCTGATTTCCCCGGTGCCATACCTGCGTTTCCTGCAGAGAGGAGGAAAGTTAGGGTTGGATCCAATTTCTCATTGAATATTCCTGTGGCCAATCGAGCTCTGTCGCACTGAGTGACTGCTGTTCCCTGCGGTATCAATAATACAAGAGGAAGTTATTGTCCCTCTGCAGGCCACAGTATCACACAGCTAAGGAAGGGGAGGTGGGTCCTTTCAATCATCCCTCTAGGGTTTCAGGGCCTGCAGACAGTGGTCTGACAGTGGGGAGGCTGCTGCTGTGCCCTTGTACAGAGCTTGATTGTATGGCTGGCGTGAGCGAGGGATAAATGTGTCTAAACACTGACAACCTGCAGAGACCTGCTGGCCTGGCCTGGTCGGTAAGACTACACCCCCACTGAACCAGAGTCACAAGATGAGTCCCAGCTGAGAGACAGCTCAATAGAGAATTAGTCAGCGGGAGACATTGCACAGTTAGAGAATGGGATAGATATCCTGGGTGTGATTAACATGATCCAGATTTTCACCTTGTTTCTGCAACTAGCTGAAAGCTGTGACCTCCCTGTGGCCTTTTGATGCTCCAAAATACAGCAATGAAAATAAGAGATTCATTCTAAATATGATTCTAGGCATGCTGTTGTTTTATGGTACAAAAAAAGAAAGAAAAACAAGAAGTGACCTAAAGTACATGACTAGTTTAAAGAATTGTGTGAATATATATTTTTACACTCTGTTCCTGTGTGTGTGTGTGTGTGTGTGTGTGTGTGTGTGTGTGTGTTTTTTTTTTTTTTTCAATGTATTCTCAGAAATGAAGTCTGATGGACAGGTGACTGGTGAAATATGAAGCCAACATCAACCTGGACCCCAAAGACAAGAGAGCAAGTTCACGAAACAGAGAAAAGCGGAGAGAGGGACAGAGGACGCAGGGGGAGGGGTGGAGAAGGAGAGAGTGAAATGTAGAGAAAGTAGGAGACATGGTGAAACAGAGAGTGCCAGTCACAAAGAGGTCAGCTCAGAGTGCGCCGCTGCCTACAAGACGGAGATGCTGTCCGAGCCCTGAAAGGATATTTAAAATAATGAGTGGGACCTAACTGTTGGTGAGTTCAACAAACCTTTATTCTCCTATTTTTTCCATTTTTGTAAATGATCACCACAGAAAGTGCTCTCAACCTAAATTAGTTGTATTCTTTGCAGGTCTTGAGCAGTGATCTTGCTAACAACCAGTCATGTGTGTTTTTGGATTAAAAATATCTAGCCTTATATTCCTAAATGACATAGGGTTGCTTTGGGCTATCTTGGGCTACAACTCTGTTTAGTATTACAAATTGACTTACCATTATAGTAGTTTATACTTTGGTTTTTAGTTTTTACTTTCTATAAGTAAAGTGGTTTACTGGTCCCTGTTCCATTAACCATGCTGTGAAAGTGGTAAGGTGATGGTAGCCAGTCATTAAGGTTTAATATCCCCTCTCTGGTGAGATACTTTACTCCCTGTGTCCATCCCATCTGTGAAAATGAAAAAAACAACAACATCCACTTCAACGCAAGGTTTTGCAACATCACTAGGAAAAGCAGACTGAAGAGAAAGATGTGACATCATTGTGCCACAGTGCACACTGGCAGGAGATGAAGATGGCAGAGAAAGAGCCAGGGATGGCCACTCTTGGATTTACCAGCATCATAGTGTGTGTTATTTTACTGGGACAAGCATCCTCTGAGAAAATAGGTGAGTACAGCGTCTAAACATGTCTGTCACATACACTGTTTGAATGTTGTAGCACATGAGCTTAAAACATGATGCTGCTTGGACTCCTACAGGGGGAAGTAAAGACCAAACAGATGCCATCCTGAGGGAGCTGCTTTCAAAATGGACTCAAGGAAGTGATTGGAATCCACAAAGAAATTCTCCAGAAACAAACAAGGACCGCCATGTCCACCCGTTAGTAAGGAGTATCGTGGGAGGTCTGAAGACACTTGGTCTCCTGCCCAGCAGGAACTTAGGCCTGCCCTCCCTAAACAACCCAGCAGACAGGCACCGTCTGTCTAGCTTCCTCTACAACATCTCCCTGTACCTCCAAGAGATGGGTGCAGAGCTGGAGGAGAGCGAGCCAGCATCTGATGAGGAGCAGCTATGGGAAAAAGTGCTGCAGTCCTTCATCCAGTCTGAGGGGAGCGCTACACTGAACCAGTGGAATGGCCGAGTGCCACCGAGACCTAGCGTCAGACTCCAGGACTGGTTTTTGTCCCTAAGGGGCAGCCCTCACTGGGACTGGCTTTTGGGGCTGCTGCAGAGTCTAATCGCTCTGTATGAGCGTCAGCCTCACAAGTCCCTCCTGGCAATCTTATCTCAGAACTGGAGGACAGTGAGTGCCGTGCTGGAGACTGTGCTCCAGGCAATGGTCAGTGGAACCTACGGTCAGGCCAGCGCCGGCCTGCAGGGCTTCATCTGTGCACTGAAGGGCCGTGGTGACTGTGCCTTCAATGTCAGCTGGCTTCAGCAGCTGCTGCTTTTCCTGGAGACCCGCAACTGGAAGCCGGTGGTCACTTTGCACCCAGCAGACGATGGTGCTGAACACAGTAAGGCTACATCTGGACGTTTAAAGCCTTTCAGTTTGCCTCCTGAGGCCATGAGGCAGGATGGGTTGTCTGGAAATGACTCTCTGGGCACAGGAGATGATTTGGAATCCTTGCAAAGCTTACTCTTGCAGGCTCTATCACGCTCAGGTGGAGGAGAGAGAGCGGGCCACTTAGCATCAAAAAATCCAGCTCTTGTGCAAAGCTTGGACGGGTTGAGGAGGGGTCTTCTGCATCGGGTGGGTAGTTCTGTCTACAGTAACCTGAGGAAGAAAGTGTCACGAGTTACCATGGCACTGCTTGATGATGTGGACGTGCCACGGCCTAACCCACAGGGGCGCTGCTCAGTAGGTGAGTATGCTGAGCACTTGTACTCAGAGGCCATTAACACCAGCACAAAACATCCAGGCCCAGATTTACTAAAACCATAAGTGGATCTTAATGTTTTCAGTCTTCCTGACCAGTCACAGGTTAGGGTTAGGGTGTCATTGGTTTGCACATGCCAAGTTTTTGCACATAATAAATGCTTTAGTGAGTTGGGGCCATAGACTGTATAGATATGATAAGCACAGATGCTCTATTAGGAAAAGAGCTGTTGATTTAAGAGATGACAAAATCATAGTCATTTTCGTAACGCATGCCTCTCCTGCAGAAAACATTATTCAGTCCTCCAGGCTCATACCCAAAACAAGTGGAAGCAATCTGTGTTTTCAGTTGCAGCTAAGTTATGTGCATTCATCAGTATAATCTTCAGTTCACTGGGTGATTAAGAAAGAGAGCACTCCAGTTATACAGGAACAAGGTCAGAAATATATCACATTACACATATACATATACATAAAAAAAAATTACAATACATACAATGATATAGTAATAATAATATATATTCTATGTACATATATGCATATATATGTACACATTATTTGTTCATTTATTTATTTTGAATGGGGGTGTTGAGTTATTTTCTGGTAATTATCACACAACCTTTTACAAGTTTCTTACTTCTCTAACCCTAACCCTAACCCTAACCCTAACTTTTTTTACCAGTTTCTTGCTAATTTTTTGGTCATTTCTTGTCACCATTTTCCCCTCAGGATTTTGAAAGATTTCAAATCAATTTGCTCAGGTTTCAGAGGGTTAACTGTGTATTTGGTCCAATCAAGTATACCTTAGGTAAAATGTAAGTCGTACTGTATGTCCTTGCTTTAGCATAATGTCCTTTAGCGTAATTCACCACATTTCGACATGGCTTCACTTGTTTAGCCCCGTAAAAATACAAGGGAGGAAGCTTCTGTGACTGACACTGCTTTAAAATCATTATGATCTTCATGCTCATTGAGAGGATCTGTTGTATCTTCGGTCCCTTGGCCCGGTTAATCCCTTTATCCTTTCACTGATGTCAGTAACCTTATATCCTGGGTATTGTTATCTGAGCTACACTGTTATCAAGCACAATTGCATGCTCCTCTGGCTTTTTCCACCATTCATCCCCTGACTGACTCCACTGTGATTTTTGTCTAATATTTGTCTTCCATTTGTCTTTCTAAAGGTGACCTGAGGCAGCTTATCTTATGGTAAGGTAATTCATTCACAGTTTTCACCATATCATTACAACCAATCACTACAATTATTTGGCCGTGGAACCATGTCATAGCATTATTTAACATTACATTTTTCAGTTTTATTCTCTAGTCTGTAAATCATCAGCACTGTCCATATAGCTTCATATTTCAACCTTTGTTTCCTTAATCTACCCATTTATATTCAGGGGGATAAAAAATAATGTGACATGGAACACCCAGGCTTTAGGCTTCAGCTCCCAGGGTCTCCCAAGCACCCCTCCGTTCCTCTCCTGCCCCTCCACCGAAGGAGATAAACTGAGGTCCAGCCGAACACCATCCCACCCAGCTGATAAAACACCCCCGTCATCACGGACAGCTTCCAAACGAAAACACCTGCATGACCTCCACACTGCATCTCGCCGCTCCCGGCTCAACCAACCAAGAGCAGAAAGAGGCGGAGCAGGCGAAGACCAACAGAGAGAGGAGTACCCCACGTCCACAGAAATTCTGGAGGCAGTGTGTAATGCGTCCATCCCGGGCTTGACAGGAGTCTCCAACTTCACTGTGTTCCTCTATTGTAACCTGTTTGAAGGGGAGAACGGGTCAGTCAATCCTGCAGTGGGTCATATGGGACTTGACCTGCGTGCCACCTGCTCTGACGCAGCCTGGTACCTGTCTGCAGCTGAGGAGGACTTCTTCTGGGTCCATGTCTGCAGTGAGTTCTTTGCCCATGAGTTCAACAACACTGTGTGTGCCAACTCCTCTTTCTGGCTTCAAAAGGCACACCAGGTGAGGAAGACCTTGAAATGAATGACATTCCAGCAAATGAAAACTATCAAACTGAGCACAATGCAGTTCAGTATCTTAAATAAGGTTTTCAAGGGGTTTAAAGATTCATTTATTACAGCGATGCAGTGATTATAAATTGAATTGATCTGCTAAAAGAAATAAATAGAATGAGTCACTTTGACTTTGGCTTGAGTTCATATGACACGGTTCTTAAAGGAGCACACCTTTGATTTTGCATGTTTAGCGTAACAGTTACAAACTGTATAAACTTCATGTTTCTGCTAATCTTTCCCCAAAGCAAGCAGTCGTATTTTAGAACTACAATATTAGTCCAGTAATTTTAGGCCAAAACTGGGGTCAACCTAGGACAAATTGCAAGAGAAGCAAACTCCACTGATTTTGTATCCTCAGTTTGTCCTGAGTGAGGGAAAAAAAAAGTCCCAAGAAATCCCATCGGTGGAAAGTTTTGAAAATCACCTATTTATGACCACATATTACCAAAAAACAGTTTTTGGTAATCCCGATGGGTTTTCTTGGGACTTTTTTTCCCTCACTCAGGACAAACTGAGGATACAAAATCAGTTGAGTTTGCTTGTCTTGCAATTTGTCCTAGGTTTTTTCATAAAATGACTGGACTATATCAGTTTTCCTACTTTTTATCCAGCCTTTGGTTTCCATTCATTCCACTGTGATATGAAAATGAACTTTCAGAGACTTCAAACTTTCTTCACACCAGTATTCCATCACTGTTATAAAGTCAAAAATGGTTGACAGACTAAATGCTGTTTCTCACTACTCCTTTGGCCCCTTTTTAATAGTGGTACAAATTCTCTGGTATTTGCAGGTGGCTGTGACCAAGGACTATCATTACTTCAACCTGTCCAGTATAGATGACCTGTGTGTGCAGCAGCCAGGGGAGCCAATAGGAGCCCAGGCACTTGATGAGAACTGTCTGGCTCAGTTGGGCAGCAGGTCCCTCACTGCCCAGGATTTCAGACACTGCTTCCTGCCCAACAATTCTGCCCTGATCTCAGCCCTGTGCGGGTCCCCCAGCCCACACCACACCTTCCCAGAGGGCAGTTGGGCTGCAGCGTACTGCTCCAAAATCCACAACTTCTCCCACGCTGACATCACAGAGGAGACTTGTCACTACAGGAGGTGGGCTGTGCACGATTTCACCAACTCCTCTCTCCTGGAGCTCTGCGGGCACACGAATGGCTTCAGAGAATACATCTGTCGAAACGTGTCACTCTATCACAGGCACTTAAAGTCCATGCCTCAGTTCTCTGAAGTGTGTGCCGACCTGGAGGCAGAACTGGAGGGCAGGAAGTGCTTACTGCAGAGGCTTTTCGACATGCTCCCAGCACCATACGAGTTTGACACGTCGCAGCTGTGTGTGAACCCGGCCCCGCTGCTGGCAGAAGCCCTCCACAAGCTGAGTGTGTGTGAGGTTGAAGGTGGGGAGCGTGGAGGGTTTTTATTGGCACTGGGGTACGTGTTGCGAGTCCTGGACTTCATGGTGGGGCTGTCTTCAGGCCTGGAGGAGGGGGAGAGAGAGGCGAGGCAGGGCTTGGGCCAGGCCATCCTCCTGTCCAGTCTGCTGGACAACACCTCGTTCTGGGCCACGCTGCAGCCTGAGGCCTCAGTGAGCGTCCTGCACACTGTGGGACTCTTCCTGCGCAGAGAGCAGAACCCCTCGCTCAAAGAGGACCTGCTAAGTTGCTTCAGTGTAAGAGAAATAATGCACACACACGCTCTCTCTTACACAAATTAACCATGGTTTTACTGTGCTAAGCACTCTATGGCAACTATTTTTTGTTGATTTTAAGTAAGACCATGGGTTCGGATTGATGGTTATATTAATTAACCACTGTTGTTCTTCAGTATTCCTACCAATTAATCATAGAATGAATATTCCCTAAGGATAAAATACCTTAAGAAAAAAAAAAAAAAAAAAAACTATTATTCAGAGAACTACCATAAATTTTCATAGTAATATTTTGTCAAGGTTATAAAATGTCAGCCTAATTTAAATTTTTGATATTTAAGGCAACTTTAATTAACCTTTGCAATTTTTGCTTTATTTTGGTAATCAGTATAAGACAAGGGAAAAATCAGTGCAAATTAATTCATTTTCTTCTTCTTTTCTTGTTTAAATGTGCATCTACTTTTTAATATGTAATGCAATTTTAATTAAAATATAATTATATATATAATATATAATTAATAGAAAATAATATATATAAGATAAAATAAAATAAAATATTATTAACAACATTAATAATAACATAACCTAGCAAGCAGTTCTAATGTTATTTAGGTTTATATAGGTTTTATCTTATTAAACTTTTCAGTCAGTACCATAGTAAAACCATGTCAGTACCATGGTTAGAAGTATAGTAATAATAGTTATTATGAATTAGTGAGTTAGGCTGTGGTATATTACATTAAAAAAAAAAAAAAAAAAAAAAACAGAGTGAATTTTCCTAAGAGCATGCATGCAGGAATGATAATGAGTGAATAACATGTTCCCACTGTCCTATCAGCCTGTCTTGTGGGACCTCATTCAGCGAGAAGACAACTCCTCTGCTCTCAAGGTTCTGCTGCAGGTACTTGGCTGTGCAGCTGCATTAACATTTGCACACTTGTATGACTGATTCAGTGAATTTCATACCATGGGGAATCACCCATCTCAACAGGAGTATCTCCGAATGCCGAGAGAGAGTATCCGCACCCTAGTGATGTCTGCTGAAAAAGATGCTGTCAAGAGATTTCTTTCTCATATGCATCAGAGTTGGGATCAGCTCCAAGTTGAAACCACCCAGGTTTGTTCTGAAACTCCTCAATGAAGTGCACTGATGAGGTGAATCCAGGTAAAAGACGTTATCCTTTATTCATTTCCCAAAATCTAAACCAGAAGATTTTTAATCTTTGAGATACATGGCTGTGGTCGAATAGTCTGTTTTTTCTTGGGAAGGTTCCTAACTGAGTGAAATGGCCACAATCAGAGCTGATTCTATTCTCTAAATGTTAAGGAAAGGTTCTTCACTGCCTCCTTTCCTATCTTCTTTAGCATACAATAGACAATCTTCTATGAAGCAAAGGAAATAGTACTGTCCATTTGGCCATTCACATTTGAAGGTGTTTACTGAGCTTTGTGGTGGTTCTTAAGGCTAATAACTATCATAATCAGAATATGAAACCATAACACAGAAGTCTGTCTCTCTAGAAAACAGATAGAATATGTTTTTGACCAAATGAAATTTTTAAACATGTTTAAAACTTGAGAATGATGATATGACCTATCTTGCAGGAACCTTACAATTATTTTCACGATTATGTGACAACCATTTGGTTTCACTTGTGTGACTGTTAGCCTATCCTAATTTTTAATTTCAATTCCAACCTTGCTAATGAAGTCATATTTTTCTTTCGAAAGCAGAGAGAAAAGTATCTAAGATGTGCTTTTTGTATTCTATTTTTGGAACATTGTAGTTTCACCAAAGCAGACCCACATCAATAACATCCACAGTCACATAATTACGTAGCATAATTACGTACGTGGAGTGTAAATGCAGTGCGGTTCTCAAGGCACTGCGGTTGTCCTTTCCTAAGTCCTTATTGATTTTCTCATGACATTTTCCCTCAAGGTCAAGGAAAAGTGGTTAGGAAAAGACATAGGATGTCATTTTTTGACTATTCAACTGCAGCTGCAGTTCAGATGTGCACTACAAAGTAGAGTTCTGGTGACAGGTTGAGCTGAGTGTAGTGTGGTGTGGTATCCATGCTGTGTGCATGTGTATCTTGGCTCCTGGATCATTAACGAGGTTCTACTTGAATGCTCTGTCATCCTCTCTGTCAGGCCTCTCAGAAAGAGTTGCAAGCCATGGAAACAATGACCGCTGCCTTCATTCATAAGTTTCCACGAGTGACCCCTGAACTTTTTGTGGACCTGTCTCAGTTCATTCCCTTCATGTCCGTCTCTGACATCATGAGCTTCCCTGCTTCCTTGATGGTCAATGACAGCGTGTGAGTTGCCCAACTGGAAATTTTGATTTTTAATCCAAAGGTTTTGAGTGTCCTCATGTTGACAGCTTCTACGTTGCTCTGAAGGTTGATGGCCATTCGTGACCACAGCTCAGAGATCAAATCACTGCAGAAAAAGGCCTTTGTAAAGAGACTTCTCCAGTCAAGTGTGGTGGGTGATGTCCCTACATGGCCACCATACTTCCTCAGATCCATCTTCCCACTACTGCCATATCTCCCAGTCAGCTATTTTCAGCAGCTGACATCACATCAGGTAAATGTATAATGTAAATGTGCATCTCACACTACTTTTAACTGAGAAGCCAGCCTCCTTAGACGTGCGCGCATGAAATGTCAGGGTTTCACAGTCAGAATCAGAATCAGAAATACTTTTTTGAACCCTGAAGGGAAATTGGGTAATTGGGTGTCCAAACATACCAAACATGTCCTGCTGAATTATAGAGAAATGTGTACAAAATAATGCAGAGGACATCTCTATATGATATAATGGTGTAGCTATAAAACAATGACATCTCAGGTTTGAATAATTCACTCAATTTAAGTGTGATGTAGCTTCAATGCAGCGCTGCGACCAGCAGATACAGAATATGTGTCACACTGTCCTACATGTAAAATGTTCAAGGAGTTAATGTAGCTTTTGTCTTCAATAGCTGATAATAATAAATACTTGGTACTGTTTTATATTTTGAAGGTGATAATTGTATTCAGTCTGTTGCCTGCTTTAGCTTGGTCCTCTGCTGGAGTTGCTGGGCAACAGCAGTTTGGATGGCACCAGGGGACGCCATGTCCTGCGGACCCTGTTCAATAAGAGGCAGAACCTCACCAGTGATAACATACTGAGGTAGGATTTAGACGCTGTCATGCACTGTCTGTGTCGCTGTGGTCTGTTTGAAGGATAATGTTTGCCTGCAGGTTAGGAGTTCTTGCATGTTACCTGGATCCACTGGACCTGCGTCCATTCCTTCAGGCGTCGTCACAGTCCTCTGCCCTCAGGCAACAGTTGGCTCAGTGCATGTCGCAGGGACTCATCAGTGCCAGTGGCAGGGTGAGGGCCACAACGCTGCCACACACTCTAATTTACTGTCAGTGCATCAGTGCCATCAGTACAGTGATCATCAAATCACAGCCATTCTCAAGCATAGATTTCTGTGTTATTCAGTACACCCATGTGTTATAAGTGGGTATCTAACTCTGTTTCAATGTATTTCATGGCTAGCTATCCTCTTGGCTGATACCAGTGGTTCAGACCCTGAATGTCAGCAGCATGCCTCCTCCAGAGCTGTCCACCCTAACTGGTCTGCTGCCCCAGCTAGGAGCTTCCTTTCTTCAGTCACTTCCCTCAGAGCGGCTCCTGGAGCTCCTCACACAATCAGGCCTGCAGAGATTCTCTCCATCACAGGTAAGCAACCAATTTCATTAAAATCCAGAACATGAAGCAGTGTAACAATGTGTTTTTGCAAACAGAGGTCTTTTGTCATCCTAACCTCAGTCAAAGTCATTAAATCATTGCATTTTTATCTTCCATTTTCGATATTTGTCATTTTCAAGTGTGGCAGACAAATTACTTTGATACCCACAAAGATGCCCAGCTTGAAAATATCATCGCTAATTTATGCGGTGTCACTTCTCCACTGGCACTAATAATGCCACAGGGATTTTTGTCATCTTTTGAGGTGTTAAAGGTATATTTTTTCATATGCACTGTTAGCCTGTGGAAGCAATTAATTGCAATGACTCCATTAAATGCAGTCATCTGGCTAAATAGCTCAGTGATAGATGGAGATAATCAATCACTGCAGGGTTAGCATTTTAGGGACCTTTTAGTAATTTCAATCAACACAGGAATGGCCTGGGACGTTTGCCCTAAACATTGGTATTTTCTTATAAAATATGAGCTATTTCACTCTGTTTCTCTCCTCATACTGTATACTGTATATAAAAATTATGCTGTTTGTCATTTCTTCAGGCTTTTCAGATATTATCCAAGATCTCAAAGGACACTAACGTAAGTTGACTAGTTCAGCTATTTTTGTTGACTTTCAGCCAACTCAATTCTAATTGGTGTGTGTTTCTCCCTGCTAGCTTTCCATGGAAACACTGTGCCGACTGAAGCCATTACACCCTGGGCTCTCCCCTGCTGTGCTGAGAGACCTCCACTGGCCTGAGATCAGTGGAGCTGCCCACTGCCACTGCTGGAGAACCTTACTAACAGAGCTAAAGCCTGGCCAAAGAGCTATGCTATACAATGCAGCGCAGGAGGTGATGGTGCTCTTGTCTTTCCTCAGTAGATCACATTCTTGTCTCTCTGTCCCTTACTCATGTGCACTCTCACTTTATTACATCTTGGATAGAGCACACTGCAGAGGTGCAGTTATATATGAACAATAACATAACACATCACTTGCAATCCCTCATATATTGACACACACACACACACACACATACACACAGACATATATGTGTATCCAAAAATTATCTTTCATGGCTTTATTAAACCATTCTCCGCCCAGCACTGTAAGCCAAAAAGTGCAAAAAGCTATTTTCTTTTATCCCATGTCGTGTGCAGAGTCCTTGCCTTTTACTATTTGAATGAATGCATGAATAATTTATTGTGATCATACATTATAAGGAAGAAAAACCTAACAATTTTTATGAATATGCACCTGACAAAACATGATCATATACTTTAATACCAATCCATTTTACACAATCAGTGACCAAAAAAGGAAAAGGCTGAGGGGAAAGCTTATTTTTGCCTATGCTATACAATTCAGAAGATAACTCTGAATATGAGCAATACATACAAACAAATACAGTTTTTGTTATAAAAAAAAAAAAAAGGAAATGTAATGTAAATTTAAAATTTTCATCATTTTACATTACCATTTGTAATTCTTTTCATTTTAAGACTTTTTTGAAACTCAGCAGCACAGTTTCAACTCATCACTAAGAGCACTTAATAGTTTGATTAATAGTTTGATTCCCAAAACGCCTCTGTATTTCACATGGGTTCTCACTTTACATGTTTCAAAGATACACAACTCTCTTAATTATTATTTCCTTCTCTCCAATTTCCAAAAACAAAGAAAAATTTTAAAAAATACATTATATCTAAAAGTGTGACAGTGCAGGATCGTATGACTAAAGGATTAGTAGATTCATGGTAAGTTTATGTTTTATTCTAATAGCTGTTATGTGGAGTTTGATTACAGGGTCTGTATTTGTTGTGTATACATTTAGCCAGACCTCAACGCCATATAGTCCAGTCATTTTATGAAAAAACCTAGGACAAATTGCAAGAGAAGCAAACTCAACTGATTTTGTATCCTCAGTATGTCCTGAGTGAGGGAAAAAAAAGTCCCAAGAAATCCCATTGGTGGAAAGTTTTGAAAATCACCTATATATGACCACATATTACCAAAAAACACTGTTTTTAACACACAGGGGAAAGAGGTTCAAAATTTTACTTTCAGATATCACTATAAAAATTCACAAGGTGATTACACACACAAAGACAAGAAAAAAGTCAATTACAAGTTCTTTGAATTATTCTGTTTGCACATGCATATCACATATTATCTGATGTGATATGCGCTAATAAGGAATATAAGGAATAAATGCCAGAAGAGACATTTAAACAGTGAATTAAAAGGTTACTATATAACAGTGAATTAAAAGGTACAAAATCAGTTGAGTTTGCTTCTCTTGCAATTTGTCCTAGGTTGACCCCAATTTTGGCCTAAAATTACTGGACTAATACGACACATACGTCATTCTAGGTGAACCATACAATAAATACAGACACTTCTTACTCAGCAGAGCTCTTGTGTTGTACAGACTTTAAGCAACTTATCTAGTGCGGGGCTTGATTCATTTCCAGAAAGTATCCGTCCATCTGAGCCATGCTTAGGCCACCTGTGTCATGTTTCTTAAAGGGACTTAAATGACCTTTTAGGCTTCACTCCTCTGTGCATTGTGTTGTGCATCAGCAGGTTCTGCACAGAGGGCTGCAGAATGTCACTCCACAGGTTCGCTGTCTTTTGCCCTTTGTCCCCCTACGCAAGCTGACAGAAGCTGTTAGTGGAGAGACCGTCTTGAAGGACATCAGCCTGTTCAGAGATGTGCACTGGTCTCCACAGCAGGTGAGGACACAGCTTCCTGTGAGATTTGAAACACTACTTTGATACCGCCACAAAAGGTCTCCAGTGCTCTCACCATGGAAGAAAAGACATGTTGCTAGCTCTGGTCTTATGCTCCCATTAATCTACAACTCATTGGACATGCTTCAAATGACCCATTCAGGATATTAATACTCCATACGCATCAGCTGCCATCAAGCTAATTAGTTTGGATGTAGTACAATGGTCTGGAGGAGTAGCATAAATTAGTAATGGGCACCTTAAAGGGATTTTGTCACAGCCAGGAGTGTATTAGACTCCTTTCACCACCTGTTCTCAGCCTAACCAGACCTCAGCCAAATTTGTTCTTCTATGATCGCTAAATATCACCCGTTTCACTTTGTTGCCTCACTAGAGCCTGTGACACACACACACACACAGAGAGAGAGAGAGAGAGAGAGAGAGAGTTCAAATCCTAGTTTACGTTTAGCAATGGTGTAGGAAAAGAAGGAAAGTGACTACAACTTGAAACTTCGGCCCGTGTACACAGATAAAGCTAATGCATTACAGTCCTGTTTCTTTGTATTCTTATTTAATTTAACTTCTTTGTTCAAGAAATAATTAGTAGTCTGGCGAACTACATTTTCCGAGCTGTTTCCTTAGTGCTGTGTCTGATGGTATTTTTTCTCCGTCCGGATAGGCTCAGCTGCTGTTCAAGAAGATCCAAGAATCTGAAAACATTACCAGCCTAACAGTCAAGCAAGTTGAATTTATTTCTTGTTCCATTTATATCTATAGTAACATTCACATAAATTACTTTAAAGGGATCGTTCACTCATTTTACAAAAATGTAGTATAATATTATTTTATTCCCCCATACTTAATTGACGCCTCTGCGGCTACGGTTAAGAAATGTAAAAGCGAATACCAATTCCAATTTTGGAAAATGGGTGAACTATTCTCCAAAAGAATACATGATTTTTCAAACAATCTGACATGAATATTCCTAACAGATTGCAACTGTCACAGTTTTGAGGGCACAATATTTCAATAACAGTTTAATTATTGATTTATGATTCATTTGCAGGGATTTGGGTCATATTGCCAGTGGAATGAGTTGTGACTGGATGAGGCTGTGGAGCAATGAAACAGATTTCTCTGAGTTGCTTCAGTTTGTCAGTGGGCTCCCCGGGGGCCTGAGGGCTGCTCTGGTGAGGAACAGACTGTGCTGTGACCCTCCACTCCTCTGTTACATTCATACCGCCTCTGATACACAGCTATTATTCATTCAGTTGTTCTGCTGGTACAGTGTCAGTGTTACACGCACAGAAAGTGAATTCATTCATAACAAATTAAGAGTTGTGTTTAAATATTTCATGCTAAGAAGTTCAGATGTGTTTTGGCTGTGTTACCAGCGAAAGTGTATCGTAGAGGAACTGAGGAAGCAAGAGGAAATCGACCTCAATGCTCTGAGCTCTTGGTTTGCTGCAACATTACCGTAAGAATCTGCTTTCTCAATGTGTGCGTTGCTGTTTCCATAAGCATTTCTCTGTGTGTGTTTATTAAAACGTTCATATCGTTGATCTGTTGCAGAGTGAAAATGACAGAGAACCTCTCTAACGCCTCCTTCAGAGCCGTCCTGGATCACATTCAGGCGCACTTTCCCGACTTCCTGAAACTGCCACGTTATAAACAGATGAATTTAGCCGAGAAGGCCATTACTGTGCTGGTAATATAAAGATAAACTGTATAAATATGCGATAAATATCCTAACATAATGCAGGTGATACATGGCTTTAAGTCTAATGGAAGGATAAGTGTGACTTGAGACCGTAACTGTTGATCATTTATTAATATAATTAGAAAAAGCTGATGTTGAATATTAACCCGGGGGTAATTAAACTGAAAAATTAGTGCCATGAGCTGTCAGAGCACATTGGAACTCAAAGATACTATTTCTTGTTTGTTATTAAAACAGCTTGTGCCAGTAGACACATTCACTTAGTGCATGTTTACACGTTAAGAGGCCAGAAGGAAGAAATTACATTTGTTGATTTAATCTTGTCAAACACACAGAAATATACAACAGAGAGAGAAAGAGAGAGAAAGAGAGAGAGAAAGGGACATTCACATATATCAAAACAGATCCTGGCTCCAGCACTCAATGCTTGTGTGTTGAAGTATGTTGTTACATATACACAGCAGAGTCCCATCAGTCTGTCAAACAGTAATTACTCCATCTTCACTAGCGGTATGTCATACACATGAAAAGACAGTGGAAAAAATTGGTTCCCGAGGGGTTGGAGTACATGAAAGAGAATAGGTTGGAAACTGTGTAATATACTTTTTTACCCCTGCTATCATTAGTGCTGTATGCAACACATCAGCACTTCAAAGCAAGAAATGGACACAAAAAATAGGCTTGGCAAGGCAGCTACCAAGTTCCAGCATGTTTCAGGCTTGGCGCTCTTCCTCAGCCAGCATCCAAGCACGCTGCATGTAAACACGCTGCCTCACCGAGCCTATTTTTGTGCTCATATTTTGCTTTGAAGCGCTTGTTATTCATAGCATTAGAGATAGCGAATAAATGTTGTGTTTTTGTGCCTTATATAGTTTCCCACCTATTCTGGTGGGAAACTACATAAGGTGATATAAGAGGTGCTTTTGTATTTTATGTACGTCGCACACTGCAGGGCTCCTCTCAGGCCCAGGCTGAGGGGGAGATTGAAGGTGCCACTCTGGACCTGCTGGGGCCTTTACTCCCTTTCTTGGACCAGGACAGTTTGGCGCTGGTGGACAGAGATGCCCTGGCTCTGCGGCTGGATGACATGAGGGGCTACTGCCTTCCCAAAGAGGCTCTGAGAGATATTGGTGCCTTGCTTACCAAGAAAGATTTTCTGGGGTAAATGAACAGAGACTTTCATCTGTTGCGGGGTGCAGCACATGTTATAGGCCAAGGTCATTTCATTTCAGCATGAGAGATCTATTTATTACTTGTTACTTATTCAGTCTACTGTTCACTCAATATTATGTATCACTTGAAAAAGTCATACATAGGCTACTCAAATACATTCAAAAAATTGTAGCCATGAATGGAAAAATAATTGTCAGATATAATGAAGTTGGGTTAGGGCCTGTCAAATTCATAACATCTTTAGCATGTTATTACTTATATTTTTGTCACTTGTAAATGTTATTGTGTGGGCATTCTATGCTCATGCAATAACTAATATTTGTTATTACAATAATTGTTTTGTTTTATGTAAGAAATGTGTCATTATTAATTAATACTTCATTAACATAATTTGCCATGTAGACACCAACGTAAAGGTCTACATTTATGTTCAATTTGCCCACTGATTAATATTATTGACATGAAATGAAATAGACCTTTATTGTCATTGACATACGTATGCCATATATACACGACATGCATTTAAAATAGCACAGCTGCATCCTATGTATCTTGTAGGGATTGATCAATTAACTGTCCCTGCAAATTATCAGGGCTGATATTCAGAATTTATTAAAACTCAGTATCATAATTTTGTTTTAAATTATTTTGAGAGCTATTTGTTAATTATGTGCTTTATATCTATTATTATATAACTTTATTATATATTATATAAGTTATTTTGCAGTTTATTTTTCAATTTATATTAATTAATCGTTTTCTAATTCAAAGCAAGGTTGTGCTGGCATTTGTAAATTCGACACTTCAGTAATTCAAATTTACTGCAAATGAATAAATACCAGTTATGTGTGTCACTGATTACTAATAATTGGTATCAGACCTGAAAAATCAATTATCAGTATCATGTACAATCGTGTGCATTAGTGCTTTGTATGCAGTATGTACTACAAATGTCAAAAATCTAATGGCTAATTATGTCTGCATGTTGCTAGGGAACCATCAAAATGGGATGTCGAGGATGTGGAACATTTGGGCAGACTGGTATTTTCTCTCTCATCAAAGCAGATCAACTCCATTCCACTGGTGAGCACCCCGAAAAACATTTACCTTACCCTCAGCCTGCTGGCTGCCCACCCAGAGCCGAGTTCTGCTTGAGGTTCTTGTGTTAAAAGGTTTTGTTCCTCACCACTGTCACCAAGCGCTCGCTCATCAGGGATATTTTGGTTCATGAGATGAGCCAAAGTCTGTTGGGTATGACGGTGTATTAGTGCCTTTGCAGGGGGAAAAAATTATGGAGGGTAATATCCCCACAGAAAAAAAACTCTGATTTTCTGAGATTAAAGTGGTAAATTTATGAGAAACTCACAAATTTATGAGAAAAAAAACTATAAAATTCAGAGATTATGAAGTCACAAATTTGCAACAATTTCATGCTAACTTTTTTTTGGTCTAAGAAGCACATGGTTTCACTTTGTGAAGTTGGATCAGCCTCACACTGCAGACGCTGCTGCTCACTGTGTATCAGGCCTACAGCTGATGACCTCATCACATTCTTTATAATCTCAGAATTTTTTTTTTTTTTTTCCGTAAATTTACCACTTTTACCACCTCAGGATGGTAAAAGTTTTTTCTCGGAATATTATCCCTGGCTTTGATTTTTTTCCCCCTACAATGGCCCTAATATGCCGTCACAGTGGGGCTCTGTAAAGCTCCTTGAGATACTTCATACTGAACTTAGTGTAAAATACTGAGTATTTTTTCATTTGTTCTAACTGGTCTTTTAGGACATATGAAACCTTGGCATGGACTCTATAATGTGACTGTGAAGGAATCTGTGTTTCTCCTGTGTAGAAGGTGCTGAATAAAGACACAGTGGAGCAGGTCCTGGTGGATCAGAGGCGCTGGGAGGACAGTGCAGTGGGAGGAGTGTGTGTGAGCCAGTGCATGGACCAGCCCCACCAGAGAGAGCAGACACAGAACCTGATTCGAGGGATCGTCAAAGCACGGAGCAGAAGAGCCAAAGGTTTAACTTTCAGTGCTTCTCTCTCTATTACATTGCATCCATCCCTGCAGAGAAAAAAAAAAAGGCTCAGTAAGTGTGTTTTAGATCTGACAGAGACAATCCACTTGCAGAGCTGAAGTGTCATGGTGTCATGTTTCTCAGTGAAAGCTTCCGTTTGTGTCTGTGCGCTGGATTCACTGGTGTCTCATATTCTCTGAGTAGTGCCAGTTCCAAGCTGTGCTGACATCAGAGGGATATTCCCTTCAGCTTGGACGTCCACTCAGATTAGCCGTATGTCGCAGGCGGATCTGAAGCAGTGCGTTGAAGTTTTTGGTGAGGATGCTTCCCTGAGCTCTGAGCAGCGTCGATCACTGTGGGTAAAACTCAGGAAGGTCAGTGACGTTCTAGCGTCCCAAGCTGCCTGCAAACAGACTCAGTGTGATTGTGTGCATGATGGTTTCCTTTTCGACTGGTGCATATGATGTTGTTCTTTTCATTTGATTGACATTGTGAGCGCTGGTTAGGCACTGGTTGGATTGTTGTTTTGGCCAATCACTATGCACAAGATGCATCATCCCTCCTATTTCCCTTAAAATCTGACCAATGGTAGCAGTCACAGCTTTCAGAGGTTTAAATTCAGGCCTTAAATTAAAATTCCCTCATCACACTAATGTAATGTTTTACATTTATGCATTTAAGTGCAGTATACCTCCAAGTTGATGTCTGAGATGTCATATTTTAGTTAAAGCTGTGGAGATAAACAGAACAGCCAGTGTCCCTTGGTCAGTTTATGATTTCATCACGTCGGGCGCAAGAGCAGCCGATCATTTGCGTGAATTAAGCAGCTCTGTGACTTGCGGTAACGTTTTACTGTCAGTGTCTGTTTTGGGTGGTGGCTCACTGCAGGCCTACAGTCCGGTGAGAGAGCTGAGAGCAGACCAGGTGCTGGCTCTTGGCTCTGTGGTGACTGAGATGGGAGACAGAGAGCTGCAGGACATCAATATCACTGACTTGGGAGTGCTGGCACATCTTGGGACACTGACAGAGTGGAGCCATAAAAAGGTGAGGTTTGAATGTCTCGCCTTGTCTTGAAACTTTGAGGGACAGTTCACCCAAAATGCACACCAAAGTACACACTGCCAAGAAGGAGCCGAAGGATGCCTCTACACCCCTGTCCTTCTGGGCAGACAGGTACAGATGGTGTTCTTTGGCAGGAAATAGTTCCCAACAAAACTCTTCCTCCCTGAGAGCTGTGGATTATGCTGGATATCCATGTCATTGATTTTGGAAGAAGCTGTTGCTATTGAGTTTTTCACATGTGAACTCTGGGTGCTGAGAGACAAGGAAAGGGTGTGACAATCTACAAACCTCAAATCACACAACCTCTCCGGATGGGTAGGTTGCAGTGGGGGTTGGTGCGATGGTATACATGTTCTTGTATTTTAGGTGAGCTGTTCCCTTAAAGTTAATGAAAGTGTCTCAGCTTGTTAACTTGTGACATGTATAATGTGTTTTTTGGCACGTGTTTGATCTACCTGTGATTTTTCAGATGAGAGCAGTGGTTCTAGGTGTGATGCGGAGGCGCAAGCTCAAAGTGGAGCAGCTGTCAGCTGTAGATCTGGCAGCACTCGGCCATCTGATCTGTGGTCTGAATCCTTCAGAGATCAACAGACTGAACCCCTACAACTTGAGGTCAGTGACGGACTTACTGTGCAGAATATGAATAACCTGCTTAATCAACTAAAGCAGCCCTTTAACCCTTTGAAACCAGAACAAATTAGTTAAAAAAAAAAACAAGTAGCAAAAAAGTACCTGAACACTAGTAAAAAAAATAATAAAAAAAAAAAACAGCAAAGAAATTCAAGAAAATGACCAAAAACTTAGCGATAAATAGGCCTACTTGTTATAAATATGAGAATTACATGAAAACTGTATTTATAATTATTAAAATGACATATCTAAGCATCAGAGTACTGATGCTTGATTGACAGCAAACTTATTGTATTTAAATGCTTATGAAAGGCGTCTAAACGCATTTAACCCTTGAACTTTGAAATTTACTTAATTTCTTTCAGAAACATCAGGAAAAAGGTGATGGGCAGTTCAGTGATTAGCAAAAAAAAAAAAAAAAAAAAAAAAAAAAGACATGAAAATGACTGAAAACAAAACAAAGCAAAACAAAAAAAGAGTAAAATAAAATATATCTATATCTATATATGTCTATATCTATTTGTGAAGAAGGTGGAGTAAAATCTCTCAAAATAAAAGTCCATAGGCTGCTGGGTTTCAAAAGGATTAAAAGCCTTGAAAGTGCATCAGTATTTCCATGCTGATGATGAGCTGATGACATGTAGTGTCTCTTTTGTGACTGAAATCAAGCCAACTACCTGCTGTGTTTGAAGATATTTTGCTACTGTTGCAGTGTGTTTTGCAAAGTTGCAGGTAAAAGTGGAGGAGAGAGCAGGTGACTTACACGCAGCACTCCACTAAGACATAGTGCCAATGATCCATGTCACATTGCAGGCATCCATTTCTAATGAGGCCCATGTTGTACAGAGATGAGACATCAGATATGTTTAAAGGCCTGTCACATTAAAGGTGCACTGCACAACGTTCCTGCAGGTCGACTGAAGTGAGGACCCTTTAGACTCAACTGATAAAAACGTGGAATGCTCAAGCTGTGAGTCGGTCTGATGATGAGAACCATGTGGACTCATGATCATAGACCTTAGAATTTGTGCTTTCAAGCACCAGTGGCCTTTCAGTTTTTTTAGCATTCCTATGCAATTTTCTATATATTTTCTATGTATTTTCCTAAATATTTTTCTGTGTTTTTTGATATTTTTCCATGTATTTTCAGTTTATTTTTCTATATTTTGCTATTTCTTTTTCTGTTCATTTTCTATATGTTTCGATGTATTTTTTTAAAATACATTTTTCTACTTTTTCAGTGGATTCATGGTATTTAGATATTACTATGAATTGTGAGCAACTCTATTTATGCAAGCCAGTTAACCTTTTTCATATAAAGTAATTTAGTAACTCTAGGAATCTGGATGTTATTTATTTGAAGAAAATAAACTTATCCCATCACTATCTAGGTGAATATAGTAATAATAACACAATTGTATTTACTTTGGCTTTGGCCCAAACATTGGTTTATTGTATGGGCATTATGCAAAGTGACCTAGGAAAAATTGCAACAGAAACTCTTTCAACTTTTTTAGTCTCATAAGTATGTTGGTTGTAACATATCAAAAGTCCTAAGAAATCCCAGTGGTGGAAAGTATTGAAAAATGCTGAAATAGGTGATGTCCCATCGACACCCATGTTAAAACAATGATTTATGTAAACTAGGCAAAAAGTTCTGCACCGCTTTTTCAGTCTATAATTTCTTCCCTTTATTTATACCCAATAGTGGGGGGAGGGGACATGTTTAGCCATGTTGGTCATACCAATCGATTGACAATCCTTACAACTTATTTCTCATTGAAAAGGGGACTAATCAGGCTTTCTAACGGTATAAAAGACAACACCAATTGGTATTGTTAAATGGGAGAAATGATTAACTGAAAAAAATATTGCAGGGGATTTTGTCAAAAAAAATTGGTCGCTTCCCACACAATTACCGGTGTCACTCATTCCAGAAATGCAGGATCCTTACAAGTTGTATCTCATTGGAAAGAGGACAATCAGGCTTTACAACGGTATAAGATACAACACTATTGGGTATAAATAAAGGGGAGAAATTATAGACTGAAAAAGCGGTGCAGAACTTTTTGCCTAGTTTACATAAATCATTGTTTTAACATGTGTGTCGATGGGACATCACCTATTTCAGCATTTTTCAATACTTTCCACCACTGGGATTTCTTAGGACTTTTGATATGTTACAACCAACATACTTATGAGACTAAAAAAGTTGAAAGAGTTTCTGTTGCAATTTTTCCTAGGTTCACCCCCTTTTTGTCACAAAATGCCTATACAATTACTGCAGTGGTGGAAAAAAGTTTTTGGACACCCTTAAAATTTTAACTCACAATCTCAAATATTATCATGAAATATTTGTGGAAAAATCTGTTTTGTGTTTCAAAAGGTGTGGCTGCATTAGACAGATACAAACAAATACAAATTATATATATTTTTTTTGTTTATTGTTTACAAGAAAAACTAACAAAACTAAATTCTTGACAGTTGAATCTTTATCTTCAGGCGTGTTTCTTGCGTTAGGTTCCTTATTGCATTTTTGTGTCTGAAGAACTTTCAAATGTGCTGGCTTTATATAGACACCAAGCTTGGCAACAAAAATTGTGTCTTTTAATAAAAAGAACGACCTTCATCACTGGTACCAAAATGACCCAATACTCAAAAATTCTTATGTATTTTCATGGAACCAATCAATTTGAAGTTCTTAATGGCTTTTTTAGGATGTGTTTAGTATTTTGTCTGTGACTGTACTAAAAGAAATTGCACTTGAAGACCTAAGAGTGATTTGTTAATGCAATATTTCACAAATGCATGGGGTGTCCAAAAACTTTTTTCCACCACTGTATATGTAAAGTAAACCTGTGTAAAAGAGTTGGACTATGTGGCTCTCCTTTGTGCCCAGTGATTCAGACTTGGCCATCAGGATCCGCACTTCACTCAACCCTCTGCAGTTTTACATAGTGTACCTTTAAGCAGTAATCAAACCCTGTCATATATATCAGCATATTCCAACACATTTACATGCCAACTCAATGGGACACACAAACACTACTCTCCAGTCCTGTTCTGTCTCTGTAGTATGCAGACGTTTGAATTGCATGGGACTTGGAGAGTAGATCACATGTACCTGCACTGGCACTGCTAACAGAGAGGTGGAGGCAATTTCTCAGGTTCATATCCTGAACCCCTTCCTTAAATGACAGTGTGGCCGTCCTGTTCCTGCGGGAGATGTCCCTGCCATGCACAGAGCAGCAGATGGAGGCACTGACCAGCCGGTTGTCCAGCCCTGAGGCCTTTGGTCCAGTCAGTGCCTGGGGAGCGGAAGTTTTCACTGAAATTGGGACACTGGCAGGTACAGCAGAACATATGAACACTTTTGCTATTTTTTCCCTACGATTTGATGCGGGAATCATTTAGTTACTTAACTACAATGTCAATGGACTAAACTTTCTCACACTCTGTCCAGCGGGTCTGGAGGACATGGTTCTGTCAGCGCTGGTGCAAGAGCAAGTGGAGGGAATCACCCCTGAAACTATTGCCCTGATCTCACCCAAAAAGATAGCGGTGAGTTTCACTACAGATTTTGTTTTGTTAATAGCACAAATCAATAGCACAATGTTTAGCTGAAGCAAACGATGATGATGATGATAATAATGTGTCATGCAACACAGTGGGACCATCTCACTTGGCATTACAAGACACCACAAGTACAGTCCCCCTTTGCAGCCAGAAAAGATCTCACTCCCAAGCAAAAATCCTTTGGGCAAAGATGAGTTAGGGGGTTCAAATTAAAATCTATAAATAACCTCATAATAAAATGCCTGCAGACATACCTTCAGACATAATAATGACGGACTAATATAACCCATGATGACAACACTATCCCTGTGTCCCAGTTAGCAAAAATGTTGCCTTCTGAGGCGGGAAGGCATCAAGTCCATCATCATGTCCCAATCAAAGTTTTGACTAAACTGCTGCCTGCTGAGGTGCCTGCATTTGGCCGGCTTATGAAAGCAGGGCAGATGTGTCCCACATTAGGGAGGATATCCCACAGTCTTTTGTGTTTGGTGGCAAAGGGTTAGAGAAATTTGCAGAAATTTGCAGTAAAGTCACCCAATATTTACTTGTTTTAATGTCCTATGTTTATTTCAGATTCACTCTGTCAAGTTCATTGGGGTTGTGACAGTTTGAGGAAAGTTATCCAGTTGCTGTTTCAGTATTAGTGTTGTGTAATCACTCATGATTACATCTGCAGCTGTGTGATATCTTCTGCTAAAGAAAGGTCCTCTTCTGAGTTGCACCATGAGCCGATTCTTATCTCAAAAAAAAAAAAAAAAGAAAAAAAAAAAGAAAGAAAGAAAGAAAAAGAAAAGAAAAGAAAATGCTGCTTTGCTGCTTTGGTTGCCAGAAAACCAGAGTCTGTCTTGAGGAACCACAGCCTGCTGAGGATCCTGGCTCACTTTTTGGGAGGCAGACTATATTGCCCCATCCTCAGTTTTCCCAAATATTCAGCAGGAGAGACATTTCCCTGCCATCTAATGATCTAGCCATATCCAAAACAGAATCAACCTGAACAAATCTGTCTGTACCTTCTGAACAAAATGTATCTCAGCTTCCACAAGATGCAGGTTGTGCATCGGTCCCGACCAAATGTCCACTTTCAGTATGGAGTGGTAATATTCCAAATATAGTTTGTGCATATAGTGACCCTTTTTTCTTGTGCAAATCAGACAACAGATTTTTCTCAGTAGGCTATACAGTATTCATTCTTAATCAAACAAAAGGTTACATTACATTAGTATAATAACAACAACAACAAAAAAATGCTGCAAAAATTGCCATAATGTTATCAAAAAATTGTAGATTGTAAGATTAAAAATAAAAAAATAAAAATAACATAAAACATAAAAAAATATTTATATTAAAATTAAAACAAACAACATCAACAAAAATAATAAACTGAAAAATAAAAATGAAAATGAAAAAAAAAAAAAAAAAGAGCAAACAATTCCCTAATAAATGAATTAAAAAAGTATAAAGTAAAAAGTACAAAGTAAATTTTGGTCCTAGGATTGAAGAAAACCTCCTGAATTTCAGATCAACCTTGTCAAAACCAATATTCATGAACATATTATGCATATCTTTAGCTCATGGTCCATTAGTTTCTTAATCCCACAAGAATATTCCTTCAGCCAGCTTAATTCCATGCATCTGTATCAGCTCATTACATAAGCACATCCAGCAAACACTGCAGCCCAGCTCCCAGGGCCTCCACCCATTATCACCAAACTCATGTACGTTACTGCACAAATCAATCTGGATGCATCTGTTTGGTGAATAATCAAGTGTGCATTATGTGTTATTTGGTGTTTGTGCTGGCGGGCCATGTGGCAGGTGGTGTTCGGTGCCGCTCAGCTGTCTTGGCTGAGTGTGGAGCAGGCCTGGGCTGTCACTGACGAGCAGTGGGCAGAGCTGGACGGCGAACAGAGACACGCCCTTCGCCTGGCCCAGTACGAAGGAGACGTCCTCCTTGAGCTGAGAGGTGAGACTCGAAAACATGAGATTTTAATTTGCCCTTCCTGAGGAATCACTCACAGCTATTTTTTAAAATTTGCCTGGGGAAGAGTTGCTGTGCACAAACGCTCTCTCCAGCAGAGCCTTGTGTCTGTGTGTTCTGAGCAGTCGATACGATTTTTGAAAGCAGTATTCATGAGGTGATGATAAATGCTCTCTTCATCTGTCTCCACAGGAAGAAACTTGGCTCCAGCCTCCCTGCTCACTGACAGCCTCACTATATGTTTATTGGCTCTATGCCTTACATTATGGCAATTATGTTAAAATGCTGGAGCACATTTGTATTTATTTGTCCCTTGTCATCCCATGGTAACGTCACATTTGTACTTAAAATAAAGATGTTGAACTGTGTCCCAATTAGCCTTAAGTTTCAATTTAATCATTTTTTTTACCTTGTACTTTGCTCTCTATTGTGCTATACTGCACATGTATCACTTTTATATGTTAGCTCGGTATTAACTTGGTAATATATCAGTTTCTTGTGCTATACATATTAGTTGGTTGAGCAAGAATTGCATGGCTTTCAGCATAAAATATAGAGGGCGAAAATAAAATTTGCCACACCTACTATTTACTATTCTGTAACAGAATCTGAGATATATAAAAAACCTTGACATCAGAATTAGACCCCATGCACCATGCATATGCAGGCTTTGAAGTATATGATGTGATAATGATGAAACAACATAAGGATATTGCATATTTTCATTCCAATTAGAAATGAATCACGAAGGGATGTAAATGAACACGAAAATGATTCATGAAATGTCTGGTCTCTCGCAATTTAAATTCTGATCTGCACTTTCTTTAAGTATCTGAGGTGCAGTTGAACTCAGTAAGTGATTCTGGTGCTCCTGCATGCAGCTGATGTGTGCCATTTTTCAAGTGGGATGCCTCACTCCTCCATTAACAACACAAGAAGATCCAGCACTTACCATTAAGATACTTTACCACAAAAAAAAGATGCCCCAACATTTATGACAATAAGTGACATAAGTGTCACTGTGAGTCATTGTCTTTTTGTCATAGTGCCTTCATGCTGCCAGGACACAGCGGAAAACCTGACTGAAAAAGTGTATCAAGAGATCATGCAGACTTTTACACTGCCATTGAACTGCATATTACTGAGCTTCATTTGGTTAATTCTGCCATTGCTTTGTACCATTAGACTGATATTCATAACTTTTTCAAGAACGACACATTTATTGATGGATTAAGTATTTTTAGCTGCAGTTTGAACATTGTCGCTATTTTGTGCATAGTGGGACATTTGAAGACCTCTTTTACCTATGACTGATATTCCAAGAAATCCTGGGAAGGGACATGTCATCAAAAATCTTCCCATGCAGTGACTTCCACAAATCCATATCACAGAAACTTCACGTTGAATCTTGATAAAATTTTCTTACACTTTTGTAGTTGGTTGACTGATTGATTGTAAGCTCTTTGCATTTCAGTACATCTATGAAAACTTTATTTCAGGTGATACTTTATTTTTTTCCTAGAAGGTGTAAAATACATTGTAGGCTCAGTTACTCAGGGAATGAGAGGTGAAACGTACCTCAAATGCTCATAGGTCATCTGTTTTTTTTTCTAACCTGTAGTGAAGACAGAAAGAGAAACATTGAAGAGCTCTTAAACAGCTGATATTTTGCAGTATATAGCTGGTTCCTACCAAGCCTCTCATACATGTATACAATATCAGCCAACATTTTTTTTTTTTAAACTAGTAAAAATAAAGGTCTAACAAAATGCAGGGGTGAAAGAACCTAATTACATTTACACAAGTTACTGTAATTTAGTGGCTGTGTTCTTTTGAGAATTTTTTAAAGTAAGTAATTTTACTTTTGCTTACATGTTTTTACTGATGTATTGCTCTGGTTCATATTTTAAATCCCATCCATTAGAGAGTACAAAGTTCAGTTGTCTCTCCATCAATACAGAAACTTGATCATCATAAACTGACAAATTGTGGTGGCCCCTACAGTGATCAGTTAGTTGGCAGACTTGAGAATCAGGCTTGACATTGGTGGTGGATTTATTCTCTGTAATTTCCAAATTCTAAAGTTTGTGCAGGACTTTTATAGGAAAACATCTCATCTAACAAAGTCTCTAAAAAGTAACTCTGTTTATTTTACACTCTGAGCACATTTTGAGTGAGCTTATTTTTTACTTTTACTGAAGTAAGTTTTTATCAGCAAAACCTCAGATTCTACTTAAATGAAAACATCAGCAAAGTCACTGCACTTCAAGTAGCAATTTTCTAGTAGTCTTTTTAGTTGCTTACTTACCTTCTACCTCTTCCCGTTTTGGGAATAACAAGACGAGGCAGTTGCCAGCCAGAACTAAGGCCAGGCTTGGGTGGCAACTCAGCCCGCTGTTGTTCAGCCTCTGGCCGCTAGATGGGGCTATTACAGTGCTGAAGCAGCGTCAGTGAGTAGGTGTGCTCAAACGTTTGCACTTTGTCCATCGCAGTGACGTATTTCCTGGGGGTTGTACAGACCACTAAGCGTTGTACCAGAGGGGTATCATGACTATTTATAACCAGCAATTTTCTGTTATCATTTTTTCTCTTGTTTGTCCGTGTCGTTGCGGGGTATAGCGCCGTCGTGTGAAACAACAAGAAGTCGGGACGAGCACCATGTAAAAGGAAGCTGGTAAGTCGTCTGTGCAAAGTTTCGCTCCTTGTATTTTTAGTTGTTTGGGGTGCGTGGCGAGTTTGCTAGTTAGCTAAGCCCTCTGCTCTTGGCCCTGGTGCCGGTGGGACCCCCGACTCAAAGGCATATGTTTTCTTATTTATCCGTATTGCTGTCAGTGGATGTGTTTGAGGCAGGGCTCGGCGGGTATCACACACATACAGAGAGAGAGACGCACACACACATACACCGAGGTGACGTCGACGGCGCCGCGTCCGGTTCTCTGTGGCTTTTCCACGGCAGAGTGGGCTGCTGTGGTGAAATCCGCGATAGTAGTCCACACGGCTCTTCGGATTAGTAAATGTACCAAAGTGAATTACATGTGTGGGTTGGGAATGTGCAGCAGGGCTGTACGAGGCTGAGGAAGAGGAGGAGGCACGTGTGAAATAGCGCAGGTCAGCCTACATTGTGTCAAGCTGCCGATAATAACGCGATACAGTTTCAGACATATTGTCAGCGAAGGAGTCATCAGATCGGGAGGAGAGCCGAGGTCCAGCCGCGGGTCCCTGCCGGATGACTAATACATGTTTTTGTGACGGACTTAACGTGTGTGGTGAGTCATATGATTTGAAACATAACGCAGCGTTATTCCCGTCAGCTGATGGATTAAAGCGTACTGAAGTAACTTTAGCCCACAAACACTAAGTGATTAGCGTCTGGGCCCGAGCGTGAGAAGTTTCTCCTCTCTGAACTGGGCTGCGGTAATGTCAGCTGCAAGGAGCGTTTAAGTGTTTTTTTTTTTTTTTTTTTTTTTTTTTTTTTTTTTTTAATTGTAACAGCAGCAGTAGCAGCACAGCTGTTGTCGGATGTGGCTGTTTACACACACGTCTGTTCAGATGCAAACGACAACAAAGTTTTGTTTCAGCCTCTTGTTTTTACCCGAGTATCCCGGGGTGAATTCCTCGGGAGTCAGTCGGAGTGAACTTGGGCATCTTCGTTAATCAGTCCATTTCCGCCTAATACTGCTGACAACCTGTTGCCATGGTTATGATGCACATATTAAATAAGTCAGCTATGTAGTGAATACTTGGTATGTATTAACCTTCCTTCTTCCACGGCATGCACTGGATTGAGGTCTAACTTAGTTTATTGTGCATTGTAATGAAGCAAAAACTGTTGATGTTTTAAAGAACATTTTCAGATGCCTTGAAACAACCACCGCTTGAGCGCATAGTGTCACTGAATGCTGGCTAGGTAGTTGGAGGTTTTCATAACACATTTGTGAGCTTCATCATGGGAGCTGACAAAGTCTGCTTCCAACACTCATACCTCTGTGGTTTACCTCTGTGGTAATGCAATATTGAGCTCTTGATGGATCAACCCTTAAACCAAGGTTATTAAACCCATTGCATGCAGTTACATGCACCAAATGAAAACAACATATCTCAATATGGTGGAACTCACAATAGTTGTGCTGTCAAGTTGAGTTAGCATTGTTGTAGCATACAAGTACTCGAAGAAAATGTATCATCTCAGGACAAACCAAGTTTCAAAAGTGTTACTAATGAGGTACACTCAAGAAAGAAAAGCAAACATTGTTTCAGCTGTGTGATGGAAAATATTATGGGAGTGTGTGTGTGTCGAGCACAGAAGACAAAGCTTGGACAGAACAAAACATAACAGAAATGTGAGGAAGAACAGAGGTGTGTTGCTTGGCAAGCACGCTAATTTATCAACCCATTAAACCTCAAATGGAGTTCACAGTATAAAATGCCCTTAAACTGACAGCTAGTTAATACCTCACGAACAACTGCAGTTGTGTTATACCAAATCACAACAGTGAAGAGACAAGGGATGCACTGATGGTGAAATTCTGGGCCAATACTGATGTTTAAAATAATAATTTGGTCGGTAGAGAATACTTATATTCCCTGTGTGTGTGTGTGTATTTGTATGAGATGTTTTTTTCCGTTCAAGATTGCATTTTGACACATCATGATGACATAATAAGGTATCTGCCTCCAATACTAGTTATTACTGAAGAGAGCTCGAATACGTGGTAATGTAACTGAATCCAACCTGACGATACGAGGAGCCGATGGTGTCCATAAGGTTGCTGCTCAGTGAAACCTGGGTCTCATCAAATCATAACCCTGTCCCAACTCGAAGCCGGTTAGGATCCTTGTCTCTGCTCTGTCCTGACTTGTAGACCGACTCGGGGAAGATGCACTACTCTTGTGTTGGTGGTTGGTTTGTGTGTCATCTGCAACAGTGCCTCTGTTTCTTCTCATTTAATGGTTCACTTCATTGGGGAAATGGTTGGTACTTCAAAATTTCAGAATCATGATATTTTTCATGGGTGTCGTGCCTGGGTCAACAAAGGGGACAGGCAGTGATTAAAGACAGTAACAGCAGGAGAAGAGGTGCTCAGTTGTAGTGAAAACACTGGTTGTCACTGCTTCAGGTCCCAAAGTTTACACACTTCTTGCCGTGTTCTAGACCAGCCTTCCTTTTCACGCTCTTTGTTTGTGTTTCCTCTCCCATCCTCCATCTCAGTCCATCTCTTGTTTTCAGCTGGCACTGTCACATCACTGCTTTGTGTCACAGTAATTATCGTCTGGGTGCTCGCTGTGGAGTTGTATACAGTGGAGTTCTAACTTTCCAGCTCGGCTACCGCGAGATGGAAGACAGAACCGCGACTGGAGACCGTGGACATTTGTGTTGCGGTTTTGCTCTCGGTTTCAGAACCGTTACAGCCCTGCTACCCAGAGGGCAGATTCCAGAGCTATGGCCACACACACGTTTGCTCTAATGGTACAGGCTCCCGTTTCTCTTCCAGTTAATTCCCTCTATACTTCAAACACACAGATTGTGTGCAAATGTCGGACTGCATGTTTAAGATTGAAGCTTTTTTTTTTTTTTTTTTAACTCCAAACTCATACCTTTTAGAGTAAGTGGCCTTGCCAGAACATAGAAGATGATGCTGCTTTTAATAAGTTTAACAACTCAGCACACAGCAGTTAATGAGACACATAATACTCTCTGTATTCAAAAGTCAGAGTTGAAAAGCATGGTCATCATAATGATCTGAGCTTCTGCTGCTGTTAATTATCTGGTCTGTTTATTTAGGCTTCAGATGTTGCAGTTGCACTACTCATATCACATCACTTTTTTTAAACATCTCATAAAAACAGTAAAGGAAGAGTTACATTTTTTTTTTTTCGTAATGTTAAGTTTTAGAGTATTAATACTAAATACCCAGTAAACCCAGTGTTTATTGATGTTCTGCCATGCAAATACTTTTTCCCCCAGTGTCACTGTTTTGGTAAACTATTATGCAACTCAAGGAAGTCTCTGCTGGTATTTCATTGGTTCTTCTTAGCCTCGCACTTTCCACAAGATGGACCAGATGTTTTCACAAAGCCCATTGTGATTTTTGATTGTGGCTTACAGCAAATGCTTGAATTAATTTCACTTCATCAGCTGCTATTATTGTCATGTAATCAATTTGCCACCTAGGCTGCCTGTCATGTCACATAACCTGTCCGTGGGCTGAGCTGTATTTGAGTGTGCCTTCCCTACAATAGTAACATCATGTGTGGCACCACAGCTTGCGAGAGCTGGTAATAATTACTGGAGATTTAATTGTGAGCAAATGGTCATTTGGGCTAAACACATTTTAGTTTATTTTATCTCAGCTAACTGTGAATCAACTGTAATGAAATGTAAACCGTTTTCCTTTTCAAACTTTTTTTTATGAGTTCTTACAGACATACTTTGGATTTAATGGTACTTGGCTAATTTTAATTTAATGCAGTTTTTCTGCCATAACCTCTATTATCACAGTCTGACATATGGTATCATTTAATGCGGTAACACTAAAAACCAGTCACGGTAAGATAGTTGAGTTCTCCTTTGTCTTTTGCAAGCAGTAAAGTAGTTGGGCTTTTGCTATTCCGCGGTGTGTGGTTTTCACATTGACGTTAAAGCGAGCTGAATGGTTGAGCGCTCAGATGAGGTCACAGGCGTGTGTACTTTGAGCCATGCTTGTGTGGAAGTTAAATAGAGGCTTGGAAAGGTGCACAGTCTATTTACATGCTGCATCTGCTTCATTTTCTATCAGACTGAAAATCCCTGAGGACAAAGGTGAGTGAGGTATCTTACCACAGACTTTTTGTCTCCCATGTCTTTTTTTTGTCAAAACCATAGGCATTTAGATAGATGATAGATGTTGGTTTGAATAGTTAGAGTTAAGCCCTCACTTTTTGAGCCCCTCAAAAGAAAGGATATTTCACACAGGCTCTAATTGTTGTTTGTTTTCATTGTCATAAATTGAGCTGATGACACAAAGATGAACATATAATTTGCAGTGTTTCTTTGCCTTCTGTTTTTCATTTTTTGCTTGTGTGTTTTATGAATACGGGTTAGTTGAAGAGGATGGTATAAAACGTTTTCGAAGGGTTTTGAAAATAGGTGTATTTTTGAGAGATAACTCTGGCTTTTCATTTCTCCCGTTTTGTTGTTTAACATGCTGCTATGTTTAGTTATGTTAAGTGTCCCTGACAGGAAGCCAAATGAGATAACACTCTCCAGACATGTAAGAAATGAAGGTACAAACCAGGTAAAGAGAAGGAAGAAGAAAGATTTTGCCACCACATTAAACTGTTGTAGAAGAGATGTAATGCAGCGTCACTGCTGGGTCGTTAGACTGCATTTCACAATAGATGGTGTTTCGAGGGCAGTGCTGTTGAGTGATTGCTGTTACCACAAATTGGCTAAAGGCTTTTGTATGTCCAGAATGTCTCCTAATCATTCCCAAGTGCGTTCTCAGCCCTCTCTGTGAAACAGGCTTTGTCCTCACAGTGCTGACTGTAACAAAAGTCTTGTTTCTTGTATTGCTCTCTTCATTTATTCAGTTACTTCCTCTTACAGCTCAAGTGCTCATGGTTGCTATGCTTGCATGCCATAAAGGCTTAGGTCTTTATTAAAGAGGCCCAGTGCAGTGGACCGTTTCCAAAATAACATTGTTACCGTCACATTCCGACGGTGTCTGTACACTCATGAAGGCAGATGTGAGTGAAAGGTGCAAATGCCGGTGGTGTTCAGTGTAACAAAAACAAAAACAAACAAACAAACAAACAAAAAAAATGAATTACTGTGTTTTAATCATAAAAAATTGTTTTGTGCTTCAGTTGTGATTTTACACAGGGATTAGCAACTGTAAAATATTCTTGGCCTGGATTAGCTAGCAGCTTGCCTCGCCAGCTTGCAACCGGCTATCCTGGAAACCCACCACTGATTTTATGGTGATGTGACCTTAGGGTTAACAAAGTCCATATTAATCATGTAGAGACTGTATGCATCACTTTGCATGGAATATTTATTGGGATGTAGATTAGAAAATGACTTTATCACACTTTGTTTAATCCAGACATGCAGTATACAGTACAGTATATTTCGGGCTAATAAAAAGTGAGGATTTAGATAACATAGCAGCTATTTTGTTGGTTGCATTATGAATTATAAATTCAGTTTTATATGATTGAAAAAAGTAGGCATGTGTTGATCTTCATCTGCAGTTGTGATGTATTGCATACTTGAGTCATAATTTTTTTTTTTCTCATGGACATATAGTGGCCATCCTTCATGGGTTTACAAAATACCATTGCAATGATGAAACGCTTTAATTTGCAAAATTACAGATTTTTGTACAGCTTGGTCTTAAACAGAATATTGTGCCATCTATCCCAAGCTTGGCAAATATAATCTGCTACATTAAGATTCTCTTCCTGAAGCACAAGTCAAGTCTTTCGTAATCATCCAGGCAAAACTTGATATAAATGAGGGAGATTTTACTAAAAAGTACATTCCCTATGTCCTCATAAACAGGACAATAAAACACATGAAAAAAAATGAACCTCATTTTCAATTTCCCCTGGCTCGCAAAGCAGCATTAAACCTGCCTGTCTCTATGGCTGATGGTAATGATCCTGTCGTTCCAGTCGATGTGTCTGTTTGCTGTTTCTTTAGCCACAGCTACTCACTGTCTCCCACGGCTGCCTCAGACCTTTAAGCTCCACCCACAAATGACTAATTCGTCCCTTTGGGTTTACGTGGACTTCTGCAGAACCTCGGCATCCGCCGTCCGTGGGGTGCAGTCTTAGCTTTCCAGCTCTGCTTCGCTGCCTCTGCTACTGCTAACTCAGTATACCTAAGCATTTTCTTTTTATATACTTCAGCTAACGTGTCCTCCCATGGCACTGTACTGTTAAGTCCAAAAAAAAAAAAAAAAAAAAAAAAAAAAATCAGACTGCTCTGTCTCCGACCACAACACCAAGTCTGACCTTGAGGTAGTGCTCACTATTTCCTGTGGAATAATCAGACGTCTCCCCAAGTTTACTGCCACTTGCCAGTCTCTGCCTGTTCCCAGCTGGTCTACAATGTGCTCACTCTAAAATGTTGCACTCCTTGTCTTTTATTCCTCATGAACCAAACCAGTCGTGGTGCATATCTTAACTGTTGGCTCTCTCGGTTGGATTATATTGAATCGCCTCTGAGATACACTTTGACATACATCTTGACAGAGAACGATTAGTGTAGCCATAAGGGGCAGGAGAGACCCTCATCCACTGACTGAATCAGATTTTGGGGAGATCGTATTCCATAATAGATAATTTAATGTCTCTTTAACAAGGAACTTCGTCGCCACTGATCTGTACAGTGCCTCACATAGACACTCCACCACCACATGACAGCATGAAAGACATCCATACAGAAAACATCCACATTTAAACAGCTTATATATTGCACCTTTTAATGAATCTAATTTGGTTTGCCTCCCCAGCCAAGTGGCTACTTAGTTCACTGCTGAAAGGAGAAATCACAACCGCAAATCCTCAGAGATGTGCTAAGTGCTGTACATTGTTGCACCTGACGTGAATGGTTTCCCCTTGAATGTTGGCATGTTAGTGATAGAAATCTCTCCTGTGATGCAGTTTTTATAGTCCTGATGGGTCACAGCTACGAGGTAGAAGTTCTGACTTTCTCCGATGCTTTGCTGAACTTTGCTGCAGATTTATGATCTCATTTTCATCTCTTTCTGCCCCTGCTCTCCTCCTTGTCTCCTCTGTCGTTCCCTCCAGGTCTCTGGTGTGCTGTGACTGTCCCCTTCCTTGTCTCTCTGTGCCTCTGCATGTACCGTGGGCAGCCCCGGCCTGTCAGAGAGACACTGTGCTCAGAGACTGCCCCGCACCAGGAGAATCCATGGCTTTTGGCCCTCCATCTCCCTCTGTAGGCCCCAGGCTCAGGCTTTTGGAGTTGCTGCTTGGGCCTCTGTTGCTGTTGCTGGTATCTGAGCTTGGAACAGCTCTGGGTCAGAAGGTCTACACCAACACATGGGCTGTCCACATACCTGGAGGTCAGGAGGAAGCTGACCGAATCGCCAGTAAACACGGCTTCATTAACCATGGACATGTAAGTATCTTGCCACTGCTTTGTCTCTTCATTTGGTGATTTCTTGTCGTTTGTAGTGTTGCAATGTTTGGAAACACAGACAGAGTCCGAGTGCTGAAGGACTTCTGACTGTTGCGAAGATCTGTTGTTTATGAAAACTATTGATGTCGTCGTGGAAATCTGACACTCCCCAGCTTCCTGAAAAGTTACATAAAACTGAGCTTGCTGTTGTTATACACTCTGTCCATTGCTAAACACTGGTCCCTCGTTAATCGTGGGAGTTACGTTCTAAAAATAACCCGCAATAGGCGAAATCTGCGAAGTAGTCAGCTTTATTTTTTACAATTATTATAGCTGTTTTAAGGCTGTAAAACCCCTCACTACACACTTTATACACTTTTCTCAGACAGGCATTAACATTTTCTCACTTTTCTCTCTTGTTTAAACACTCTCAAAGTTCAAACCTTTGTAGAAAAATAAGTCCAGTATTATAGCGATCGAAGATTTATGTAAATTTGGCAAGCTGAACGCATTCTGTACTGTACAGGAGACACGGCACGGAGGAGATTGATTGACAGTGGTCTACAGTCCCTTAGCCAATCAGGACGCAGAACACAATGCACGGGCTCTCCCTTAGCCAATCAGGACGCAGAACACAATGCGCTGTTAAAAAAAAAAAAAAAAAAGCATGCAAAATTGCACTAAAAAATGTGCGAAGCTGCGAGGCCGCGAAAGGTGAACCGCATTATAGCGAGGCACAACTGTATATCTAATCTTAAATTACTTTTGAAGTTATATGTATTTAGATTGTTGTGTAAATATTAAATGTGTAATATGTTGAATTATTAACAGTTCATAATTAATTCAAGATGAAACATATGCTTTCATATATATGTGTATATATAGATATAGACATAGATATAGATAGATAGATAGATTTGGTTGCTTTTCTCACTGTGATAAAGCCATTGTTTAATCAAGGCATTCTGTAGGACAGTAGTGTTTCTATCTTCCTCTCATTGTTACTAAGTGCTGGATACTGACTGGATGCTCCAGATGCTGTTAGCCTCCTGCCACTGAGGTGGTGGTAATTGGGGTATTGGTCACAGCAAAAGTTTATGTTATTATCTTACAACCATGTCTAATGAGTTTCAGTACGTTTGCGATCCCTGCATTGAGCTCTGCATGCAGAGCAACACAGCAGCACAAATTCATCACGGATTGTGCGGTCTCCATTGTGCATTTGTGTGTTTGTATCCCACAGCAGCATCCTGTCCAAAACAGCCTGTGTGTGGTGTCCCTGGGGGAGTTTAGGAGGTTTTAGTATAGCACTGATGACAGAATGTAAAAATTCACCTGCAGAAATGGAGCTGATCTGATGAACAACAAAGGCGTAGATATTCGATCAACTGCATCTTTCACATGGAGAAGACTATAAATTATTAAAATCTTCTTATTATGCCGACAGTTTGATACAGGGCACAGTAGGTGTGGGTGATGTGTTAAATCCAATAAACATTTCCTGTGCGTCCTCATGACGTATTTTTCTTTTTATAGCTTCCTGTTTGACTCAAATGAAAACTACTTAACCAAGTCCTTTGACCTCATCACTTCTTCTCATAAAAGAAAACTCTTTTTCACAGAAAATTTATCATCATTCAACAAGTGGAAATTTCATGTGGTCAAGGTCTAGATAATTTTTTTCTGTGTATTTTACTACAGTGGTTTCCAATCTTCTTGGGTAGTATTTAAACTGTAAGAAGATGTAAGTGTTTACCAATTATTCATGAGTGCACATATGGATTCTTAAAGAGTGGGATTTACTCATGGAAAAAGGAATACAATCGAGTAAACAAAGGCTTATTTTACCAACACATTCTTGGCTATGAACCTCTTTTCCCAGTTTGGGTGTTGGAGGCAATTTTTTTCACGTCAGAAGAAACAAACCACACTATAACAGCTTTGCTCTTTTTGCAAGCTCAAATCTGATCAATAAACATGTAGAAGAAACACCCTAAAAAAGCTCAACAAATCTCACCTTCCTGTACATACGGGACAGGAAGCTAACTAGCAGAGACTGATCTTGTACTTCTCTTACCTGTCTGAGACTGTTTTTGAACATTTGTGTTTAGGAGCTGCAGCTTGGTAGTTGCACATTTGGACTATGTGGTCTGGCTGGCTCATGACCCTGTTACTTATGCTGTGAATCACATTGTCCAGACCAATGAGTAATTCTTTACACCGAAATCCTTTTAACTATGTGTTTGCCATGGGGATCCAGACAAGACAGCTGAGGCATGTTCTAACAAACTGTATCTAAGACAACAGGAGCCGTGTTGTTTTGACCTATTTTGTAAAGTGCTTTAAAACTGCACATTTTGTGATGTTTTTAGGGAGAAAGTATACATGACTAGGTCAATTCTCAGTGGCTAGATGAGTAACTTCTCCTGACTGATTTTTATTGCGACCTTTGTTTTGGCAAAGCTTCAGTGCCTTTTCCGAACAACAGCAAATTCCACTTTATGGGTAAAAATCCAAACTGTCATTTTAGCCAGTTTAGCTCTTCTTCAAATTTTAAATTTAGCTAGGCCCTTCCTCCTCTGTTGCATCACCAGATCAGTTCCTACATACATTAAATTATTATTATAATTTTTTTTTTTGGGGGGGGGGGGGCACATTGCACGTTTAAGATTCCAAGATCTAAGATTTCCATTCCTGATGCTTGTTTGCAGAAGAGCAGCACATTCTTCAACCCCACTTTCTCCCTACAGAGGATTTTCCCTAATACAGTGGAAATGATTGAAAATCACGGCTTGCTGGGATGGAGCACTGCCTGCTCTTATGTACTGAGTGATTATCATGAATCTTTGAGTTTGGTTTGCTTCACTTGGCCCTATGTGCGTGTCTAGAACTGCTGGTATTTGGAGAGAGTCCCCTTTTAGAAATTTCAACACAAAACCAAGATGCCTTCATGACATTGTGGGCTGCAGTGTTTCAACCACTAATGCATCTCCACCACCTCTGCAGTAGTTTCAACATCACACCTCATTCTTTCTATTTCGACAGTGTGTGATGCACTACATGACATCGGCCGTATGAAACCTTTGCTTTAAAACCAAGCACTGGGAAATACCTTTTGGCAAAATTATGTTAATTATGAAACCCCTGAGGTATTATTCTAATGTTTGATATTAATTCAAAGTGTCCATGTGATGTTTAGCAGCTGTAATTGCATTTGATTTTTAGTAAGACCGCAAAGTCCCTCAGGTTAAAAAATGGAAACATGAGAATAAGCCTAACCTAAGCCAATCCCCATTTCTCAAAGCCACACACAGTTATCTTATAAAAACTACTCATGAAGGAAAGGGGGTAACTCTTCCTTTTACAGTCACCTTAGGTACTACATATTTACTAGATAAAGGTGATACTCTACGTGGTAAGAATAAAGAGTTGATAAGTAATTACAACTGTAGGTAAATACTTAAATTGCATAAATTTGGCCTCACATTTTTAGAAACAACTCGGCTAGCTGTCTTGTAGGCATTGAAGGTATATTAGTTTCATTAGTTTAATTGTGTATATTCTAACAATTAAAGCAATACTTTTCAGCAAGTTTTCTTACCGGTTAATGGATCTAGAAGGATTTATTAAACTTACCTGGACTGTAGAAGCACATGTTGTTTGTTGTCAGGTTTCTGTCAGGTCCTTTTTATAATTGCTCTTCATTTATTCATTCATTCTCTTACAACAAATAAATACCATGTGTTCTGTGATAGGGTTGGATAAATCTTTCAATTTACTTGGTTAGAAAGCTGAAACTGGAAGTAAAAGAAAACAGTGCTTAATTGCATGATCTGGCTGTGTCCGTACTCTATCCTCTCCAAATGCAAAAATGAGAAATGTGCCAGACATGTTCTGCAACAAATTTTACAGCATATGCGTTGAAACAACTACAGGAAATTATGAAATAATCAGTGTGAACAAACTGGCTGTCACGTGGAAAACCTGACTGTTCATTCATCTTAAGTAAATGAGAACTGAGGTAAAGTAAAATTCTGTGATATTACAAACAACAAGAGCCTGGCAAGGACTGAAATTAAATGTGAAGAAGTTTTAAATTTCACAAAACACATCTAATAGATGGTTAACTGTCTGAATTCAACATGACCATTTATTTTGAAATGATAGCTGTGTTTAATAGACAAAATTGGAGAAAAAAAATCACATATATAATGTTTATTGCCATTTTAAGGTTTAACACTCCTACTCAGCTACTATAATTTCATTGCAACTGGGAACAAAATTTACACAAATGTCTAACTTAGTCACAGTGAATCCACAATTTGCGAACACCTCACCATGCTAGTTTTAAACGCTTTGTAACAGTAAAGGGGCACAATTTTCTGAATTGATTAGACTGTTGTAGCTCTGTTATTTGTCTTTTCCTTCCTTAGTGCCCATCGGAGAACTGACAATCCAACATTGCCCACACGAAACCTTGAAGGAAATGACATGGAACGATCATGTTTTTTCATTACACAGCACATTATTTATGCATACCCTCAGGTCATCTATTCATTAACTTCAAAAGGTGAGCCATGACCACATGGGTTGACTAAAATAATGATGCGTTAATATTCCACACTTCCTGACTAAAGCTCCAGCAGTGCATCACCGCTCGCTGATGGAAATGAAGCAATTTGCCTCAGAGCTGGTAACGGACAGTGCTGTTAGGCCCCTTTGCCCCAGCGAGCGCTCCATCTTCATGAACAATGTGTCTCAGCTGTCGGGCTGTGCATGTATAAGTGAGTCTATGCTGGTGGTGCAGGTGTTCGATTCAGGTGGAAAAGAGCTTCAGGGGAGGATCAAAGCCTGTTGCTGGGTAGGTTTTACATCCCTGATGATTGTTTTTGCTTTGCCCTCCACTCCTCTACTTACACTGTGGCAGGAATACACCATTCCTCTCTGTCAAACTCTGGAGTGCTTTCCATGTCGCGAAACCCGCACAGCAAAATGTACGGTATATCTCCATCAGAAAATAGTCCTTGATGAAAAGATTGTTTCACGAAATAAATTCAAATGTCCTACACCTAGGCGTGAATGTTTTCCATGGCAAAAGTGAACGGGGTTTTATCAAATGAACATTTGAATTTCAAAAAATAAGGCTATTGACTAAATATTGAAAAATCTAAAAAGCATGGTATGCTTTTATGTTGGGAAATGTCAAGTGTGTGTGCAGCGTAGTCCTCTTTCACAGCAGCCACGTGAAAATGGGTAAAAACAGGTGTTACCAATGACATTAATTAAGAGTCCATTCCATTTAAGTGCACCAAAGCTTTTCCAGTGAACCAGCATGCACAACACCAGGACCCTGGCTCTGTTAGACCTTAATGGAAGAGATCCTTAATTAATATTAGTAGTAACACACGTGTGTACCTGCTATTCATGGCTGGTGTGAAAAAGGACTATAATCTAAAACATACTAATACACTTACTAATTAATACATTAATTAATTGAATTATTGACCTCATCAGCACAGCTTGTTATGTTTAATATAGCATGGTAATTACATTGGGATATTGGACTCTGGAGGCAAAGTTTTGCATGTGACAAATGCAACCCAGGCAACTAAGTCTGTAGAGGTTCAGTCATCTTTTGTCAACACTCAACAATCATTGTCAAGTGGCTAATATGAGTATAAGTGCTTGGCAGCTGCTCCATGAGGAAATCTCTGGGCAACATTACCTGACAGCAGGAAATTGCGCGCTAACCTTGATTCACTTAGTGTAGAAAATTGCTTAACTAACTCGACTTAGACCCTCTCCTCACAATCTATGTCACAGTGTAAGGTGGTCTAAGGCTTAAAAATCCTTTACTCCCCCTTTTATCTCCTCTTTTTTGTTAGAAGGCATTTGACCGATGATACCAATAAGGAATATTAATATTAATTGACTTTCAGTAAATTCATTTTAACAACAAAAAAAAGGTTACCATGACTAAGTGGTGGACAAATTGGCTTCAGGTCTAGACCGTGAGGCCATTTTCGAACAGGAGGAATAATTAAAACAAAGTCGAAGTAATGAAATTAAGAAACAGCTGACTCGTTGTGGTGAATGGGTATTAACTGCCAAGTTGCGTTTGCATTCCCACCGGCTAATTATTTTACATTTTAAAGACCATTTCTAGCTCACATCATCAGACTTGCACAGCAGTTTTTGCATTTTTGTGCTGCTGCTGGTTCCATTGTACTTCAATTACACTTGCATTTAAATAAAGACTAAAGTGGGATTAGAGGGCTTACTAACAGAAATAAGAACTGGTTAGAATGGGCCGCAAATTTAATATCAAGGAGACTGACACGCTTGCATAAATTTAAGGAATTATTAATGCAGTAGGATAAAATGACCTCAAAATCAAAGACTTGATCTAAAAATTGATTTTCCTCGCTGCTACAACAAAGCGAAACTTCTTTATTTTCATGTGTTAAGCTTGGCCGCTGGTTAAACAGGACAAATATATGCCTTGATATTGGATTGGATATTTTCTCTCAGATCATCTAATGCTTTGCTGCTAAAAACTTGAGTTGTGTGGTCTGAGGCTTTCACCATCTTGTATGCAGCTTGTGAGAGCTCCCTTCCTCTCGGTGAGACTCAGTATTTAACTTGGCTCTTGGCTATGTTGCAGGGCTATTTTGGTCTGTACCTTCTGTTGAGTTGTCAACTGTCTTCAGTGGAATGGTCTTATCACTCTGGTTTAAAAGCAGCTTGTTACATTACTAGTATTGCAGAGTGGTAGAGTTGTAGCTTCATAATTAGAAAATAGCTTGGCTCTTTTATTATAGGAAAGTCACCAGGCTAAAAATATATCTACCTGTTCTGGACTCCTGTCATTCAGAACTGCATTCTTTGGAAAGAGCTATTAACAATGCACAACGTCTGAGAACATGTCTTTCTTTTTTCCTGCTTCCTCCACCTGTGCTGGAAATTGACTAGAATGTGAACCAGCTAAGGCGTGGTCATTCATCAGAAGCAGTGTAATGCACAGTACTCTGTTTTTAGGCTGCAAAATGAATCCGTCTTATTTTCCCAAAAGACAGTCTTAGGTTATTTATAGCCAGAGGGAGAAGAAGAATGGTAATTAATAAATAAATACCCTGCCCTCTCCTGTGCACTCACTTCAAAGTGGAATAGAGCGTTTGTCAGAACCATACCACTTCCTTTTTTTCTGAAAACTAGTTTCTATCACTGGTGGCTGATAAGAACTGCTGTGTTCAAAAGCTTTGAGTGCAAGTGGGTTAGTCTTTTTAGAGGCCAGCTGCTTTCATAGCTCGTGCTGCTGCTCCACCCTGGGGCATTGCATGTAAGGGAGGATTGTGTTCGGCGTACTGTGCCCTTACAGTACTGGTTGGCACCGTAACACACTAGACCAAGCGTCTAGCTCTGCTTACTGATGTGCTATTGTTTTTTTTCTCCTTTTCTGAACTGTCCTAGGCCATGTCCTTTCATGCATGGATTAATATGTTCCTCCACACAAGATTAAAGGAGGAGCAGAGGAGATAAATCATTTCTGTAGTTGTAAAGTGCATGGGATGATGCTATCTTCCCAGTGACTCTTGACATAGCCACGCACTCTGTGTAAAATGTTCACTTTAATGCCCTCCGCCATAGCTAGAACCCCTCCCACCCATTATAACCATTTAAGCTCAGCCAGCTCCCCCAACAAGGGGAGTGTAGTGTAAAATATGGAAATGGCCTTTGATAGAACAAGGTCAGCAACAGGAATTCATTTTGGAATTGTTGGTGAAAGATGGTGGAATCTCAGACAAATGAAAGTAAATTAAAATTATGCTAAGCTGGCCAGTTTCTCTGGGGCTAGGAGACACAGTTCATGTTATCAAGTGTTTGCTATCTGGACTTTTGCTATCAGGGAAGCTAGTCCAGCTTTACTAACTACATCTAATCCCTCATTTCCATTACCCAGTGCATTTGGCACTGTTTGGAAGGGGGGTTGAGGTTTTATTTTTCATTGATCATTTGCATGAAGGCTCAGTGTTACATGTATACATACTATACCTTCAAGAGTGTTACTGGCCAGTTTGAAGGCATTTATAATTTGGGTGAGTCCTCAGACCCTCCCCCCCTCATTCTGTTTGAGCTGACAGAAAGGATTTACTGGGAAGATCATAATCAAACAACGTGTGTTACAGCTACAGAAATTGTTCTGTCTCGATTGCCCATACTAATAATGCCCTCCCTTTTTTATCTCACCTGCACAAATGGGGAATTGTTGATAGTCCCGTCTCTCTCTCTCTCTTTTGCTCTCTTTCTCACTCGCTTTCTCTCTCTCTCTTTCTCTGAAATTAGTCAGAAAGTATCCTATATAGATAAAAATGTGCGTTCTAGGGAGTTCTATGTAAATATTTCACGCATTTAAATTAAAGTCTCCGTTAGCTGTTGGGTCTGGGGTGCTTAATCATCTTTAACCCCTTCATTTGATTCAAATGATTTTTCTTATCCACTCTCCAAAGTGTGGCTTCATTGCATAGCACAGGTAGCATGAAATAGAAAACATCAGGCCGCAAAGACGGGCGGCTGAAGGTATGAAGCCCATAATTGGACCCTTGAGAAAAGGAGCAATTAACTCTGAGGCAAACGGGTGTTGAAGATATTAGCTAGAAAATGATAAGAGAGAGGATGTGATTGGCCCAAAGATGACAGCAGAGGAAGCTGCCTGCTGAGCTCTGAACGGATTTGTTCTGCCCCACCCAGGTGCTTCCTCTCTGGTGTCACCACCTCAACAAAGCTAAACCTGAATCATCAGCCAAACATATGTAGTGTCTGTCAGATCCATCAACGCTTCGATTTAAAAAAAAAAAAAAAAAAAGATGAAATCCTGGTCTGTTTGTTTCTCTGTCTAACTCTGGTTCCCTGACATGGTGCCATTGTGCCACTAGGTGTGTTTTCATCCAATTTTCCAGCTAATTTAAAGTGACGTTGTAAAATGTCACAAAAATGAAATGTGACTTAGATGTGCTTCCATCAGCTTTGTTGAGGTGAATAATTAAGCTCCCTGAACTAGAATGTAGCCCTGTCAGAAGCCACATCCACATGAAAAATGGAGAGAGCCTTTCAAGAATTGATTAGTATTGAGCATGTGGTTATTGCTCATTCATGGCAGCTAATATTTACAATATTCTTTGCTGCCTTAAGATAAAATAAGATGCACTTTACAGTATTCTAATGCACAAACTCCATGGCCATATAAGCACAACAGGAGCCATAAACTTAAAAAGGACAGCACATATGACATTTCTGAGAGATTGCGGTAGGCAGATATTTTACATACAGCTCTTGGCTGCAGACGATGCCAAGTCATTACTTACACAAGAAATACAATTTCATCCATCACTGTTTATCAGAGACTCTCTTACCTGCCAAACAAACAGGAAATGTTAGCTAAATTCTCTCTCCATTCACAGTTTTTATTCATCCATGGTAAGTTAGAAGACCCCTGGGACTTTTTCATGTCCCTTGACTTTTACATGTAGCTCAAACATACCAGCTATAGATTGCCTCTTGTAAATATTGCATTAGACTTATCCATGTTTTGTAAGCTGGTTTACTTGTGCAATATCGGCATGAATTTTTTAACAGGCCACTGTGTGTGTATTGTGACTCTGGCCTACTTTAGCCAACGAGAGCTGATGAGTCTAACGGACCGTGCAGCCCTATACAGCCGGCACAGGATGCCCCTTAGAGATGGTGCTACTTTGAAGTGCCTTGATGACAACATTGCAGACATAGTTCACAGTCTGAACTATTGGTTTGGGCCCTTGTTTGGCGTGGTTGGTCCCATTAAGAGGCTAGACTTTTCATCCAGAGAGCCATGGATCCTGTCTGATCTCAGGGCGGTTGATCAGCAGCAGACTGGTGCAACTCTGCAGTGTCTTTGGTCCCGCTGTCTTTGGTTCTTGTGTTGCTGTCAATAAGAGCCTCCCTTTATTCTGTGCTCCGGCCTCTCTCACACTAAGCAGAGCCAGATCTCAGTCCATCTCAGTGCAGCTGCTGTTCTTTGAAAGTTAATGAACTGCAGAGATTGACTTATCCTGTTTGCTCTAGTGGAGACTTTTGTGTTGAGAGAGGGAACGTTCTGCCAGTAGGAGCACAAGTATCTAAATTTAAATCTGCGACCGATACGGCTTCAAAACATCACAACTGAGAGAACGTAATTAAATAATTTTACTGATCAGATGAAGTGTAACAATTTTTAAAATCATTTTAATTATTAAAGTATATTACATTGAAAATAGAACACAGGTAAGTTTTATCTTTCCATTATGGTTGGAAGTTTTCAGGTGAACACACTTGCCAGCAAAAGGGGGAATAACAGCAAGGAAAGGATGTAGAATCAAGTGATTAATCACGATGTTAAATATGTCAGCAAGCCAATATGTTGTTTTCTGATACCTTGCAGCGCAGTAGCTAAATATATAGAGGAAAGCTTTGACTATAAATAAATGAATCTGTGTAAAGAAGAGCTGACGTTGCAAGTCAGCACTCATAACTATCAAAGGCTTAGTTGAATTACCCATATCGCAATGGTGTACCATTTTACAGATGCTCATCCAATGATTTGAGCTTTGCACGTAGTCATTTTGAAGTGCAGCAGCATTAGTTAGTTAGTTGTGTCATCTTTAACGCACAATTTGCTCTGAATGACTTGCCATTCAAAATAAGCACAAACTTCCGGCTGACTATCTCAAGCAGGCAATCGGCAGTGGTTACATTGAGTTGGATATGGAAAGAAGTAGTTCATGCCTTCTCACATTTCTTGGTAACAAAGCAAGATGGGCAAGCAGAAAATTAATGTCTGGCTTTTGTTGATATTATCCATTATTATTGATGTATAATACTTCACTTTTCACTCATTCTGGCCATCGTTCAGGGAGGCACTAAAGCAGTTTATAAAATCAGAAAGTGTGCTGGACATTGCTGTTGCAGTATGGATTACTGTTCACATGGGCACAGCATTTTATAGTACTTATAATTTTTCATCTCACATAAGGTTTGGAGGGAAAATGGATGAAATGCTGTGGGTTTGACTCACGCCTTTCACCCTTCCTTTGAAAGACTTTATTTCTCCTAAAAATGTATTCTTTCAGTTCTACCAATCAATATCAAGAGTATACCTCCTCCACTGAAAAACGTTCAGTTTCCTCTTTGGACAACTGTCAATGAAAAGGTCATTGGTTTAAGTCAAACCAAAAGTTGCAATCTTACCATTGATGAGACCCATGAGAACAGTGGATGCGGATAACATCCTGAGAAGCAAAAGCCGCTCATGTAAGACAGCCTAAGATGACCAGGTCAGAGTCAACACTGGTTGTGCTGCTTTTTCTCGAACAAAAACATATCTCTGTTTTTCCCCTCTCTGAAATTTGCAACTCCCGTGTAACCCCTATTACTTCTTGGTATTACAACCAAGCAGTAGGAATTGCTAGTGCATTGACGAGGACTCGCCTCCTCACGGGCTTCCCAACCACTAACAAGGCAAAAATATTATTCTGCAAAAACCCAGACGGTTTGCTGACGCCCATCTCTACAGCAGAGGAGAGGACACCCATATTGCCTGAGACCCTGGGAACTGCATCAGCAAAGCTCCAACACTACTGAGTCATTACCTTGCTCTCTCACAGATGAAGGATGGGGGCTGGGATGGAGCAGAACCACCCACAGGTCACAGGGGGCTGTAACAAGAGCCAGATGTGCCGAGGGGACACAAACATTCATGGACAGGCAGCTCTCTTAAAGTAATAAAAACGCAGATAAGGCTGGATACTGGTACCTCAAGTTAGATGCCAATACTAGAACATTCCTATGTTGAATAAAAGCTTTTTAATTTAGTAATAGTAATAGTTTAAATAATAGCAATGGCCTACATTTTTGGACTAACACATAATGTTTGCTCTTTGTTTCCCCATCTAAAATTTGTGTGAAATGTGGCCCTCAGGATGCCATTGCAATTAACTTGCATGTACTTGCAGCTGGAGTTGTGTTTGCTTAAAATATTGTTTCATAAGAAGTTGATCTGACCAAAGTAAAGGGATTCTCACATTATTCTTTTCTTTTATCAATCTGAAAAATGAAGATAATCGGGACGCAGAGACACTGTCTTACTGGAAGAAAGACAGTGTAAGATTAACCATTAAAGATTTGAACTGCACTGAATGTTTCAGCAAATTTTGGATTGAATCAGTGGTAAACAAACAAACAAACAAAAACAGTCATCAGTATGCAGTACCACACAGAGGTGACAGGGACAGGAGTTCAGTTCACATTTGATTCATGTATTGTTTTACCAAACTGAAATCTGCATTGAGTCTTTAAAGGTATGAGGTTCATGGTTCCTGCTTTTGGGGAATTAGCTGCTTGAAATGAATCCTAACTTGATTAAGACATAAGACTGTTAACATGAAGTATATAGTGACTTGAAAAATTGTTTAATTGCTGGCAGCTAAGGTCAGACACATTGTTCGGCTTGTATCTCGCTCCATGCAGTACATAATGAAAACATAATGCTCCTATCTGACATGAGCTGTGCGTAACCAGGCCTGCATGAACCAGTCTCCACACACACACACACACACACACACACACACACGAACACAGACACAGACAAGTTGATGTGTGTGGTGGAGAAGTCATTTGTGGTGCATTCTGAAAAGGCTTAAGGCTTGGATCTGATAAGCCCTTCACAACAAAAACAATGAGGTGAACCTTTTAAAAGCCTGTAACTAGCCTAATGGAGGCGGCACTGTGGGAGGAATGCAGCATTTGGGTGGAGTTTTTATGACGGCTGCTTGTGATTTTGTTCCCTTGTAATAGGAGTCTGCAGACTTGTAACAGATCTGCAGTTTTGAGCTGTCACCTTGGTGCTGCAGTGTAGCAAAAGAACTGGATTCAAATATCAGATCAGGTGTCGTTATCACACGCAGATGTAGCTGAGCCACGCAGGGCTGCCTGGGGTGGAAATACAGGTTTCTCTCTGCTCGGTATTGTTTGATGCCAGGGATGGAGTTAGGTATAAGATGGGACCATACATCCCAGAGACCAAATTTTAATTCTTGTCCCAGGACAAAAAGGTCAAGCCCCAAATTTCAGCACTGCACACTGTGCCAAGATATTACAAGATGGAAGTCAGTTAGAGCCAAATCCAGCTGTTAAATAGTGGATGCTTCAGTCCGGAGTGAGAAAATTTTTACTTGTTCTAAATTATACATCATTGTACATCCTGTCATCATTTGAAGTGCAAAATTAAAATTTAATATATTCACATGGTTCCTGTGACATGAGAAATTCTGTAATTTGTGTCACAAGGCCAAATGTTTGATCAGTCATGCCATCACAGCAGTCAGGTCCCTCTCAGCACAGTCAAGTCTAATTAAAGCTCAGTAGTCTAATTATTCACTTGGTGGAGGCTTGAGTTGCTAATGCTGTTATGCTTGTTTTACTGTAATGATCTGCTAGCTCATAGATTAATATACAGTTCACAAATACACACACACTTATGTTTTTGCAGTGCTGTTAAATTTAGATCTACAGACAACTGCTACCGTCCATACTGTTTCCCTCATTGTTGTTATACTTAGCCTTTCCAGTTTTAGTCCAAATGACCTCAGAATGTTGGTGCAATTCATTTACATTTACTCGCAACTAAAGTGTAAACCTGATCAAACTCCTTTCAAAAACATGGGGTGGAAGGTGATGGGCAAATCAGCAAACAAATATATATAAAATAAAAAAAAAAAAAAAAAAAAAAAAGATTAGAAAAAGATTCATAGATTAGCAGAAACAATATTCAAGATTTTTTTTTTTTTAATTGGAGACTAACATGATACAAACACCATATACAAAGTATAAAGCTGTGTTTCACTATTGTTTCCCCCCTTTTTTATGGTGTGTTAGTCGAGAGAAATACAAATAAAACATCCCCCACCAACCCCACAAAAAACAAATACAGAGCACTAAATAAAATAAACAGAACAGACACAAAAATAAACAGAATGAAATAAACCATCAGAAAAATAGCAAAAACAGCACCAAAAACAAGAAAATTACCAGAAAAAGACCTCAAAAATTTTAAAGGAAGTAGTAAAAAGTTACCAAAAAAAAAAAACGAAAAAAAAAATCAGCAAAACAATTTCCCCACAAATTAGAAATAACAATAAATAAAGTTTTGTCAAAAGGTTGAAATAAAGCTTTTAAAGATAAAAGTTCACCGACTGGTGCCTGGGTTGATTAAAATCTTTTCGTCTATATACAAAAAAGATATCTAAAAAGAGGATAGTCACAATTTTTCCAAAAATCTCACACCGTATTGGAAACAGAAATGGGCCACTACATGTTGCAGTCCACCGTTTGCCTTATTGGGTAAGTAGGCTACCAATGCCGTCAGACTCACAGTGCAAATGAATGACAGAGACTTCTTGAGGCTGTTTGGGCTCTTCCTACCAATGCCTCCTCCAACAATCTGTCACTCTCTTCCCTTGTCCACTTTCAGCTATCACGCTACTCTCAATGTTTTCTACCTCTATCTCCATAACACCTCATTGAATGTCTCTGTCTGTCACTCGCTCCCTCTGTCACATCATTTCTCTCTTTTTCATTCTTACACATTTCTTTTCAGTGCACACACATTCCTCACAACACAACGCGCTTACTAGGTCCTCAGTTGTTTGTAAGTGTTTACAGAAATGTCTTGTTAAACTGCCAACTTGGCAGAAATGGTTCCTGCGGTGGACAAGGTTCATGAGCGAGTTACGGGTAGTGCTTTTTTTTTTTTTTTTTCTGATTTCCTTCTGTGAATGTGGGTTGTTCTTCCAGGATGTGTCATCTGTTTTATTGACGTGTCAGCCCAGTCAGGTTTCTCTGCATTCTTATGTTTCTCTGGAAGTCTTTAAAGTTGGCTAGTTTGTGCTTGACAGTGGAGTGACACAAGGAGTGAAACGGAAGATTTCTTTCTAGGTCATCTATCCATGTTGCAAAGGAAGTGGAATATATCACGTCGGTGCACAGTATCAGTCGTTGGGATGCGTTTGACTGCTCATGAATATTTTATCACAGACATAAGCTCTGCTTCAATGGGTTGCAGTTTACCCCCACCCCCTGGATGCCTGCTATTGAAGATGGATCTCATCTTCTTTTATTGTATGTGATGATTTTGCTGACTGAAGCCATGCTGGCTGAATTGGATGCCTTATGCTGCCAGTTCTTAACTGCAGGGTATGCTGCCATTTGGTTGTTGGAATTGGAATGATATACAAGATGATGATATACTTGTTTGGTTGCTGCGAGGCTTTTGCATCATGCAGTTATTGTATCATTTTTATGCTGAGAAACGAAAACCCTTCTTAAAGGGATAGTTGACCATTTTTGCCAAAAGGTTGTATGAGCCACTGGCCAATAATTGCACCGACGAGTTCTGGCCTGCAGATCTCCCCAAGACAGCAGCAGCAAACTGGGTTAGTCGGCAAAACACATTTTAAACTACAACAAACATGCCAGTATTTTCATTGCTTTACTCTGCTCTCAAACCATGCAGTACATTGGAACTAGTTTACTGAAGAATGCCTATATTTCACTACTCGTTGGAGCCTGTTCTCATGTCATGCCACCATGTAGGCCATGCACAGACTCCAATCTGCAGTAGTTCAGGCATGCTTCAACAAATAAAGTAGTTCCAACATAAGGACTGATTTGATAGCATGGCAAGTAGTGGAAAGACACAAAATGTGATCTGATTTTTTTTTTTTTTTTTTTCATTCTTTCTTTTATTATTTATGTATTTTTTACTATTGGTTAGTAACAATTGTATGAAAAAAAAAAGAACTGCCCCTTTAAGGCATTCTCCTGTGGCATGCACACATAACTACATGCTTTCTGCTGAACAAGTGGCACACCAAGCCACCATTAAACCAAAATGTGTGTGACTTGTGTGAACCCTGCACTGAGCTGTGGAAAGTGTTCCTATTAAGCATTCATGTTGGTTTGAGAGCACCTTCCCTTTGCATTAATTTATCTCATTTACATTCACTGCTGCCATTGTTAGGAAAATGTGTTCTTATTGCTCAGCATTACGGCTGCAGTACAGTCCATACATCATGATATACAAATAAGAGCCCTCCCACACTGCAGCTGATGCCGAAATGGGCTCAGGAGTGAACGAGGGTCTCACAATCAAAATCTCCCCTGCTCCCCACTCACATTTACAAAAACACTGCAGGAAACACTGAAGAGATTGTCTTGTGTCTTTCTGTTTGTCTAGCTGGAGGCCGGACTAGCTAAGGGAACTTGACCAATGTTTTGGACAGGATGCTGTGGTGGTCATAGTTGGTGAGCCTCAGTGACTTGCTCTCATTCCCACGGCAGCTTTCCAGACGGACATCGGTCCTCGTTGGCTCAGTGTGCTCAGCTGTGCGCTGCTGTGGCGAAGCGGAGATACTCCAGCTCTCATGTTTCCCTCAAAGTCCAGCTCTGCCATTCCTTGACTTTCTGATACACAAAGTAAACCAGAAGGCCTGCAATTATGGTGCATTTGAAATAGCTGAGCCCTGCGCTGTGTTTAGCTCTGAGGGAGCTTTCCCAACAAGTGGGTTCAGTGTTTAGTCCACAGAGAGCAGTCAGCCTCCCACCAGACCTATAATACTAGCTGTCTGTGAAGGAATTTCTCTCTCTCTTTCTCTCTCACCCTCCCTCCCCACCCATATACACAGCCCGAAACCTTTTATTATCCTTGTTTTGGCATGGAGTTGGCTTGTTCATCTATTTTCGGAGCGTTCGCCATTTTGCTTGTTGTTATGTCCCAGCTTACAGTAACCTCAGAGACTGATGCAACATTTGTCTCTTCAGGTTACAGGAAACTGGTGTTTGTTTTTTGCATAGTCACCATTGCAGAGTGAAAGAAAGCAGCTAATGTTGGCATAGGTTTTTAGTCATATATTTCTTTTTGGGGTGGTGGGGGAGGGGGGTTGCTTATTTGTAGCTCAGGGTGCCTTTTATTTAAGAGAGAAAATGTAACAAGACTGTCCTCTCACTGAAGTACAAATTTGGAAACTTCACCCATGATGTGGAAAGTGTCTAGGGAAGAAAATTAACCAGCGTGGGTTCAAAGTACAAAGTGTCCATTTAACCGCACAAATTACATTCTGAATAAAGAATTTATCAAACACTTTATGACCAATTGAGTATGATGTTCACAGTGCTGTCAGGCTCTGGGAATGACTGTGGTCGACCTTCCTGTCATATCCCAGCCACCACGGAGCAGTGCGGCTTGGGCAGCAGAAAGCTGCAGCCCAGCAGTTGTGGCTGTTGGCTGGCCTGAGCCTGCTTCCTCCGAGCCCTGACCGGACCGGACTCTTAAAGAGAATGGAATGTTCCCCACCGTGGGGTAGTGTGACCTGAAATGGCACCACAATACACACACACACACACACACACACACACACACAAGAAAGAAAAGACACAGAGTAAAGGGACAAAGAACAGGACAAAATATTGTGTCGACATCAAGTAGGTTACAGTGACTTGTATCATGTAGCTATGAGTAAAAAAAAAAAGTCAACTAACTAGTGTTGTCACAATTTCACAGTTTTGGTAGATTAGGTTAATAACAGTGAAATTCCATGACCATATGAGGGAAAAAAGAGGAAATTCCATTTAACTTCTCTATTTAAATGCTTTGTGTAAACATCAACAAGTATGACTCAACTGTTTCGAGTCTTTAAACACGTAGGCTACAACACTGAGTAGGCCTGTAGAATTCAAATAGAAAATAAAGCAGCTCAACTAAATACTAACTTCAGACTAGAGGAACTGAATAAAATTCCCTGTTTTCTGAATGTAAACAACATTAGTAGTTCACTGCATATAGATCAATGAAACTAAAGTGAATTATTCTCAAAGCGAGTGTGTGCTTTCAAATACAAACCAGGATCAGAGAAACTCTAAAAAAACATAAATAAAAATAAATGAATAAATAATGTTCTCTACATGCTTTGTTATCCAGAACTAAAATACTCTGGCAACACCACAGCTTCACCACAGAGATGCTCAACCTGTTAATATTTTACTGCAGCTCTGTAAGAGCACAAATAGACATTTTAACTACATTTAAAAACTCATTCACATTTTATACACCCACTGTTATATTAGAGCCCCCAAATGTTAGACTGCATCATGTATAATTTCTACATAAGTTTCAGTCAGACTGTGTAGTGAAATGTACAGCACCGCAGTGTATCAACAGCTCATGACATGATCCAATACGTGATTGCACAGATGGGGAAAACATATTTCTTTATGTTTTTAGATAATATTTTTTTATGAACGTCATTATTCAGTTTTGTGTGTTTTGTCTGAAGGTTGTTTTTCTGCTGTGACAATTAAAATTGCCTTTGGGATAAATACAGTATCTATGGCAAACACATTCTCATTGTATTTTTACATGTTCTCACCTGACGTTGCATCTAACAGCAGAGGGTAGACATTAGGGGTGTACAGCCATTGCACTATTTGTATTCGAGTTCGGATTTGTTATTTGGATTCTGGAAGAAACCGGAAGTGGGTGCACTAGAGACTTCCACCGAGCTAGCCAGCTAACTTCCAGTTTAACTCTCAGCTAACTAGAATGGGAATAAAATAATTTAATCGTGTGGCTCTTCTAGGCTTTCCAATCGTAATCGGACTGAATGGATCAGATTCTGCTAGTGAAACGAGTCGTTTCACGTTTTGTTTTAGTCTCTTGTAATTGGCCCAAAATCATGCTCAAAACACGCATCCAAACGTTTTTTTTTTCTTTCGAAAAAAGCTCCCGAATAATGAGGAGAAACTTCAGACAGAAACGTTTTCGAGATCAAAGCATTATTTGTGTACTTCCAAATATCATATTCGGGTACATACCTAGTAGACATAGCATCAACCATATTGGATGTGACTTTGGTGAGAACAAATACAAACCCCCAAGATTCATTTTAAGAATTTTGTATTATGCCCAGTCTGTGCTATAGCCTTCAGCACAGAGTAGGCTTGGGTGGTATCTATTTTTTCATACCTTCATACCTTCCTGACATTTCACCAGGGTATACGGCATATGACGGTACTTGTGTAAAAAAAAAAAAAAAAGCCCAAACAAGACAAAAAAAACGTAAAAGCTGAGCTGCTGGAGTTGGGGACACTTATTGCCACCACATCACTGGGCTGAAAAGAGATGATGTGCAGGTGGTGGTGGCAGGCTGGCAGTTGAATGAAATCATGTGGCTAATAAACCACGCTGGCTGGCTCACTTTTATCATTTAGACTAAATCCAAAATACTCCTTTTTCTTCTTTACTAGACCTTGTCTTTATCCGATTTGTACTGGAATCCCAGTCGGTACTGTGCATGTGCACCTCAGTGAGCCACAGCTGAAAAGGTCAAAATAATGCCATTTAATCCCCAAAGGCCTTGCTTTATGGTTGTTTCAGTAAAACAGTGAAAAACCTAACCTTGCCAGTTAAAGCTAGACTTGTTTTTCTTTAGCTTATTTAACTAATACACTTATCAAACAAAAGGCAACAACCTTTCTGAAAGCAATGCTATCCTTAGCTAACATCAACATGTTTTTGCCTTTTTTGAGGCCTTTATCTTTATTTAAGCTCAAATGTCTTGCAGTTGAGTTGTCCATGTGCAGCACCAATCAGCAGGCAGGAAGTATGGATTAGATAGTAAGGACATCTCTTAGAAAAAGGAGCGTCTGTATTTTGACGATGTTGAAACTCATACCTTTGGAATTTCTAAATACTGATATACTGGAATACCTTGAATCTGTCCAAGCATAGTACCTGAAAACCTGCTTGTCTTACCTGATAGTACAAGGTCAAGCACACAGTCCATCTCAAAGTGTAAAATAAGGTCTCTGTACTCGCGTCCTTGAAAAACGTGTTTCTTTCATTGGAAATGGTGGGCGATGGATACAGTGCTCATAAATGCTTCTGTGAGCTGATCTTATACACATCATTGTCTCTCCAGTCACACTGAATTGTTTTAGCTTCAGTGGTGGACTTGCCTATAATGTTTTCTCAGTCAAGATCACATATATGCATGGTAATATACTGCTTCATGTCAATATATGGAAGCATAGTGACTGGTTGTTATTATTTCTTGTAATGCTGGACCTGGTGCAGAATCGTTTGACAGGGAGGTGAAATAAAGGTAGTCGTATCATCTGTGCTGAATGTTCCTTAACAAAGCGCTGAGTCCTTCTCATGCTCACCATGTAGATAAAGCAGGAGTTGTTTTGCACTGTGCTGCTGCCTGTTATGAATAATTCTGTGTTATTACTGTATCCAGCATATCTGCCCTGATTGCTGAATTATTTGGTTGGGAGAAATCATTTGTTCATTTTGCCTAGGGAATGGAAATTATGAATAATTTTATTGATCGACATTCAGCCTCATAAATGAACACATTATTAATTTCAAATTGGGAAACAAAGAGTTATGTGTGGCGGCAGCAGCTGGGCCCAGTTCACATGTGTGTTCTGTGTTAGTTTGCAGAACAGTATGGTATCACGTTTAGCAATGATGACTCATTCAAAGATGGAGCCGTCCAATTTCTCTTAACAGAATCACTGCTTTCAACTTCTGCCAGTTGTATTTAATTGCTTTTGAAAATGTTTGTGCTCAGCTTCATCATCATTCTGTCTGAAAGGCCGTCATACCAATCCACCTTATTGCCTATTAGTCCCAGGGCATTAGCTGCGTAGCAAACAGCCTCAGTCCAAGCGACAGAGGTAGACCATCCTAAACCTCGACGCCATGCAATTTATATGTCATTTCAGAACTACTGATACTTGAGTTTTTGGTACTGACTGAATGCTGGGGAAACTTGCACTAGTCAAAAACAGACTCAGGGAAGTCAAATGACCTGTTCCCATCAGCACGACTGAGAAGTTATCTCATTCTATAGAACTGAGATAGTTATGCTAACTTTGAATGTCGGGCACCCCAGAAAGAGATTCCACATGTTCCTTATCAGATCCAGCCAGCCATTTTGCCCAAAGACGCACATTCCATGAAATGCATAAAGATAACCGCAATATTCAGGGAAATGATACTTAATTTGCAGGAAATCCTTTGGTTTCCTTGTACGGAGAAAGATCAAAAGTGATTTCAGAAATGGTCCATAGCTGCTCTGTTCTCTGGTACTATTCCAGTGATGTGATGATTCAGTTTTATGAAATACTGATAATAGCAAAGAGAAAAATGTATGTACAATGGAGAGTAGTCACTGCATGGCAGCTAGAAAATGGATTTGCTTGTAATCTATTCATATACACTTTATTCTGGAGACTGAATTTAATAACGGAGGCAATTATCAGGAGATAGCAACTTAGAAAAACATGTTCAGAACACAGTGTATTAGTATCGTCTCTCAGTATTTTTGTGTGAGCTGCCACAGGTGATATTTCTCATCAATCAATTTCTCTGTTATTGCTGCATGTTTAGAGCATATTTAAGAGTGTGTGTGTGTCTGTAGCCTCTGAGCCACCCGGTACCCATCATTGTACTGTTCACTCATTTAGATCAAATTCAACCTTGAATTTGAAAAGGAATGACAAGAGGATTTTGTCCAGACCAAATAAACAGCCCCATGATAACATTTGTCATGTACAACTCCACTCCGTTATATGCTGCTCTATTATCTGCTCATTGTTTTGGTTTTTCTCAGCTCGGGCTGACATCAGCCGCCCATCAACCACCCTGCCGGCACATTTTCTTTAATGTTAAAAGCAACAAACTTCCTGAGGAGTCTCTCCTCAAACAAGGGCATCACAGTATGGATAAGTAACACCTCACACAAACAACTCAGTCATTCAGACAGAATAAGTTGTTCAGTCATTTTTCCATCGGTATTTTGACGTACTCAGTGTCTATGCTTCAAGGAGTTGGCACTAGTTATATCTGGGTGATTTTATGCTTGAAAATGCTTATGGCATAAGAAAGTAATACCATGCATGAATAAGTTAGTTTGGTATTGCCACGGATGAATCTCTTGTCACTATCACTATTGTGACAAGCTTAGAGGCTTTGAAAAAAAATTGTTCAATTACATGCATGATATATGGAGTGTTTCTATGACTAAACCTACTGCTGTATCACTATCTGTACCCCTGCTAGACCTCATACAAGATACCACAAATTGAATCCTTAAGTGATTTTTATCATCACAGCCTGATCTCCATGGTAACTACAGTAACAAACAGTCTTGGACGGCCCCCTCCTCCATCTGTTGTATAACAGCCAGTGTGGTGGAGCTTGTTTTGTGATCTTTCTTTCTTTCACCCCACTTCACCTACAGTGCAGAGAGGAGGAGTACAATGAGTGAGAGGCTTTTTGTAGAGTGAGGGGGATCACACACTGTAATGTGTGTAGCCTCGGGCATTGGCAGCAGTGGAACGAGGTTGCGGCTCCATTTCATGTTGGCTGTCTGGAGCAGGCCACTTCAGGTTGGAATAACCAAACCAGCAATGAGAACAATGTGTTGGAAACGTGCAGAAAGTGTCAACTTTGAAATGTGCAGAAACTATAACTTGACAGTCCCATGTCATGATTATTATTATTATTTTCATTTTTTATGTTTTGGTGGCTGAATTATTCAGCTAAGAGTGCACACCCAATATAAGGTGCTAACCATTGTTTCAAAGTTATGACATTAAGTATAGGAAGGCTGCACACTTCTCTCCATATAAAGTTAATTATTCATTTAGATCACCTATATATTTTTGCAGTTTGCCTACATCAAGGTGTCATAACAAAGAAAATTCTTCAGGTTATTCAAACTTGTTTCATCTAATGTCCTCAAATTTATAACAAATCATTTGGCCAAATGGCCAATAGTGTAGTTGCTCTTAAAAACTTGGGGTCTTTTCAATTTCTACATTTTAATGATTTATATTTTCTCAGAGTCAGTGATACATATCACAAGAATGTCAAAGCAGCTGACGTGTGTGTGTGTGTGTGTGTGTGTGTGTGTGTGTGTGTTTGTGTTTGTGTTTGTGTGTGTGTGTGTGTGTGTGTGTGTGTGTGTGTGTGTGTTTCTGCAAAGTTTGGCCATGTTACATGAATCAGTAAAGAAGTTATTAGCCTTTTTGTTACAGGCCACGCCCATTGCCACACACCCTTTTAGCATATTGGCATGAAGACAAACACACATCTTCACACACACACACTTGGCCTCCATGCAAAATTTCATCCTCCTCTTGGCGGCTGAAAACTTGCTGCCAAATAGTGAAGAAATTGGGGTCGTTTCAACTTATACTCAGTTCCTAGTACTCAGCTTATAGTAAGTGTATATATAACACCAACAACATTTATCATTTTCTAACAGTATATACACTACAGAGATCGGCAGCTTAAAAAAACAAATACAAGATAAAAAAAAATTATCTCGAATTTCTAATAGCTACCCAACAAAACCAGCTTCAACAATAACAGTGGCCCAATGGCCTGTTGCAAGGAACAAGACATGTCAGGATAGTGAATTCAGCAGCCAGCGCTTAAAAGAATCCCCTATTGTTTCAGAAACTCTCCCTCTGTGCTTGTCTGCACTCTCATCACACACACTGGAGACGCTGAACACATGCTGACGATCAGAGTTGTTGCTAGCTTGACGAGTTGGTGCCATTGAATGCCACACGTGCTACACCTCCCATTGCGTCGGACACCTATGCATTGGCTAAATACATGTCTCTAATTACGTGCATATGTCAGCAAAAAAGCTTTCAGAGGTACTTTACTTACCAGCATGGTATGTGTGTGTGTGTGTGTGTGGGCCTGGTCTCTTCTCCTGCTGTGCATTTCTGAAGATGTAAACACAATAAGGTAGGGAGGTGTGACTCTGTACTAGATAAGATCTTTCCACAGTATAAACACATCTTGTGTATGGAGGCTGAACTTTCATATACAAGGCCTCGCAGCTTGTTGCCTTTTATAAAGCAGATGTTCTTGAGGAGGTATTCCAGATGAATGATTAGAGCTTTAATCACTGACCAGCTTTCCTTACGAGAATGGCCACAGACTTGTTTGACTTAGACTTTCCTTGTTCTGTCAAGGAGCAATAAAAGCAGTTTTTGGTTGCTGTGAGAATCGGGTGAGAATGTTTTTGCTTTGCCACCCACTGGATATGGGAAAGGGTTTGCTCAACACAAGTCTTTGTTTTTATTTTATTGCAGCTGTTGCATTTTTCTGTGTGTCTTTGTGTGTGTGTGTGTGTGTGTGTGTGTGTGTGTGTGTGTGTGTCTTTGTGTGTGTGTCTTTGTGTGTGTGTCTTTGTGTGTGTGTCTTTGTGTGTGTGTGTGTGGGCGGGTGGGTGGTGGGTGGGGTGGGCAGTAAAAATAGTCTTCGGGTAAAAAGGATAAAAATGTCAACATTGAATCTTGAAAAACATGTCAGAAGAAATAGATGTAACTGGAAAGGAATTCAAAGAGGCTTCCTCAGTGATGCAAATAAGATAAATCTGGGCATCCAGCTCCGTTGGCAGAGGTAATTATTTTGACAGGTAATTTGATGTGATTCACAACTTATATAGAAAAGCTCATTTTTGAATTTGAATTATTTCCATTTTCACTGAAAAAAAAAAAAAAAAAAAAAAAAAGCTATGATGTGATTTTTGCTGTGGTCTTTACCAAACAAGAACGTTTTCTTACATCTGGAGAATACCATTTGTTGGCCAGGGCATCTCTGTAGCACCACCACACTTTTACAATGGCATTTTGTCACACAATATACCTTTATCAAAAAAATAACATCTCCTGCAGTTTGGTAACGCCCGTTGTACTTGGTAATATCAGCATTTTGATAATATTTTGAGTCATTGTTTCCTTATTAGTACACTAATAATAATAACTCGTAATAACATAGTAATGTCAACAAATATGTATTGTAAGTAAGTAAGTGTATTGTGATTTAAAAGTACATTCGTGTCAAAATGAAAGTGGAAACATCTCCTTATCAACATAGTGCACTCAATAGTTAATAGCTCTCCGCGTACTGTGTTGATATGGAGGGATTTAGACCTCTTGTGGCTTTCCTTTTGCATTGTTCTCAGATTTCTCCTCAAAATGTTGCTGCTGTGCCCCTTAGCACGACCCTCATTACAGTCTATTAAACTGAAGTGAAGAGTTGACTACCTGTAGTGTCCGCAGCGACACAAGTGCCCCGCCCTCTGGAGGGAGAGCGCACTAATGGAGTTAAGTGTTAAGATTGAGAGCTATTAGGGAATTAGAGTGTGTAGCCTCCTCAAAGGGTCCCAGTGGTCCTCTGCTGGGCTCAGATGAACGTGATAGGTATTTCTGTCCAGCATTAGCGCTCTGTGCAGAAATGTCCAAGACTAGAGAGGGGAGGTAAAAATAGACATAAGAGTTGATCTCATTAGCTTCTGTCCTGTTGGCCTGTCACCACCACCATCATTATCTCTGTGTGTGAGAAAAAGAGAGAGGGGTCACTAATTAGAGTAGTAAACTGTCCTGATGGATACTATATGTCTTTCCATTTGCAGACATTGTTATCGAAACACGTAGCCTTGCACTCTTTGCATTTATTGTTCCTTTATTGCTCCTCAGTATGCTGCGACTCACTCCTGTACTATCATTGCTTATGCTTATTTATCAGTGCACATTAATTCAGCGCAACTCACAGTTTTATGTAGTATACTTTTATGTCTACTTCCATAATGGCATGTATTTCCAGAAGGTTGCTCTCAGGGCTTAAAAACAAGCCACCTACTTGTAAAACGGTGAGTTCAGGTTGAGCTCATGGCTTCTGTCACGTCACTCTTCTCTGCGTACTGACTGAAGCAGAAAAATCTTGAGGGGATGGTAACCTCAGTTATAAAACTGGGGTTTTCTTATTAAGTATTTGTGATTTCTACTGCCATCATATAATCCTGATATGATATAATGATACATGATATATAATGAATGGTGTAGTACAGTTATATATAGTGTTCCAGTGTTGAAGCTAGTGCAGGATATCAGGTACAGTGGAAGAGTCAGTCAAACAGGAAGAATAAAAACTGAGGGCTTGTTCTGATTGGATTGCTTCACTCTTACACGTGAAAGTAACTTTTTAATCCCCACCAAAAATGAGCGTTTTACTTGGGAGAAATCAACTGATAGGAAGAACTTAGGATTCTCATGATCATTTCTACACCCAGTTATGACAATAAAAAACATTGTAATGAAAAAATACGTGTTGTAGTTTCCCTTTGAAGGGAAACGTCACCATCATACACTCTTACACTGCCTCAATCTGTGATGTTCGGCACAACCCAAGAGTTATTTTGTGATTACATGTTGTAGTTTACATTTTTTGCACCCATATTCTCTCAGTATAACGCATCGTCTTTTATTTCAGTTGGTGATTTCCCAGATTTTCCGGAAGGAATTACAGCAACCACAGAATGTTCCTGAAAATTATGCATTCAGCTGTGGGTATTATGTGTAGGTGGAAAGAGCGATATCAATAGCATAGTAACAGCAAGAGAGGGAATTTTTCCAGTTCAGAAAAAGTGATGCAACATGACAAAGTGCAACATGTCTTGTGGCTGCATAATGAGGCTGTTGGCTTTGGAAAAAATGGTTTCTATGTCTGTTGTGCAAAGTGGTGCAAAATGTTGAGCTCAGAAAGAAGCGTGCCTTTTTTTTGAATGTCAGCGGCTGACATCAAAACCCGATGTTCAGTGGGCCCATAAATGAAAAGCACATCCATAGTACCTATAATAAATATGTTGTAGGGCGGATTTTTCTTTTTTTAAAAGTAATTGTCACTGGTGCTGTGCAACATGGCTATTTCACATTAATGTAGATTCAAGGCTCAAATTAGATTTAGCATTCCCTCATGGTGTCAAAAGCAATCATACAGTTTTGCACTCCCTGTGATAGGACTGCATCCCTGGTGGTAAAACCTGGTTCCTTCCTGCCTCTCTCTAATTCTCAATCTCAGTTTAGCTGTCTCCTTTCAACCTTCCCCTTCTCTCTCTCCCACTCTGTGTTGCTCTCACTTTCTTTCCCTCCCCCGCTCCCTCCCCCTAACTGGCTAACCAGAGGTGGATGCAGAATTTCAGAAAGAATTTCACGGCTAATGAGCATGAGCTTGTCCAGGCATCTACATAAGAGTAGACGCAGTTTGAGAAGATTATTTCTCAAATTTTGGTGAGACTGCAGTGAAGCCGACCTTTGATTTCCAGCAGATTGAACATGTGAAGTGGCTTGTTTCAGCGTACAAATGATTTAACAGCTGGGAGTGACTGAATTTTTTGTCATATTGGAAGTTCTGTCATACAGCAGACTCTTGGATCAATTCCCTCTGATTTTATGTGCTGTGCTTGTTAAGTTGGATTGTCTTTGAAAGTCCATACTTGAGGCGTTCTTTTTCTCTTTCTTGAATTTAATGAACATCTGAAAATCCCAAACAGAATTGCACAGCACAAAAAAAACTGGGTTCCACTCTGTAAAGCCACTGGGTTATCCTGTAAAGTAGGCCAAGGCGAATGCAGTCATTGTATGAGAGAGGTTGCAGGTCTTTTTAGGGTAAGTAGTATTGTTCGTGCTCATATAGTGTGTGATAAAGAGGCTAAATGGACTAGGGGGGCTGTATTGAAGTACTATGTAAAAACCACAGGGTCCGGCAAAAATAGGCCTGGCACATGAAATGTTAATGTGTAGACAGTGATGTGGTCTTGGCTCTTGCTGTACTGCCTGGCTCTGTCGTTCAACACGAGTTCTAGTCAGTTAATTTATTTTTGTGCCATTCAAAATAGTGCCATGTGGACTGCAGACGGGCGTTGTTTGCTGTGATATCTGTAATGGTCACTTTGGCACCGTCAGATGTGCTACATTACTACGAAAATGTTGAACCACTTTATGAGAAACACTTTTCGTGCTATTTTGCTACCAAGCAGTCATTTCAATCAATGAAAAGGGAACCACTCAAATCCCAAACAAATGCATTCCATCATTTATCAAGTGCCTGAAATGTGAATTGCAGTTAGCGCTACATGAAGTGTTCCAGTGTGGTCCTCACTTTCTGATTGGCTGTTTCTCCTCAGATTCATATGCTTGAATTAACCTTAGTCTTTTGCTTTCATTCAGCTTTCATTTGCATTCACAGATTGCAGTCCAGTCGGGGAGATTTAAGATTTATTAGTGGCACGCAATTTGTTTATTCATGATTAAGCTGTATGACACAAGTTCACTTACACGAATTTGTATTTTAAATTAATCATTTAACCAATTTCAGCATGAATGTCTCACCATTCTGAGTGACTTCAAACCACTCAGATTAGACTTCTTGCCGTTCTCTTAATGGCTTATGCTTGAAGACTTGTCAACTGAATAGAGGTAGGTAGGTTGAAGTAAAAAATGAGACTGAATGAAGTATTTAATGAAAACAAAATGTTGCAGTGGGAGCAGTCAACAAAACAAACTCACTTGCAGTCAGAATTCAAAAAATAATGCACCAAATAATTGAAAGAGGCAAGCCAATGCAAGAACATCAATACATTTTTGACGGGTTAAAGAGGAAAGTGCCCTCTGTAGTGCCAGGTGCTGCAGAGTCAGCTGTAGTCACTAAACATCCAAAGACACAAAACTACAATGAATCATATGAACTTGACTTGACTTTCCCCATTGTTTCTGTCTTTGGAGGGCAGGAAAGACCCGCATGCGCTGTGTGTCTCAAAACTACCAGCTGACAGGATGAAACTAAACAAACTGAGAAGCACCCAGGAAAAACTGCATTCAGGGGTGCAGATATGTATTTTTTTTTTTTTTTCTAGGAGACACTCAACTCAATGATCATCACTGCCAGCAGACTTGTTTTGTAAAAGCCTCTGCAATGATAGCTGAAGCCCAGCTACCCTCTTACAAAGTCACCTTTCTTACTGTCCAATTCAACAGATCACATGTGCTAGTTGAGAAATTGATCCCTCCTGCTGCACTGGATGTGGTGTCATATATGCTGGATGAAGCAGGTGACTCTAAATTAAATGCAATCTCGCTGTGTAACACCACTATCTAAAGAAGCACAGCTGACATTTTAAACTACTCAGAGCTGCATCTTATACAAAATGTTCAAGATAAGTGCTTTGCCCTTCAAATGGATGAGGCTATTGACAGCAATGGAGGATGTTTGCTAATTAATTCTATCTAATGACTTCTTAAGATGTTGGACTACCTTGGAGAAGCTGGACTTAAATGGTGCTCAATCTCTGGTTACTAAGCACGGTAGCTTGCCCCTATGACAGATCAAAGTAATTAACTAAACTTATTAAATTAAAGTCTTTCTTTTTCTGTGAAGGAGAGCTGTGCTGTTATTTGCTAGGAAGCAATGTCCTCAAAGTTCATGCCACCTCCTTGTGGGTCAAAAAAACAACAACATGGACCTGATGTCAAAACTTAATGTAGCCTTTTGGAATCATTTTGGATTGAAGTTAGATGACCAAGGACAGACAGAGAATTTAGATGAAGTCATCTGCCATCACTGTTTTTTAAAGTGAGTGCAAATTATACACTTCAAATCTTCCAAACCACTATTTGGTTTCTAAAAAGCCATATTGCAGGTTAGCAAAAAAGTGGCCTGCTTTTACACCACCTGTAACAGCAAGCTGCGTTTCTGTTTAATTTGCACATGAGACATCAATGTATTGACCTGTAGCAGCAGTTAAATTTCTTCCACCACCATTTCACATTGCTGGGATGAAAAAATGCCTTTATCATCATTGTCCATGTTTTAGCACCTTTATCATCATATAAGCCCTGTTTCCTCTGACGATTGCCAGGCTGCTACTCCTGTTTGCTTTGCTGCTACACCACATTTTACTGGTCAACATTAGCTTTCACTGGTAACAGCTGTCACTGTAGGTATGGCCAGTGAATTCATTCTGGCAACACCCCTTGTTTAAATGTTAACCGTGGTTATTTGCCACATGGTTAAGAGAGCATGTCAGTTCTGTAACCACCACAGCCTTTGAAGACTGTATGGGTGTTTGCAACGATGGATCTCATTTAGAGAGTCACACCAAAGTTGAAATTGACCCACTGCATTATTCACAGCAATACACTCTTATCAAAGCAGTTTAATTTCAGAACTAAATAAGGTTTTCTCCAATGTCATTTCCATTGTGCATTGTATGAAAACAAGACCCTTTTTAAAGCTCCACTCTGTGAGGAGATGAGTGTTTAAAGTACTACTCGTTGTTCACAGTGAGGCTGGGTGTAAGATAGTGACTATGGTGCTGAAAATATGGGAGGAGATTTGTATATTGATGGAAGAGGAGGGCATGGATAAGCTCACCAGTAAATTCACAATTAAAAAATTCTCGGTGAACTGACCTGCTTTAGTGATTTGTTTTTACAAAGCTGAATGAACTGAATCTGAGATGCTGTGACAAGTATCGTATCCTGCTGATAACATCGGCTCATTCACCAGAAAACTGGAGCAAGCAGGAAAGTAACTGAACCAACGTAACATGAGTTCTTTTGTGAATTTTAAAGAAATCACTTTAAAGCAGTGACCGCAGTGACTCCTTGTCCAAACTAGCACAGTACTGCGCTGGCGGGGTATTTTCAAAAATACCTCTCAGGTTTCTCATGACTGGATCAGAGATCCATTCGCTGTGGAAGCACTTGCTGATTTTAGTTCTTCTGAGAAGCACCAGCTCTTTGAGGTGACGTCTGATTCCACCCTGAGGCTGAAGTTCACATCTCTCACACTGAGTCAGTTCTGGCTTGCTGTGGCTATGGCCATTCTCCTTTTCACACCTGTGTGAGTTTTTTTTTTGTTTTTTTTTGTGTAGTTAAAAATATTCTGGTGTCAGCAGACAAAGCTTTGAGAACCACTGGGTTAGTGATTCAAAACTTAGTAAATTGCCATGGGCGACATATCTTTAATAGGAACTTATCAGGCCATTGGCCATGTTGTCTTTTCCACAACAGTGAGAAAGAATAGAGCACTTGCTGCTGCTCAGCCTTATTGATCTCTCTCTAATTGATCATGATTGCATCTAGATAGAAACACAGAAAAACTATGGCTCTGCTGTTTTCAGGGCTGTGTAATTGTGTCTGTATGTTGTCCTTTGCTTATCTAGCTGTACTCTCACAGCACTGTCAGCTTAAACATTTTGTTATGAAGTTAGATGTCTGAGCTGGGCTCTCATCGACCCATGAGCTAACAGCCCTGCAGCAGCTCTGCCATGACACTGTAAAGGTTTTACACACTGATCCACCTCATAAAGTCTAGGTGCAGTCAAAGAGTTGTCCTGTCCCACACAGACTAAACTGAGGGAGTCCCAAGGAGGCTAGGACCAAACAAGAACATTGATTGTTTGTGCAAATGTTATAATGATTGCTCCTCTCTTTGAATTTGCTACTTTGTTTTAGAAATTGCAAATTTTACCTTCTCATAAAAGAGGGATAAAGGGATGAGTATTTTATGCAAACATATTATTTAACTGGTTTCATCTGACCTTGTTACAACCTCTTTATTTTTTTGACCTACAGGTTAATGGACAGTAATATATTTAGGGATTTCAAGGTAGAGTCAGCAAGTAAACATGTGCCCCCCACAAATTTTACAAGCATCCTTTGACAAATCAGTAGCAAGATGCATCATTCATCTAAGGTTAGCCATAATGGGACTGATGGTGTAGCAGTAATTCCCAACTCTCAACCATTTCCACATTTTTAGGATGGTAATGAGTACAAGTTTCAAAACAACAGCTATAACAATGGAGGTAAAGTTCTTTTTTTCTTTCAAAGACAGGAGCAAGGTCAGCTGCATGTGGAAGTGGAATGTGTTGGAGAAAGGAGGGGGGGCGAGGGGTGGGGGGTGTTCTTGAAGAGGTGGTTGTGATGGAAGATTGTGAGTGACCCTACTGTGTTGACTGGGATGGGAAGGTCATTCCATCATTGTGGAGCCACGAGGAAGGAAATAAGAAAGTGGCTAGGCTATAGCTGGTTTTCAGAGAAGAGAACTCTAAGTACCTAATAATATCAGAATGCAGGGAATGCAGCCTGTTATTAGTAAGAATATGAAAATTAAACAAAGCTCCACAGCTCCACAGCCCTATCGCTTGAACCGAGCGTACTTTGCCAAGTCTTCATGCCTCTGTGTCACCTCTGATTTTAATCTATTTAAGTGTTTACATCTCATCATCACAGTTAAACTGCTTTTGCCCTCAGAGGAAATCGTTATGACAGTGCTATAAAAACATTTGAACATGCTTACGTGAATTTATGCGGAGGTGACAAACATGAATTGACAGAACAGTTGCATTAGCTATGAAATTTTTCCTTTTGTGCAAATCACAGCTAGATGGAAGAAGTCGTCAGGGTAAAGGAGCTAATTTTGTCAACTGAAAGAGTCAAGCAATTATATTATTATTAGTGTTTTTAGTCACACATTTACATTTAGATAAAACAAGTGTAATATAGCATATTAAATACAATATCTTCCAGAGTGCATCCAGTCCGTCTTTCTTCGTCTTTCCAACCCTGACCCCCAAGGTTAGGGTCGCGGTCAGGTACAGACTAGAGCTCCTGAAGCTTAGAGGGATTTAGCTTATAGATGAAAGGCACTTAAGCAGTATGGAGGTGTGCTGCCATGGGGTCTCGAACCCTGGCCCAGTTGAAATTGCCACCCCACTCATCGTGTGACCCCGCTCTCCCCTTGGAGATGAAGTAAGTTGGGAGTGAAGTTACTGGGGCTTTTCCCATCTGGCCACACAATAGCTTATCTGACTTGTGTTATGCACTGCTCACCCTAATGTCCTATATTGCACCATCCTGTTTGAACCAGTTGTTTTTTCTGGCGCCGTTAAATCCACCAGCCCTGCCTGTTCTAGAATGAGTGAGGTGTTCAGCTCTCTGTGCCAAGAGGTCATCCTCATTTACAAACACCGCAGAGGAATATGGCCAGTAGCTCGTTGAGAATGGGTTGATGTGTGGATAAATAAGCTAGCTTGAGTTTTCCTTGAAAGGCTTCATAAACATATAGTTTATCTGGCCGCAAACTGCAGCAGTTTGGTGTTTGGCTTTGCTCAAGGTGCGTTGGTGGACTGGATATGTTGTCTGCATGTTAGCCACCCATTCACCTTAGTGCATCTCTGTGACCCAGATATGTGAACAAAAGTAGGGCTCTGCTTGTTTCAGACAAAGTGGATGGTTACGTATATTTTAGGCTGCCGTTATTGGAATGATTTGGCTCAGGCACAACAAATTCATATTTTTATCAAATGAGTAACTGATATAGATAAAAGCAGAAGAGAGAGGACAAGGAGAGGTACACAAGACTGAATAACTGCTGCAGGACAAAAGATTAAGGTGGGTAAACAATGCGGATAGAGCCAGTGATGAGGTTTAAGTGCAGTCTGGCAGGCAGGACGACCAGCTGTGCAAACCTATTTTCTGTTGTGTGGGGGCAACTTGGCCTGCTCTGATCTGTGTTGAAAGAAACTGCTGGTTATGTCCGGCTGCCAGTGTGCTGCTCTTTGCCCCTCTGCCACTGCTGCCGCACCTCCGCTTGCAATCAGACTCCAGCCTCTTTGTGAAAACAAATTGCTGGATTATTTTGGAAAGATGTGTTCCTCGTGTGCACAAGTCTTCAAATCAAATCAAACACATCGGACCTGAATAATAAAAATCTCATGTTTGGTGCACCTTTTGGGTAGCTGTCCATAATGGGCAGCCTTTGGGTTGCATTCACAAAATCTATAGGGTTCCTACTTGATGTCACTGCTCCATATGGAATATAATCATACATCATTGTATTTCAGCCCCAGATCTCCCTCTGATTTGTCTCCAGACATTGTTGGGTTCTTGGTAGAGCATAGTTGTGTCAACAGACACCAGACCTTTTGATAAGTGCTTTCCCACAAGGTAAACTTGGCAGGCTGGGGGAAGCAAACAGGCAAACAACCCAGCAGACAGTAATTTTCCCCTGCCCGTTACTGTGCATTTCAATAAGGTTGATGGATTAATGCTTCACTCCAGTAATGGTCCACTCCAAGGAGGACCTGTTAAGGCTGTTCTGCTTTATCAGCGCCAGGCTTATCGCATCAGTAATGGTCACTCACAAGTCCTGATTATTGTGTTTCCACATTTCCACTATTTAAATGTCGTTGCTGTAGATGGCCTTTTTCCCATAGAAAAGCAGTTAAACCCTATGGATGCAGTGTGGTCTTTTGATTTGACAAAAAAAAAAAAAAAAAAGTACATTTCAAGTGTCCCTTTATTGCAGAACAATGGTTAAGCTGCAAGGCAGACATTTGGCCATAAGAAAATGGGTTTATTATTTGCTGTGTCTATAGTATCTAATCTCTGTAGAGCCTGCAGTGGTTATTTGTCTCATACCTGTCGGGTGCTGTGGTCATTTTTCAGAGCTATTTTACATTCTGTTTGAATTCTTGCCACTAAGTGTCAATGCACAGCTTCATATCTGTCCTGACATCCGTGAGGTCAGGTGCCAAGGACAGTCAGCTTTTGAAAGAAATGTGGAAATGAGCTCTGAAAATTAAGTGACCTCTCTTTTTTTTTTCTTAAAGGATAAAATCCCCACTCAGATACTATTGCTTTGTAAGTTAAAATCGGCCTGTGATGTTCAGTGCACTGTACGAGTTATTTAATGACTGAGTGATGTCATTTTGATTTTAGAGTGTCCATGTTCCCTCAACCTTTGTCTTCTGCTTTTACCACAGTGAGTTTTTAGTGACGTTTTACACATTTTCCAGAATCAGTTTCAGCAATCCAGAGAGAATGTGCATGAACATGTTGCATTCAGCTGCAGTTTATATTTGTAAATGCTGAAAACAACTGCAATGGCAAGAGCAGAGCAAGAGTTTATTGAATCAATACAATGCAAGAGCTGTACAACACAAATGCCTTGTGGCTATATTTCGTACTGGCTCATTTGGGTTACTCCTGTTGGAAAAAAAATGGTATTGTTGCATCTTCTACTATGAAGTTGTCCCTGTTTGGTTTTTCAATGTCAGTGTGTGAAAGGGTGAGTTTAGAGAGAAGCCTTTGTTCTTATCTTCTGAGGCACTGACACCCAAACCTGATGTTTACTCTTGATGTCTTAGGCAGCTGAAAAACTTCTATCAAACTCCTTTGTTGCTCTACTGGAAATATAATGAAACATCGTGTCATGTTTGGCCAGTTATCCACAGGGGGAAAAAAGAAAAAAAAAAACAACAACAACAGATAACAAAACAGGCCCAGAAACGCATATCACTAATAGACATTTTTCTTTGTGTTTTAGGGTGGCTCTTCTCTTTGAACAAATGCTCTAGCTGAATTAGCCCTTGTGGCTTTATTTTTTAAGAGTCTTATTCATTTTAATGTTACTTAGAGTTGCTTAATAGACTCTGCCACTCTCCACCCACGTCTTTGATCAGTGCCCAACCTCCCAAGCTCTTATCCGGACTAACACAATGGTCCCAAACTCTGCTCTCATTCGTCTTTCCTCTCAGAAGAGACACAATTGGCGCAGCTAATGCTTTTAGATGTCAGCGTTTTATTCCATGTACATACCACACTTGCTTCTAGCTTTGATCACGCTCCATTACAGTAACAACCATGCACACACACATACATGCAGATGTGCACACAAACTTGTGGTTGCGGTGGTGCTCCCACCACTAAACTGCATTTCATTATAAAGCGTGTGTTCTCCTTTCGTTATTGCCTCCTATTGCTTGGCGTGCAGGGGCTATTTGTGTCAGCTTGGCTGGAATCGGCCTGTTTGCTGTGATTAAATGGGAGCAGAAGTGGCTAGAGGGCTGAACCCTGCCTCTTCTGGAGTGAAGTTACATTGCACCACCCGCTGCTGGACCTTGGCTGTACTGTGACTTCTGCTGGGACAATAAGTATCCCAGCGATTCTATTATCTGAATTTTATCTATCTATCTATCTATCTGATAGATAGATAGATTCAGACAATAAGGTGGCTCTTCTCTTTGAACAAGAGAAGAGCCACCCTGTCTGAATTTTTATCTGGATGGATGGATGGATGGATGGATGGATGGCTAGATAGATAGATGGATAGATAGATGGATAGATAGATGGATGGGTAGGTAGATAGATAGATAGATAGATAGATAGATAGATAGATAGATAGATAGATAAAAATTCAGACAGTAGAATCGCTGGGATACTTATTGTCCCCAAGTAAGTCTCCCAGCAATTCTATTGTCTGAATTTATTGTCTGAATATCTATCTAGATAGATGGATAGAATTCTTTCCCTGGTGAAGAAAACCCCATTCACAATATCTGGGGAGGTCAAAAACAGGGTGTATCATTGTCCAAATCTACAGTCAAGAGACATTTGCGAGAAAATAAATACAGAGAGTAAACATCAAGGTGCAAAGCACTGGTGTCACTCAAGAACTGGAAGGCCAGATTAGACTTTTCAGAAAAACATCTAAAAAAAGTCTGCCCAATGCTGGAACAAGGTTCTTTGGACAGATGAACTTAAGATTAACTTGTACCAGAATGATGGGTAGAGAAAAGTGTGGAGAATGAAAGCTCACAACCCAAAGCAGAGCACATCACCTTTCCAGCATGGTGGAGGCAGTGTTATAACAGGGTTACCCAACTGAGCTGCTTTTCCCTTGCTGACGACCAAACTGATGGCTGAAAGAAACACAAATGAGCAGCAACTGAATGTTGCTGTTGTTGCATATGTATGTACCTATGTATATAAATGAAGCTTTATTCTGTGTAGTGAAATCAGTAATTGAAAGTTCAGAACTCATGAGACAGCAGTCATCACCAGTCACCTTCCTTTTTAGAGGCAGGATCAGTATTCACTGTGAAGATAAAAATGTCCTTCTGGATTTCTGATCATTGTATTGCCCTGTCTGACAGCCCTGCACACAGCATGCCTCCTCAGTGTAAATGTGTTATAATCATGAAGACCATTGAGAAAAATATGTTCCATTCATGCCACCAAGTTATTTTCCTTCTAAAACTGCTTTACTGTGACATGCTGAGAGCTTATTGTAGATTCATACCACCTGTGTGTTAATATCTGGATGTACTTATTTTCTGTGCAGGGCCAGTATATTCTGTCCAGGGCAAGAATGTCACTGTTCGATATTAATGCCCTCAATTACACAGTTGTAATGACTGGAGTGAGTGCAGAGGATTATGGGTCATGTACAGGGTGTCCCACAGGGGATGTTTGTCAAGGTGGTAGTGATGGGGAGGGAGGGGGGATAGGCTAAGCTCTTTAAATAAATGAAATGGGGACAAGCTTACCTATTTGTGTGTGCACACCTCGTCCCCACTTGCTAATGTAGCCAATCATCAACATTTCAGACACAGTGTAGCATCATTACAGCATTACTTAAATGCAGGGAAACATTTATAGCTCGCAATAACATGAAGGTGGGCGGGAGATTTGTTTTGACACACTGAACTCAGATCAGCTTGGCTTATGAAAGCTGTGAGTACTCAAATATTGTGATGCTCCCAAATATGCTTGGGTGCCACATTTGGCTAGAAGATGCGGTAGTTGGACACTGTTAAACACTGCTTTGGTTTCAATGAAAATAAACTCATAAATAATGCATTTTATATTTTTTTCACTCAGGGCAATAGCGTGCTTTTGTTAAGACAGCCCACCTTCATTAGTGTTTTGTGAAACTCTGATATATTACGTGCCTCTGTGTGACCCGTCTGCCTTCTTTTTAGTTATGCAGCATCTATTTTCCCTCAGTAAAGTGGGGTCACAGCCGGGGCATTTGCTGTTTCCCTGTCCAGTGACCTTCCATAAAAGCAGTGTCCAGTCTTATTTGGGCAGTCAGTTGGCTCCCAGTCAAGTCACTCTCTGTAAGCCAGAATCTGATGGGCTGTGTTGTATTACAGCAGGTCACATTTTGTCTCACATCTGGCTCCATGAATGACTGCAGCAGGAGATGGATCTCCTTACCAAATAGTGCTGTTTAACAGGAGAGTAATTTAGATGTTTTTTTAGGAATACACCTTTTGTAGCTGAACGTTATCCACAGGCTGTGCATGACTACGCTTTACTTTTTAGATAATACGTAGTGGTGTTCTCGCACTAATAAGAAAAATAAAACCTGCTTGGCCAGAATAATTGTCCTTCAAGTAAGCCATATTCACACAATTGTGATCATACTGCTGTTCCATTATCAGACAGGAGATAAAGAGGTTTTAATAAGCCGTCCTCACGGTGAATGATCATATGTCTTTCTCTTTGTAGGTTTTTGGTGATTATTATCACTTCCGGCATCGCACCGTGGTGAAGAGATCGCTGTCAGATCACAGGGGGACTCATGTCCGTCTACAAAGAGAACCCAAGGTAAGGTATTTCGGGGAAGGGGGGGGACAATTGTTAGCCTGTGTGTTCATGGATATGGATGAGATTTATTAATGTCTGAGTACGCTGCAGGGAAAGAGTGTGTGAGTATGTTTGTACTCACACATTCACACACTTAGACATAATGGACTGCTGCTGTATTTTGAAGAGGGAGATGGAGTGTAGTGCATGGGTGGTGGTTGTGGTCTCACTATCGGAGTAGCCAAAGATAACATGGTCAGGGCCATGGTCAGCAAATAAATATTGATAACTATGCCTATTAAATGCCTACTGTAAGCGTAGACATGTTAAGAAAAGAAATGATATTGTTATTGACATTTTGGAATATAAAAGGCCTACAATATTTAAAATCAGAATCCTGTAAGAAGAAATCAGCTGCAGACGTTTTGACTGCCCAGCAGTTCAGCAGACCAAGGAGTTCTTGTACATACATGTGTATGTTGCCCATGTGCTTTTTGAAAGGTTTTTGGGCACATACCACCTTTCATGTTGTCAGAAAAGACAACAGTGTAGGGGTACTCCAATCAGATGTCCTTATTGTGAGTCTGTGCATTGCCCACAAATGTTAAATAAGTATCTAAAAAGGTTTCATTTTGTGTGATCTCCTAGTTCAATATTCTGTCAGTACAGGAATCCATCATTGTTTGGAACTGCATTTTTCATATGATTTAAATATTCATCATCATGTAATGCTTTCACTAACTCTGAAGTAGCATCCATTGGTTAGCATTGGTTATAGAAAGCACAACAGCAAGGTAAAGGGAGCGGGTTTATCACCAGGTAAGTAATTATTAATTAAGGCCAGAAAGTTGCCGGGCCCATGACGGACCAGTCAGTTGGCTCAAATCAGTTTCATACTGGCCTTGCGCCACTGGGTGATTATTATTGTTGAAATCTGACATTACTGTGTGCAGTACAGCTTTAGAAGCAGGGTAGCGAAAAGGACTACGGTCAGCTAACAACTACTGGGCAAAGAGCCAAACCCTTGGCACTCATTTATCACCCTTTTTAATAGATGCTGCAGACAGCCCACAACATCTGGTGTGTCTGTTTGTCTTTTACCTGCAGAAAGGTGAGCTGGTGGGTGCTATGCATGGGTAGGGCCCACCATCTACTTCTCTGTGTTTCACTCTGAAACCAGTTCCTTCTCCTTGTCTGATTTGAGATTGCTTTTATTTCACATTTCTGTATTTCTGTTTTTTGAGTTTTGAGATAAGTCGCACCACCAGCATATGGCCACACCAAAATGCGTTTTATCTGTACCTTGGACATGGCTTTCAGGGAAAGAGTGTGACATGAATGTTTGTAGCTATGAGAACATGGGAAAGAATACATCTGAAAGTGATGTAAGGGTTGATGATGGATATATTGTTGATCTATCAGAAAAGCCTACAGCCATTTAGAACAACAAAATAAACTGTTTGTATGATACGTTTCTGAGAACAGATCTTCCAGAGCACTTCACAAGAAACTGAATAAACATCAGATAAAAGTAACAAGGACACACAGTGCCACTGATGTGAAGCAGCGCTCTCTATTTGGACCTATGCTCTGCTAGGGTTTATGTTTAAAACGTAGCCTCATAATGTTTTTTTCTTTTGTGTTATAGGGCAAGCCTAATAGCCAAGGTTGAAAAATGTTTGTGGAACAGTCAGTAGACAAATTGAACATAATTGTTGACCTTTAAATTAGTGAAATTTTCTGGTAGATTGGTATCAAAAATGCAATAAATTAGGCTACACGTAGGTACACATTTTACATTTTAATTAGAACAAGTGAACGCTCCAGACACCATCTACCTGTGATACTGGCATCACGAAATGGGAGACGAACTGTCACAAAATTCTCCTGGAACCCCCAAAAATGCAGCTTCTCTGTTCACCTATGTAAATTTATACTCAAATAATTGATCAATTAGCATTTTTGGATAAAACAAAGTTGGAAAGCAAAATAAAATGTAGCCTTTCTGTTGATACCGTCAGGTCAAGGCACACCTCCACTGGGAGCGCCAGCTAGTGATACAGGCGTCTGCAGGGAGGCAGATTGACAGGAATGACTCTGTGCTGCAACTTCTGGAGCGATACAGTTCACAATTCAAATGTTGTCAGCAAAATGTCCATAGGCATAAATAAGATAACAGTATAACTGAGCATGCGGTCAACTTCACAAAACAGTTTTAGCTGTTTATAAGGTGCATGTTGGATTAAGCTTGCTTCCCAAACAGTGGATGTGCTCCAGTACCTGACCGGCACATGCCAGTATATCAGAACAGCAGTTATGATAAACTAGACTGAACTGAGACCAAAGCTCCAGTTTAATAAAACTTTGCTGCTATAATGTCAAGCAAATAAAATGCTTTTTCACAGAAGATACAGTATTGTGTTTCAACATGTCTGTCAAGACAGGAAAGAATGTTGTATAGTAGGACTGTCTTTTTTTAACTAAGCATTTTAAATGTATTCAAATCCCCAAATGAGGATTTATTATGAAAAATTAGATTTGGTATTACTCCGTCACCCTAACTGACACAGCCAGGACCCAAATGTATACTGAGATTGCTGGTGTGTCTTATGCTCAATGACAGCATTGAAAGTAGGTAATGACCAAATGGTCGTCATTATTCAACATGGCTATGCAATTTGGCTCAGTGTTCCCCTGTGCATTCAGTTGGAATGATTAAAAGTGCACTTCTCAGTGGAACACATAACAGCTTGCTCCAGATCATTCAACATTATTTGTCAAATTGCCACATGGATTTGTAGTTTAACACTGATACTCACAAAACTGTAGACCAATTATGGTTTGATAATTGACCTGCCTGCTATTGCAGCATGTCATTACGCATGCACCCCACATCCCACGCCAGCAGTGGTGCATTAAGGCATGTCACGTTTAATAGTTTCTAGTCAACTTTTAGTGGATAGACTGTGGGGGGGTTCAGAATATATTCAAGCAGTTTTTTTCAATAATGGATACACTCAACATAATTTAGAGAAAACACATATTCCTGTTGCTCATTACTCTGTTATTGTTGCATCCTTACAAACTACTGTATCCCATAAATATTAAACACAATTATGGTAACATTACATCACTGTAAGCCTCACAAATTATTTTTGCACATCTTCACAATGAACAACAATAAGTACTTGCCGTAGTGGGCTGCTTGTACTGCCAAAGGAATACAGGTTAGGAAGTCTTCGCATTTTGGGACTGTTCGTCGGAAAGATTTGTGTTAGCTACCTTGCTTGTGAGCCAGTGGTTATCCGTTCAACCTATTTATGCTGCCTTCAGACGCAATCTAAGACACAGTAAACAGCAGTTGGCAATACGACATGAGAAAATCAACAAATTGCCTGAGGGAACTGGCAGGACGGCATAACGTTTATATGCTCGCTTGAAGTGGCTTTTTTTTTTTTTTTTTTTTTTTTCGATAAAAAAAATGCATCATTTGTGCCAGAAATATTTTTGCCCAATTAAAAACAGGAATTAATTACATGACATGATCATAGACAGAGTTGGATGTCATGACAAACAGCGCTAACATCGGTAGGTACAGATGGAGCGCAGCACGTTTCTTTGTCTCGTTATGATATAATGATATTATAATAATGGTGATATGTCATCATTTGGCATCCACAGGAGGCTGTATATATTTATTTATTATTTATTTATTGCAAAGTCCCGGCTGCTGTCATGTTAAGTCTTTATGTTCACTCTGTCACACAGATCATATTTGTAAGTACGGTAGTGACTGTTGTCCTGGTGGTACAGTCTCCCGGTAATGAGTGGACGTTCTTTCCAGGTTGCTCAGTTCTCACCAGGTTTATTATTTATTCCATGAAGAGTCCTATCATTCTGTTTCCTAATGATGGAGTCTACTGTCAACTTGAAGAATTGTTTTCTACCCTAGACCCTAGATTGTGCTTCTGTGCAGATGGGTTGGTGTAGCCGACAAACAGTTCCTTGCACTTTATGGTATAGGCACAGAGCCTGGAGAGGATACTTTGATCATCAAGAACAAGTGACTTTGTTGTCTTTGTTTACTTCACTGTCATAAAATTTATCACCATTGGATACCCAAGTTCTCAATTCAACCCTTATTCTTAAGTTTTGCCATCCCCTGTGTGGGGTGTAATCAGATGTCAAAACACAAACTTGCTTGTTGTGACACCTTGCTGCTAACTCTTGTGTGAGGCTCTTCCTAAACCCAGTTTGCAGTTGTGCAAACAAACAATCCCTCCCCCTAGAAAGGTCTTCATGGCTGTCATTAGTTCTTTTAAAACTCTACCATCTCGGAGGTCTTCCAAGATTAATACCATGACTGCATCCAAACACACTGGCACACTGTCAGGAGCAGCTATTCTCTCCACTTTTTTCAGGGTGGGTGAGTTGTAAAGTTCTACACGTGAGGTGTGGGCAAACACAAGGGTTTAAATCATTTTTGAAGTATATATTGTTGTATATTGTATATTATTGGGATGTATTTTTGGAGTGTAACACTATTGGCTTACTTCAAATTTTTATTAATTTGTCAAAAAAAGTATATAGGTAAAAATAATAATAATCCACTTTGACATTTTGGGCCAGACAATACTAATTGGGTCCAGGGGCGGGCAATATAACCTTAAAGTAATATCACAATGTTTCAGCGGAATTTGTGGTAATGATATTAAAGTAGTTATGAAAAAAAAAACAATGACTACATTGTTTCCCTCAGAATGACACTGTACATTAGCCTATATCTACCCTTATTTTAGTGTTTTTACTCAGTTTTACCCAGCTCAACTTGCGTTTTCCTCAATGACATGTCCTTTGTTCGATACTCTGTAGCAGTGAGGTATTTATGGTACCATAAAGGTAATTGTTACTGAGGTAACATCTAAGAGCTAGCTCAGTCAGGTTTTGTCACTGTAGTTGTCGTTTCTTCTCTGAACTGTACTGTGTTCCAGCTGTTATTTGTTGGTGTAGTTCAACAGTCAGTATTGTCATCAGTCTGGAATAACAAATAAATAATAAATTATGCTCTGGCATCTTGACTACAACAGGGCATAAACTATTGTGAAGCGAGCATGAAATGTCTGTGTATGTTGTGTATCGTGCCAAATCAAACTATCGATACTCATTCAGACATAGATATATCATTAAACATTACAAGGTCCAGTTTTAACAGTGACCTAGAATTACAGACAAATAAGAGTATTGCTTTCCAGAGAAACAAACTTCACCGATGTATTCCTGACCGGGTTACAGTGACTATAGCGCCGCCCTCTGGTTAAACGAGGGTGCCAGAAAATGGCGTCCACACGACGGACATTTCCTTCCCCAAATGGACACCCTGTTATTGCAGTTACTCACACCAGCATCACCTGTGCACCTTCAGCTTAAACACAGGCAGCTCACAATAGCTAACTTAATATTTTCTCCAGTCAGATCACACCCACATGCTGCACATATAAATGCCTGATTAAATTATGAAATATAAACATTACATAACACAGGCAACAGGTACTTACTTTCTGTCGTTGACTCTGTACATGGAATATAACAAACTTGGACTCACAGGAACGTATAAGGATACCAGAGGATATTAATCACTGCAGGCAAGGAAATCTAAACTATAATCTATTGTGGTTCATGTTGAACTTGAGTAGCCACTTTTTTTTTTTTTTCACACAATGGCAAAGGCTTTGCGAGATACATACATCATTTCTTATAAGCCCTATACTAAGGGGGTTGTTAATATACCTGGGCGGTGTGGAGAACACTGAATTCCTATATTGTAGGCTGCGTGGTAGGGTGTGCAAATGTGTCAACACGTCATCACACTGCCATATCACTGATATCGTGATAACACTTTTTTTGCAGACAAATTTACACCAGTATTATCATGAACAATATGATATGGCACAGCCCTACTTGGGTCTTTTTTTTCTCTTGGCTGTGTTTCTTAAAACTGCAAATTAAAATTATAATCTACTCACTTTAAACCCCCAGTAGGTCTGAAGCCTCCAGTGTTGCCCCAGTTCAGTGTTCAAACACAGTTCATATAATCTTCAGGCCTGCCCCACTTTGATAGAAAAAAGCTTTGCCTCGCACAGGTGAGATTAGGTTTCACTGCACTCGTCTGCTGCCTTTAAAAAGTTAGTGAAGCCCAGCTCCAGATGTCATTGGCCTCGTTGTCATGCTGTGTGGCCACAAAGAACAGGTGCACACTGGGAAAAGAATGGTATTTGCCGTCTTCTTTGTTCCTGTCCACTCTTGGAGCTGGCCCACCTCCCTCACCCCCTCGTTGGGATTTCCTTTCCCCACTGCAGCTTTATTTCCTGTTGTTGAATTCCTTTTTTCCCACTGCACCTCAGAGAAAGCGGAGCCTCGCAGTGCCAGGTCCTCCTGCCTGCTCTTGAAAGTTCAGGTCAGCTTGTCAGCCCCTCCAGGAATTTGCAAGATTTGTATTTATTTATTTATTTTGAATTCAAGAGAGCCGAGCAAATGCTGCAATAGCTTGCAATTTTGACCACACCTTTTACACAGAAATGCTCTCCCATCCAAAGTTTAGCAAATATTGGCAACCTCGCTGCAGTAAATTATCTGATCAAAGACTTCATCAGCCAAAAGCTCCTTGCAAATTTGACTCATATTTTCGTCAGTCTTCGAATCTTTCTGTAGAAAACATTGAAAATCACCTTGATGTTTCACTGTAACAATATTTTTGTCTATCAGAGAAACTATAATATCCTAGAGAGACTGGCCTCCAGCTTTTTAACTGATAGACTTGAATCCCCAGTTCAGTATACTCTCTTTGAAGAGTCTCTAATTACTGACTAAAGCACCTGGATCTCTGCCAGATCTTACAGACTGGCTCAATGAGCCCTGTTGATACTCTGTAGAAGATTTTGAGTTTGGGACTAACCTCTCCCTGAACTGCTTTCTGTGTATGTGCCTTTCTGGCTGAGACATTTGTGTCTATATGTAAAAGTAGCAGTGATGGGATAAGATCCTGGGCCAGTAAAGGCATGTGACACGTGTGAAACGGGAACTTAACCACTCAGCCACCTGTGAGCTTAACTGCTCTCTTTGACTTTTGTTGAGCCTTCTGATACAGTGTCACTGCTGTAGCAGGAAGAGAGGCAGTTGTGACATGATGAAGCTACACTATAAGCTCATATAAATCCACTGAACTGCTTTCAGTGTGATATGACCATGCGTTCCTTTGTAGTAATGCTGCCGTAGTTGGGACTTGTGTTTGGCCGTAGAGGGACAGCGTTATATTGGTGTAATGAAGGAGGACAGAGCCATGTGTGGGCGAGTGCCGTGGGAGAGAGAGGCCTAGGCTGACTGTTAGATGGAAACATTAACTGACCAGCCTGTATGTGAACATTAACCAAGCTCTGCGTGTGAATGGTCTTGATGGAGGGGAAATACGTGCTATTTTCCATTTTCCGGAGCCATTTATAAAGGAAATGCTATCTGTCAGCTGCTGGGCTCCTGATTCTGTCACCAACTATTAAAGAATTCCCCAAGACTCTGTTTGCAAAATGCAAACTGGAAATGTCTGTTTTTGCAGCCCTGCCTAGAGACTGGAGATTTAGACAGTCTAATCAGTATGAAATGTGAGTTTAAAGGTGAAAGTTATTACACAGCATTTCTAGTTTTCAGGTACTCTGAAATGGAGAGTGAACATTTTGTAGGAAATGAGAACTGTGATCTCATCTGCATTTTATTATACTTTAAAGTATCATGGTGCATTTCACAGACTGACTGACATGCTCTGTTGAAGATGATTGCTAATTCATCGATAACCTTGGGGCTCTGTTGAGGAAATATATTCATGTCCCTCATTTGCTTTTATTTTAATTGCTCGGTTGAAGAAAGGTGGCAGCTGTTAGGTCAAAATACCAGCTCTCTTCTTTGTGGAAGTGCGTATCACTTTAAACAGATAGAAAACAGATCATTATGATAAAATTTACACTAAAATAATGGGTGATCGGTGTGCTTAAGATAGTAATTTCAGAGTACTTGTGAAAAAGACTCAACAATAATTAGATCTGTAGCAATCAATAATATGTTATTCTCCACAGAGAGTATAATAAAACAAATTGCTTACAAAGATAATTGCTAATGTCCTGCTTTCATAAAGGTACTGTTATGTCATGGTTAACTTATTTAACCTCTTACTGGTCTGAATGGTTTGTTCACAAAGAAACCTTATCCTCTATATTGACTTCAGTTCAGTTCAGTTCAGTTGTGTTTGTATAGCGTCAGATCATAGCAGAAGTTATCTCAAGGCACTTTACAGAGACCCAACAGATTTAGGCTATATTACATAAAGACTTAGGTGGTGTGCTCTGATAGATTGTTTAGAGGGAAGTTGCTTCTTTGTTGTGTTTTTTGTTTCTGAGCACTGTCAGTGGCATTAATATGTGGGGGTTTACATATCTGCGGTGGACTACACAGTGTCAAAGAGGGTTTCGGCTAATGCAAGGAGCAGGCGGGTGGCTGGTCCTCATGACTTGCTGGAAGTATTTAAACTGTGATTAAGTGGTGTTGTTGTCAGCCATGTTTATGCCTTGTCTGCAGTCTTGTCTGGAGTGTTTACGGAGGTCATTCAGCCATCTATCTGCACAGGATATACAGTTAGCATTCTATGTCTGGTTGGGACGACAGGGTGGTGTAGTTGTTAGTGAGACTGTCTTCTGTCCAACAGTGAAAATACAGATTTTCCCTGTAAGCAACTAACACATTATTAGTATTTAAGAAATGTTAAGCCGGAGATAGATTGGCAGGAACAGCTTCGTTGCCTGAAGCACCTATGAAGGTACAATTTATTTCAAAGAAAAACAGAAGTGTTTTTCAGGACCATTTTGCAGCCAACTACAATCTAATCAGTGTAAAGAAGATGAGAAAATGAAAAGGGGGGAAATTGTGGAGACTGCCCATGAACAGTATGGTGTAAGAGACAAACGGAGTGTGTTTCTGTCTGACTGGTAACTACATGCACTGGTGCATAATGAAGCTGAATTTGGATGCTGCATACAACTAAATCTTTGTCTCACTCACCCAAGAAAACCTCTTGTTTTAACACTGCTGTTTTCTCCACAGATGGACTAGTACATCAACAGAACTCCCTTTACGTTTCTCAATTCTGCTGTCAATAATGCTTGAACATGCCCCATAATATTTATTTGTAATGGAGGGAACTTACTTTGGAGGCGAGGGATGTGAATGTAAAACCAATATTTAGCCGTTCAGTACAGGAAAGATATGTTTGAGCAAGTCAACAGCTTGATATGATGGCATTTTAATACAGTTTGACTCAGTGCCATGCAGAGCAATGCGGAGTTCATTTGTTATCTTGTCCTCATTTCAACTCAACTTGAGGTGCTTGAGGTAATCCACATTATACAGCTAAGACACAGAAATTTCAGTGTTTCTACTCTTAATCTGTTACTTTAAGGATATGGACAAGGCAGCTTTGTGTTTCTACTGAAATTTCTTAGCACTGGCACATTTACCACATAAACAAACTTCTCAGTGTCTCTGGTATCTGACATTCTTTCACCAAAGGGAAGATGTCACCTATTGCTAGAATATGAATGTGAGTATTCTTTATAAGATATTTAGCATCTAGAAACACTATGGAATTGTTGAATATCAGAGAATAAAATGAAATACAATTTCAGGGTATATCTGCTTTTTTTTTTTTGGTTTGTGGATTATAGTGCGATGATTAGTATGCTGTAAAATGCAACTCAGATGCATCACTCACCAAGTAAGTAAGTCACTCAGTGCGTATGTCAAAGGATGAAAAAGCTGAGCAAACTTATCAAGAGCACCCGAAGTCTAGGCAGAATTTCAGTTGTGTTTGACAGCTGCAGATGACTTTGAGTGCATTATCACTTCATAGCCTCTCCAGATATTCCTGTGTCACATCAATTCAGTCTGAGATACAAAACTGCCATTTAAATTAGAAAATGTGGTCTCCATAAGCGGTTCAAGGGATTAAAGAAACTCAGGTAACATCGCTACACTTTTGGGGGAAAAACTGGATCAGTGGGCCTACTTTTTTAATAATCCGATTCCTTTGCTTTAACCTGGTTACTCAAACTACTCTGAGGAAGACACATACACAAGAAAGAATCACCGAGGTGACAGCAATTCGATAATTCTAACTGTCAAATTGAGAATTCCCCGGTCAAAAGACAATGGATAAGATTTAATGACCGCTCCCCTCCCCCCACGCCCAGGTTTCACCCTGTGTCCTGTGTGATTAAATCGATGCAGCAGCTGTACCTCACACAGCTGACCTCTCCTCACATCCCCAGTGGAGACATCTGCTCCACTTTGTCTGTGCTGCAAACCAGTGAAGGGAGCAAACTCACAAACACACAAACCTCTGTGTTATTAAAATGGTGTCCATGCATTTCATTTTCACACATGCCAAATGTCGACAGTGTTGGATTGACAAGGCAAGAGTGTCGCTACTAAAGTGACCGTGTTGTCTCTCTTAGCGTTTTGTTTTTGCTCCTGTGTGTCTGTGTGTGTTCTGCAGAGGCGGAGACAGAGCTGCAGTGTGCTTTGATTGTCCTTCATGTCAGCCGCTTTGTCCTTGCAGCAGTTCTCCGTCTTTTCCTTTTCTGACATATTTTTCTGTTCTCATCTACCCGGGCGTTTTGCCATACAGCAAGTGCAAGTCTACTGAGGCAGTAAGATGCAGCCTTATTTCCACTGTATGCGATCTGCCTCTGTCAACACTTTTCCGCAGGAACTCCCATGTTAGAAACGCTCCCTGCCAGCTGTAGCCTGGGTTGATGTTGTGTTGTTGTGCTTTTCAGTTGATTGTGAACATGTATGTACATATGTTTGTGTGTATACATGTTCGCTTGTGCCCAAAACTATGTTGAAGATCATTTGTGGTCTCTAATTTACCCTGATCCAGAAATTTTAATTAGGCTGAGACTGCTCTGGCATTCGTCAGCGAGTCTCATTAGTGAGGAGCCCACACTACCCCTGTGCCTTTAATCTCTGTGTCTGTTGTCATCCCATTGTGAATTGGGATCTCTATTAATTCATTTGACACTATGACCCTCATGGCCAGCACATAATTATTGCCTATGCTAATGGTTTTTCTATACTACAGTGAGCACTATTCTTTGCCACTTTTTCTTTGCTCATGCTCACTGCCTTTAGCTGTGCAGCATCTCACCATATTGTGTGCATTACTAATTTGTTTATGTGTGTTTGTATTTGTCTGTTTCTCTCTCAGGTGTCTTGGGCAGAGCAGCAGGTGGTGAAACGGCGGAAAAAGAGAGACGTCTTCACAGAGCCTTCAGATCCCAAGTTCAGAGATCAGTGGTACCTGGTGCGTATTAGCCTATCTGGACGGAAAAATCACTTAACAAAAGCATGTGTGTCTGGGGAATGTGTGCAAATACCACGAGAGTTCATTCAGCATTGCACACTGATTGCTATTCCTATCCACCCAAAGTCAATACACGTAATTAAATTTGGCCATGTGATGCCTACCCCTGTCAAAAGTCAGACAAAGCCTGTATGAATAGGTGCAGTCTGTGTGGGTGTCTTGTTTGCAGAACAAGCACAAATATGAATGACTTCCACCTTCAGCTTTCTGCTTTTAAAATACGGTGTTCACACACTGTGCCGTAAACGCCGATTTGAATGCTTTGGTTTATTTTAATCAGATGACAAAGACGGAGATTAAAAAGAAGTGCCTCAACTCGAAACACACCTCCATTCAGAATGATTTTACATTTGACTTGAAAAATGTCACTGATGTATTTTATTGGCCTGTTGAAATAGAAAGTAACAATTTCTGAAAATTTCTGTTTTGCTCCATCCTTCCTTCAGTTACTGTGAGGCTGCTTCAGGCAGGAGAAAGTTCATTGTGATGCAGAACAAACAGACTTGCATCACTAATTCTTCAAATGCCTGCATTTTAAAAGAGGCAAATTCAGTTCCCTGGTGTCCTGGAGCTGTTGGAGGCTGGTTGAAAGGGAATGTGATTCAACAGTAGCCCACTTGACTGACTGTTCCCTGGATCATTAGACATAGTAAATTCCCCCTAGAGGTTAGAGGTTAACAATGCTTACACTATCGTTGGAGATTGAAAGAATTTTGTTGATAGTATTTGTATTTGTATTTTATTTAAACACACATTCATCAACATTCATGTGTTCAGTGTTAGCCAGCAGGCTAATTTTCAACTGCAGTCCTTGTCCTAGAAAGAGAAAAAAAAACAATATAAAATTTTAAACAATACATTTGCAAAACTTAACAAATATAATAAAACATTTTCAAATAAACCCAAATAATTAAATTAGGCTTTCTGATTTGGCTGAAGATGGCTCCACAGCAATGTTAGCGATGAAAAGACAAGCTAGCATATTGTTGCTGCACAGTAGGACCCATAGCTCATTCCAGCAGCTTTGCTGGGCAGCTGTGTGGTTTTACCAGGGGCCAGACAACAAGGGAAACTAAAGCCCACCCAGCCCCACTGGAAGGGATTACTTAAGAAAATTCAGCCTCTAAAACTTATTCATTTAATTTTATTGCAGTTATTGATTTTGGTGGATGATGAAGATCGAAGTCAAGAATAATACTACATAATAAAACTCCTCTTTTTAACTGGATTTACAGTCCCTGTAAGAAAAATTGGCAAATAAGCTCTTTCCCTTCAAATAAGCTCTTTCCCTTCATTTTTTTTAACTCTAAAATAGTTCTGTTGTTAGATTGCTTTGATCACAGTTTCTTTGGATAGTCCCCTATAGATATTTAGCAGAATGTCAATTGATATATAACTTAAATATCAACAAGAGTTCAGTAGAATATTTATAAACCATAAATTACAGTTCGGCAGCATAGCAGCATGTCTGTTATTCATGCTGTGTTGAGCCCTGCACAGGATTAATTTTGCTAACCCATTCCTGCCTGCACCTGCAAAGCTCAGTACTAAACCCGACCTGTTACCCGCAATTATCATCATGTCAGATGCAGACCTGCAGGGACCCCGAAATATAAGACCCGCGATTAAGCACATAGGCTACACAGTCACTCATTTTAAAGCGCTTTATTTTACTTGTGCAACCATAACCATAGATCATATATAACTGTATGTGGCAGAATCAATCCTCACAGCACAGCAGAGGGAGAATTAAAATGAGCTCAATCGGTTCTCTCTCTAACACACACACACACACACACACACACACAGGATTGTGTCTCTACAACAACTGCACATTTACTGACATACACTCATGCCGGTTCGCATGCACTATATGCAGATACCTCTTTCTCACGCTCACTTAACAATGCATATTAATGTTATTACAATATTTATATACAATTATAATTCAATTTTTTGGTTCTCACCAGCTACCTGCATTTATTTTGTGTTTACCTGTGCCCGTGCCTATGATTCTAAAAAAATATATTTTTTGCCTGTTACACAATTTTTTTGCAGCGTCCCTGTTAACTCGTGCAGGACTCTGTTCTGTTGTATGTGTTTGCTGAATTTTAACAAACATGTAGGCTCACTTGATATTATTGCTGCATGCCCGATGTGTTATTGTGAACACTGCCACACTGGATGAGATTCACCCACTTGGTTAAGGTTAGGGTTCTCATTGGGTGAGGGCTTATGTCAAGTCTCTTTTAGTGAATGGGCCAACAACTTTTATGACCAATCACAGCACTGGTGGGTGAACTTTGGTGGGAACAGTGATAATGCTGTGGGAACATATTGTTGAAATGTCATTTATGGTTTGTTGATATTCGGCTGAACTCTTGTTGATATTTAAGTTTTACACACACACACACACACACACACACACACATATATATATATATATATTATATATATATATGAATTGACACTGTTAGACCAATGTTTTGTTGCAGCAGTGGCACATCATGCAAAGGTTGCTAGGTTGCCAGGTTGCAGTAGTGTGCTGCTGTGGTCTGTCCCTCCCACGCTCTCCTGGTTTCAGGTTATGTGACAGTAACAGTGAATCACAGTCTGTCATAAAAAGTGAACCTGACCAGCCAGAGGAGAGTGTGGGTGGGTTGCTTTGGTGGACGTGTGACATGATTGACAGATACGTCCCTTTTTATGAATAATTCATATTTTTTGATATCCATCTCAATGATTACTGGTTTTTGCACTGATAAATGATGGACAAGCCTCAAAGGACAGATCTAAAGCTGTAGATTTGCTCACATGCTAAGGATTTCAGTGTTCAGACAGAATAGAGAGATTAAAGAGATGCATTAATATTACTGGGACGGAAAAGGCTTATTTGATGAGTAGCTTTTCAAAATGAAACTCTATACACTTAGACTTCTCGCTCAGTGTGTCAGCCCTAAAAGTTCTTCCTCAGTCTGATTGCAGATCACAGCTTTTGGCTGAAATGGATTTTCCTCTTGACAGTTTTAGTGTCAATGACAGTACAAGGTTGCGGAACAAACCGTATCCTGTCTGATAGACTGAAGATACAAGGGTCTGAAATCCAGGGGAAAAGGGGTGGACGGTATATCAGAGAAATTATATTTAACTGAGGTTGGATTTTAGATAGAAGAGCTTTGAAGTACATAAAGGACAGACATGGCATTTGACCAAAGGTCAAGTTGAATGTCAAAAGCACATCAAAATGCCTGCAGAGTGATAGCTGTGTGCCGTCATGCAGTTTGTTGGCGTTTTGCTGACAGAGCCACTCATTGGCGTTAACTCTGATAAGAGATACAATCTTGGCACCGGTACTCTTACTATTGGGTGTAGAGGCTGCCTACAACTTTGTAATACTGCCGATTCCTCCTAGAGATTTTTTTTTTTTTTTTTTTTTTTTTTGCCAAAAGAGAAAATGACTGCTATTCAATAAGTAGTGGATCAAACATTTTCTCCTGATTACATTACTTCAAAGCTCATTCTTCATCTAAATGTCTTAAATGATTTTTAAAGACAACCGTGCCAGATTTTAAGCTTAAAAGCTGGTACCTGTCAGCACTTAGGTGATCAGTTTAGTTATTATTGACTTTCTCCATCTTCAGTACAACGGGAACCGCCGTGACCTGAACGCCAAAGGTGCATGGGAGTTGGGCTACACAGGTAAAGGGGTGGTGGTGTCCATCCTGGATGATGGGATAGAGAAGAACCACCCTGACCTGAAACAGAACTACGTGAGTATAACTTGGGCGGTACCTGGCTCAAAATTTCCTTAGTCAAATCAGATTCAACTGTTCAACATGATGATTAACTGTTCATTGTATTGTTATGTTTTATTTTTTAATGCATAGACTTTCCGGTAGTAAGAAAATACATTGGTACAATTGCAACAGAGTCGCATAAGAAATTGTTTTGAGTATTTAAGATTATGTATGTATGATGCTTTTCATAACCCCAGTCCATGACCCTGCTGCTATTGATACTATACTACTGATAGTGTAGGGATCTGTGTTTTTAGCAGAAATGCAGTAGAAACACTATTGGCAGCTTTGTGTTGGTGTGCTTCTCACTCTCACCTTGCTATGTGTCACACTGATCTTGAAGGTGTGCCTCATCAGTTACATTTTTTGTTGTATTGTCATTGCAATGCGCTCGCACACATTGACTGTCTTAAAAATTAATAATAAACGACTGTTTGACTCAGAGAATCTCAGTTGACTCATGGGGCCTATGATATGAGTAGAAGTGTTGACTTTCAGGGGGCAACCCAATGTTACTCCTTTATAAGATGAAAAGTTTAAGATAAAAGTTTAATAATTCCTGTGGAGAAATTGGGTCATTGCAGCCGCCTGGAATAAAATATAGATGACAATAGAATAAATAAGATACAGCACGCCTCATGCTAACACAGAGATTTTTTTGGCTTGAAAGAATTATGTCAGGTTTACAGGGTTTGGGGTTAACTGTTTTTAACAGCATGCAGTTTTATAAAATGTGTAAATGCACCAAACTGACTTGAATTACAGAAAACCTGTCTCTGCACCTGACTCACACACCTTATCTGTCTTTCCTTAGGACCCAGATGCAAGTTACGACGTAAATGACGGCGACCCAGATCCTCAGCCAAGATACACACAACTTAATGACAACAGGTAGACCCCTATGCTTTTTCCAGCTCTGATAATCAACCACGGCTGAATCTTAGGGCAGCATTCATGAGACCAGATCCAATCAAAATATCCAAGAGAATTTAATTTTCTGCTATTTAATATTCTTCCCTTTGCAAAAACTGTCAATGGCTCACATAGACATTGCACCAACCTCCCGGTTTGTTGAAATGCTCTCAGGGAATTGTTTTAGCCTGGTGAAGTGGAGTAAATATAAACTAGGATTAAGTGAGTGTGCACAGAGAGCAGCTTTATTGCACTGACCTAAGCAGATGGTATTAGGACCTGTTTACCAGCACCACTATGTCTCGCAGAGAATTGATTGCGTTAAGTTCATTGGCATTAATGAAACAGAGTAAACCTCTTGGCTCTGGAGGACACCGCTCGTCTTCCCTCACTCTCATTGCATGCGTCCCCTCTGACTTTAATTTGTGATTTGCTGTAATCTGCTGTTTGTGGGGCATTGGCCAGAGAGCCTTTTTTATCTTGAGGCTCACCATGATTACTGATGACAGGCAGAAAAGGTTATACTTAGAGCACTGGTGGAAATCAAACGTCCCCAACTGAGAAATGGGCCTGGAGCAGGCACCATGCACATGGAGGTCAGGGAGATACACCCAGAGCTACAGAAAGGCCCATACATACTGTCGCTCTGCTCATGCTGTAAGAACTCTCTTCAAGGCACTGTAGCATGCCAGTCTGGAAGATGCATAAACACCCTGAAGTTCAAAATGAACACACACACATACGTGCACGAGTTAGTTATGGCTGAAAGTTCTGACGAGCGAGAAAATGGTGCAAACAGAGTGATATGGTCTTGTTATTCACCATATCTCAGCCCAATTGAGCGGTTACGAGACGTTCTGGAGCAGTGCCTGAGACATTATTTTCCACCACCACCACCAACAAAACACCAAATGATGGAATTTCTTGTGTAAGAATGTCACATCCTTCCAGTGCAGTTCCACACATTCAAAATCTATGCCAAGGCACGCGTAAGCTCTTCTGGCGGCTCATGGTGGCCCAAAGCCCAGCTAAGACACTTAATGTTGATGTTTCCTTCATTTTGGCTGCCCCTGCTCCCAGCCCCAGCTCACCCAAGCCCTTATCTCTCGCCACCCAGCTCTCCGTGGCTTCCCTATGGCAAGAGAGGGAGGAGGGAAAGAGAGAGACAGACGGTGTGTGTGTGTGTGTGTGTGTGTGTGTGTGTGTGTGTGTGTGTGTGTGTGTGTGTGTGTTTCCTTCTCTTTACGGTGGGTTGGTGCAGATGCGTGTGTAAACACCCTGTGGGCGGGCATGGAACTGCATAAGGTTGTGTAAGACTGTGTAAGAGTCCGTTCACTGCAGAAAGCCCAACTCTGTTCACCGCTATAAAGCTTTCTTTCTTCCCCAGCATACAGGCAGCAGTCAGGATAGTTCTGCAGCAATGTGACCATTCAGCCTCATGTTTGTCTAAGACAACATGTGATCTAGCTGTTGCTCTTTCCAGGGTTTCCTCTGACTCGGATCAGGATGCTCTCCAAATCTACAGTTGTGCCCTCTTTTCTTGGTTAAACCTGTTAAAATGGCAAGGGGGAGGTACTGTTCAGAAATACTCGCTCTCAGTCGAGAAAAACAAGCTTTGCTGGCCGATTTAGTGCAGCTAACATCAACATCATTTGAACTGTGTGAGCACTTTATTCATCGAGTACAATAAATATAGAGGGATGTATTGATGGCATTGATGCAGACACACTGACAACTAAGATAGTAGCACAATACTAATGCATGGTGAAGGGACAATAGGATTTAATGTACAATGCAAGGGAATTGTGCTGAATCTACACATCGTTCGAGAAAAAATCCTCAGTCATGGATGAAAGGAACTATTTTTAAACGGGGTTAGAAAAGCAGGTTGATTAATTTCACTACACCCAACATTAGTCTCTCTCAAGATGTTTTCTTCATATTTCCTCACTCACTGTGCTACAGTATATAAATATTACCTGACCTTTTGTCCTGCAGGCCAACTCATTAGTAAACTGATTAAGAATGAGCAGAGGAAACAGTGGTCGAGATTTACCTTTGAGGCTCAGCAGCAACACAGAGACTAATGATCAGCAGCACCACTGTCCAAAGCTTGGAGAGTTCCACTGATTTTCTTTTCAGTATAATTAAACTAATGCAAGTTCGAAAAACCAAGTGCATGAAAGGCATCACATGCCAGGCTTTGGAGGGCTGAATAGAGATGGAGGAGGATTGGGATTACTAAGAAAAAAAATAATGCTATTGCAGAAAAGATGGTATTTCATTGTAATGCCAAAGTATGTGTATGTAATTTATATACTGAAATGATGTTTGTTTATGTTTTTTTGAACATATTGAAATATTTCTTGTCAGAATCCTCGTTGTCCATTTGTAGTTTTACAATAAATGAACTTACTTTAAGCTTTTGATGGGACTTTTTTGCCTTTTGAATTTGGTACAGCTCTTTATAAAACCATGCCATTTTAGTTATGGCCAACCTTGAGAAAGTAAACGTTGTTTTGTTTTTGTTTGACTATGCCTCCCTGCAGTCAGTGTAGCCAGTGCCAAATCCAGCCTTTTGGGGCCCCAAGTGCAAAAGTCTCCCAGTGCTCCCTTGGGGAGCGTTAGGACAGTGCCATGGACTTTTTCACATAGCACTTGCAGGTCAAAGGTGAACTGTTTGCAGTAAATCAGCACAACAAATGTAGCAAGTGTTGTATGTACTTTGAAATAACACAATATGTAACAGCAGCACCAGCTTTTACACACGTTACATTACATTACACATATCTCACAGTATGAGTGAGTCGCTCTCCTGCCTTGGGATCATCAGAGTTGTTTATCAGGTCCACCCATTATTATGTTGTCCAAGCTGGCATTAAATGTGCTTATAATAAGCCAAAGGGTAATTAAACATTAACTGACTGTAGTTGTTTGTTACCTTGTGTTACCAAATACCATTACCTTGAAATCCATTTTGAACTCTTTCAGTCAGCGCATTGCACATGTGCAGCACAGTATTTCAGAAGTTAATACAGACTAATTCTCTACATGTATCTGTGTGGTGCTGTTGCGATATAGCTTGCCTACTGAGTGAAGTTTTAAACTTAAGCCACTGACATTTTGTACCCATGACTTTTTAGAGTCACCGGTGCAATTTCTGTAGGTAATAGAGGCAAAAAGCTGGCAGATTTTAATTGGTCACCTAAGGCATTAATGAAGGCTTTTGTGTGTTCAGATATTAAGTTTTATATTTTAAAAATTGTAATATTGACAAGGTGTGCCTTTTTTTATGCAGTTTAATTTAGAATGCATGGCACTACAAGTCTGTTTTGTTTTGTTTTGTTTTTAAACGTTTGAAAGCTGAGATTTTGGTAGAGACACACTCTCATAAAGAGACTCTGGGAATGCATCAGATAGAGCAACCAGAGAAGATGGAGATACACGGCCCCCAGAGGGATACTTGGACGATAACATGAATATCAGACACATAGAAAATGACCAAAATCTCATTATAAAAAAAAAAAAAAAAAAAAAAAAGTATAACATCACAGAAGCATTTGGAAATCTTACAAAGCAGTGATGATGATCCAGGCACAGTACAATAATGTGGTAGACTTAGGTTTTTGTAAGTGGATTATAAGTCACTTATATCATCTCCAGGTGGGAGGGGGAACTGCACGCACACTGTGTTATCACTCAGGCCTTGTCTTTTATTTTCTTTCATGTAGCACTGTCAAACTGCTATGCAGTTGCACAAAAAGAGGACCAATAATATGAGTGGCAGTTCTGTTTATAGGCCCAGAAACTGCTTGTGGCAGCTTTTTTTTAGTGCACCACTGCAGTAGCCAGCACAGGTTTGGGTGGGTTTATTTTTTATATTTATGCACTACACCCACAGTGATGTCAAGACACTGTTTGGGTGAATCTGTATGACAACAGTGTGTCTCTGTAGTTCGTCTCCAGAGAGAAGTGGTTTAGGTGTTGAGGGATAATAGTTCTGCCAGCTGGAGGTATGAATACTAATCTTGTTGGTGGCCTTGGGCCTGCAGCCAACTGTAGGTGCTGTAACCTGAGTTAGTCTGTGGAATTAGACCCTGCCTTGAGGCATGTCTGGCTAGAAGCAGAACAAGACTATTGAAATTGCTCTTTGTTCACCTTAATCTGCTATTATCACCAATACATATGTGGAAAGAATCCGGAGCTGTTACACAATTCGTCAGATTCAAAAGAAGCTTTGAACGTTTTACAAGAATGTCCTATCTCTCTCCAGAAGTGTGTGTGTGTGCTTGTGTGCATGTGTGCTTGTGGGTGTGTGGTAGCTTGGATATGGGAACGAATGAGGACATAAAAACAGTGTTTAAAATCTCAGCATACGCCCATCATAGCTGCTGTTGTGAGTGTAGTTAGATGAAAATTGATGTTGTGAGCAGTGCATGCCACTAGGTCTTTAAGTGGACAGTTTGCTTAATGTTGCCAGTTGGGAAGGCGCCCACACTAATTGACTGTTGCTTCTCGGAGAATTGTTTTGGTCTACTGGAAGCCGGTCTAAATCTGACTGGTTGAGCTTTCAGCACACCCAGATTCAGCACATGTCCAGACACGAGTGCATGAAGGAGAAAAAAAAAATCTTTATTTATTAGAAAGAACAACAATACGCATGGCTGTTTTAATCTAAGAACCTGAATACTTTTTTTCATGTTCATTTTTTTTTCTTTTTTTGCAAAGATAGCTGCATGTTTTTGATAGTATGATTATATGGAATATGTTATGGCATTGATTAGCTTTTGGACATGCAATTGAACTCACATATAAATGTGAGATCCAACAAAATTTCTGGCAGCATCATTGGACTTCAGAATGTTTAAGTCCAACTATTTTATTTACTGAGATGAGAAGATGGTCCTGGAATGGGATCAGAACTGATCTAAATGTAAAAAAAAAATCTTGAAATCTATCAGATAAACCCCATCTATCTCTAGTAATGTAAGACATCCTATGTGAGCGCTTCACACTGTCACATCAGCAGGCTTTGAATTGGTTCTAACATTGGCTAGTGTTATATTTTTTATTATTTATTTGTTTAACCTGGGTGCAATTCAGAACTGATATCTGTCTGTTATTTTGTTGCTGATTAAAGTCTAAATGAGTCTGGCAGAGTGAGAATCCGTCAGGGGATATTATTGCCATGCTAATTCATCTGTGCAACTTGTTAATAAGTGACAGAGCATTGCCCTCTGTCTGCTGACAGACAGCTGTTTGTTCCTGTAGAACTTGTCAGGGTGTGTTTTGACAGGAGCAATTCATCTGATGCTCTCCTGCAGTCTTCCTCTGCCCCGTAGCCTCCTTCCCAAAAATCATGGTCCTTAAAGTTGGATCCAGGCTTGAACAGAACCAACAAGAAATACAAGTAAAACAGGGCATCAGAGGACCACAGAGGAGTGTCACAGAGGACCATCATCCTCTCATTAGTCAACACCCAGTTGACTAATGAACTCAGAGAATCAAGGCCTCTAGTCGGATTTTAAATAATGCAGAATTAGGAGATTTGAGGGGGAAAATACAAACATTAACATGTATTAATATCTACTCATATACTCATATTTTTATCAGTCATTTACTTTACTTTGGTTAAATTCCAGTGTGGCTTCTCCTGTATGGCTTTTGCAAAGCTTGATTGCCGAAACAGCCCACTAAATATGAAATTTAAACCAGTCTTTTGGGCATGATTAAACTGCAGAATATCATTATCCACTTTCATCAGTGAATACTGCTACAATAATGCCAGCCTAGTGTTGTTTCCATTGGATTGCATTGAAAAATGATGGTTGCATATCCCATTTTAGTGTAGTTTTTACACATCAATACCTACTGGCTCACCAAAATCTATATAAAGGAGCAGAAATTCAACTGAGTGGTCTGTGTCATTATAATCCAAATCTCAAACACAAAGATGACTGTAATAAGTTCAATTCTGTATAGTCATTCTGGAGTCCTTTTAAATTTTGCAATAAATTTGGAGATTTTGTGTCTGCTGAAGCTAATTGGTCGAGTCAGCCCAGCTACATGAAAAGTGATTTTCCCCTCCAGATCACTCTGTCAGGACTGTCACTTTTTCCTCCATAATGAGTTAAACAAAACCATAGCTAGCAGTAATTTGTTAGAAATATTTGAACTCCCATACCTCAAAGCAACCTTTGACCTTGGGTGTCTTAATAACAGTTAGCTTGGTGACTAACCGTTATTGACTGAAATCCACACACAGCAGTCCTGAGGCCAACCTGCAGATCAATAATAGTTGAATCACAATATCAGTGTTACAGGCTCCTGCAGGCTATGTCGACTAAATAGCGGGGAGCAATCTTTCTTTCACAACCAAAATTAGCAGAAGTGTTTTATCCATCTTATTTGCATTCTCTTTGCATTCTTGCATTCTTACTCACCACCATTTGGAGCATACAGATGTAAATGGTGATGCATCCATTTTATCACTGAGAAAATCACTCCAAGTAACATGATTATGCAAGTAAGTCTTGCATAATCAGATTGAGAAACTAAGGGTTTACCTCTACAATGCCATTTGTTTGCCATGAATGAGCGCACCAAGTACGTGAATGTACTGAATGTGTCAAAAGGAGATTTGGAAAAGGCTCCGAAGAAGATGTGAGGTATGAGCCTGTGCATGCCCTGCATCCTATCACAGACACATGAGCTGCCCTTTATCAGCAGCTGCATCACTTCCAAACACAGGACGCTCTAGGACATTCAACTCCAAAGTCAACAGACTGACACTTCCAGGAAAGTCAAGATAAAGTTCACCAGGAACCTTTCACACAATAAAGTGTGTGTTTGCTCTTAGGTTTGTTTCCCGTATTATATGCTTTTCTGACCCAGGAGTCTCTCAGACACCATGACACATCCCTCCTCCCTCGCACCGGTGGAGTGTGCTGCGGCAGCGCCTCTGACCCGGTCAAACTGAGGTTACATTATACTTGCAAGTTAGAGACTCTGGGCCGATGGGGGCTGTGGATCCATTGCCATGCTCATGCCCTCTGTCAAGCAGGCTAATGCACAGTCCGCATGCCTCTATGTTTAATCAAAGGAACAGTTTTAACATTGACTGAGTGGTTTAGAAAAATGGAGTTCAGGTTGTTTTTGGCTGGCACGGGTTGTGAAGATTGTTGGCTGAAAGAGCAGTTCATGAGACACTGCAGATAACACAGAGATGAGATGTTCAAGTATGAGTGCTGGGAGGAAAATAAACTAAATAAATCAAAAGTATAAAAATTTAAAAATTAATAAATAAACTATAAATAAATAAACTATAATCATATTATGGCTGGCCATTGGTAAGGACATAATGATACAATACACATCACAATATATGATCCAAAATACAGTTAGTATAATGATATATTGCAATACTCTACAGAATTGACTGAAAATGAATAAATAGAGCTTAAAATACAAGCTAATCCCTAACACTTGGGTGCACCAATAAAATATACAACATATTACAGAAACTGACAAAATAACTCCAAACAGTTTCAAATCCCCATTCAAGCGTACTGTGTTAACACAGAATGACAGTGCACTAAAATGCGGATGTCATCAGTAACTCCTTATGAAAATGAAGTGTATAAAGGATCCGCATCAATACAAGGGACTAGAGGAGCGATACAATTTGGGGTTTAATAATATTGCAATGTTCAGCTGTATTTTTTTCCTCAGCTCTTTTTCATATAGGTATTCTGATATGGTGTTTCGATAGTTGGAAGCCTGCAGGGCCCAGCTGGTTCCCTAGGAAGTGGATTCCTCTGTTCTTTTCCTTCTCCATGCCTCTTTCTCTGTGTGAGCTAATCTGGCACAGTGTTGCCCAGGCTTCAGCAGGGCTGTCTGGGAATGGCTCTGATCCGATGGGGAGACTGTGGTTTGAAGGGCATTAAGAGTGCATATCCATCTGGCAGAACAGGGGAATGCACCTGACTGGAATGTGATGATGGGCCCGTCTCTCCCCCTCAGCACTGGCGCTCTGCATCTCAGCCCCGTGGTGCCTGGAGGGAGAGATCTCGCTCAAGAGGCACGGGCCAGATGAAAGGCCCTTTGTGAAAACAGCAAATCTAATTCGCAATTTCCTCCCTTGTGTGATGGTAGCATGTCATCTAATTTCTCTTTCCCTTGGCTTTTCTCAGACCCTGTGGCAAGTCCAAGGTCACTTGTGCAATGGCGACGGGCACTGTATCATGACCTCTGCTCATTGACCTTTTTTTCCCTCTTTTGGACAAATGGGAATTCAGTGTTGTTTAACGCACGGGTTTTCAAACATTTTCATGTTCTAGACCCCCCCCAAGCTGACTCTCATTAAGACCTCCACTTGAAGTGATTTTGCCCTCAGGACTCTGATATGAAATGATACTTTGGTTTGTGTTAATTATGAAATTCTTGTCAAATAAGTTCAAAGTGGTGAGATTAAAACATTATGTTAAAATAATCACACACATATTTTTGTGTTGTAGAGATGTCAACTGAGTTAACCCCTTTGAAACCTGAGCAAATTCATTTGATTTCTGTAGCAAATGAACAAAAGAAAATTCTGGAAGATTTGGGGAAAAATTTGGAAATAAAATTACTGAGATGTAAGTAAAAAAAAAAAAAAAACAATGATGGGGGAAATTTTCCAATATAATTCAAAAATTATCAGAAAATTTGCAAAACATAAAAAAACACAAAACAAAACAGAAAAGCCACTGAAACATTAACAAATAATATTAATATAATTCAAGAAAACTGTATTTCTAATTATTAAGATGTTAAACGTCAGATAGGTAATGCTGGATTGATGTTGGATTTCTTGCGTTTAAATGCTTTTTAAAAAGGCTGGGTTCAGACTCCATTTAACTTTTAAATTATTGTGATATTAAACCATTCCTCATTTTGCTGAAGACCTCCTGGAAGACCCTCAAGGACCCCTGGGGGTCCCTGGACCCCACTTTAAAGACCACTGGTTTAAGAGACGCAAAATTCAAGAGCCTGTCTGTATGAGTTTGTTTTGTCTTGCGGTATTGAGCTTGACCACAGTACTGGAGGAAGCACATTCCTTCACAAACCTTTGTGAAAGTGCACTACCTGGTGGCATATTTGCAGTAATTCGGCTCAGCGTTGGGAGAATTAAACTTGTCTGGATAATTAGTTCTCTTTAACACTCCTCTTGTTTTTGCTCTCTCCTTCTGTAGGCATGGGACCCGGTGTGCAGGCGAGGTGGCAGCGGTAGCCAACAATGGGATTTGTGGAGTCGGAGTGGCTTACAATGCCAAGATTGGAGGTATAGTAAATGGAAAACAAAGTGAAAGATTGATTTGATCTCACAGAGCCTTTCCTTTATGTTTTAACTTCAGTTCCATCTCAGCTGTCTTTTTTTTTGACAGCTGATAATAATTTTTCTGCCGCCCCAGTGTTATTCAGAAAGTTTCCAGTGTTTGTCTGAGGCACGACACGCCGCTGAATCTTTCTGAACATTACCCCAGTTGTGATATGGATCAGTGTATCTGTATTGGTTTTGTGCATGGAGTGACAGTACCATTACCAGTGCTTTTCCGGAATCAGCATTCTGTTTGTATTACATTGACTATTGTCTGCTTGCATAGAATTTCAACTAACATCCCTGCCGTAGTGTGTGCATTTACAACCAAATTAAATCCACAAGGAAACCGCATTTGGTATCTTGCTAAAAAAAAAAAAAAAAAAAAATCAATCTAGACTACACACTACATGTAATACATAGTAATGCTGAATTAAAGGGCTGCTAAAAGCACAAAGCAAAAAGATTTTGAATTTCACCACACAATTTGAAGCCGTTTGTTGTGACACCAACTAGAACAATGGAGCTTTGGCAAATGGAAAACGGCAAATCAAAAGATAGACAGTAAACCACTGAAATAACTAAGGCCTTTCATTAGATGATGCTTGTGATTGAGCCTATGAAATACACAAAGGACTCATATCCCACCGCAGAAAAAGCAACAGTAATTTTTTCTAAAGTTTAGAGTGTTTTTGTTTGTTCCCCAAGAGGGAATTAGTTGAATCTTAATGTATTTGAATAAACAAACAAGGTGTATTGCTTTGCATGTAACATTTGGAGGTAGCAAAGCATCACTTAGTGAGGAGATAGAATAATTAGCCACCAAATCGGGAATGGTCACATGGCTGGAGAGGCGAGTTAGAGACTGCAAAAAGCTCTCTAAAACTCTAAAATGCTACAGAAAACAAGCAAGAAGGCTGGAAACGAGCCTTAACATGCTCGCACATATACAGTCAGCAGAAATATATCAAGGGACATCTTTTCTGCTGTGTTAGTGTCTGACAAAATTCTCTGTCAGTATGGCAAGGAAGGGCTTGAAAAAGCTGTCTTTAGTTTGACTAAAGGCCTCAGAGTTTAACTCCACTACGAGTTTATCAAAAAATGTCATGTAAAACATCTCACAGTGAAACTGACAGCAGTAACCTCTTCAGTTTGTGTATTCGTTTGTTTTATTTGACAAGGACAGTGCACATTATTAACATTACCATAACCGTGACAGTGTGATTGTTGAGGCAATTGATATCAGAATATTGGAAGCAAAGGAAGATCAGTGACATGTTTTGCTTTAATTGCAGCAGATAATATGACAACAGAGGAAGACTGTAACTCAGAATACCAAAATATCAGGTCATTTTTCTAGAGCTATTGAAAAAATGTGTGCTTTTCTTCCAAAAAGATGTATCAATGCTATACACCGATTTAACTTTATCCTAAAGGGAAATCCTGACATTGTTGTTCCAAATTTAACAGAAAATCTGGTGTGTTTCTTACTACGCCAGTGAAACACACACACACACACACACACACACACACACACACGATATGCAGCATGCAGTCATTTGATGCCAGATGCAGGAGATGTTACAGTGACATCAATTTGGGAAATCTGATCATTTTCCAATAATACATATTTATTAGGTATGTCCATTTGGAGTAATAAAACTCGGCCTGGCTGCTGTAGTTCAAGTATAAGGTAACGCTGCTAAAACTTTGTATTGTAACACAAGACACGCCATCATTCTTAAATTTAAACGTGCGTGTTGGTACAGATCAAGCGCGGTGACTTTACACCGGCGAAGTGGTAGTTTTGTTGACCGCAAGCAGATAATTTCCTGCCTATGTCTGTTCAGCAATTTGCTGGCTAACCATGACATCACTTGAGCCAAAGTGAGCGGGGAGCACACAATGTCCAAAAATACGCTAGCGCCTCCACCTCCACAGACCACCATGTAGCACAGACACAGGGGTTCTGTGCTATTTTCATGGCAGAGGTGCACCCACATAGACCTTCCAAAATTACATGTAGCCCCTTTTATATGCGATACGCTTGCCTGTTCCACTTTGATATCAGTTCTTCAAACAGTAGACATGTTTACTTACGCATCCAAAATATAATTTTATGCGATTACAGGCAATTATGGCAGTAAGAAGATTCTGCACTGGAATAGATTAAGGGCTGCAAACCAGTTGGCTATAATTCCGTAGGTTTTTCTGCATAGCTTCCAACTTTTTACGGTACAAATCATCAAAAATCGCTCCAAACACGGCAGGTTGCCAATTACTGCACGCATCTTGTCCTTTCCAACAGGTCTCCCAAAAGTAACGCCTGAGGCTTGCCGTTTTTATATATAGATAAAGAAAACCTATAGTTGCGACAAATGAAATGATTGCAGTCTGATTTCCATGATTGCCTTTGGATAATTGGCATAAGTAGACTATTTCTGCCATATAAACGAGATTATTATGGTGACTTTATGTAATCGTGTGAACAGCTTAAACAGACTATTGCTTTTCTCATATTATTGGCACTATGGTGGTATGGAAACATCGCCAAATATGAATAACTGAATGCAACAGTTTTAATCTCAAGTGAAATAAATGACAGGCAACTGACAAAATAATGGAAACATGCAGTATTTGTGCTACCAAGTTAGCTGTAATTACACGTTATTGTCTGAATTGCTGTCTTTGGAAATAAAACAGTTGGTTCCATGACTGATTCCACATAGTAGCTGGGTTTTCAGTATATCAAGAAATATTATTTCAGCTTATACGGAGACATAATCTGCCACCGGCGGCATATTTTGATGCTTCATAATCATATTTGGGTTGCCATATCGTCATGCTTTCTGACTGTGCCTCCATCAGCTTGCTGATGGAGAAGTGGTTCTCGACTGCGTTACTGTACATCTGTAAAGGTGTGAGAGGTAGACATTGGTTTGATTTTGGGGTGCTCAACAGGGTTGTGCTTTCTGCCTGCGGGGAACAGAGTTTCTGTTGCGTCTCTTCGATCAGTGGTTCTTTGATGGGTTAAAAAACTAAAAAACCCTAAAGCGATTGACTCGTAAATTTCATGTCAAGTGTTATTTCATAGTTTGATCTCTCGGCTGAAACCATGATACCTAAGAGTAGTGAAGTACTTTTGCTATTGTTGCATCACTGATGTCTGCATTATTGTAAGCAGGTATGTCAGTATGCTGTTTGTGCTGCAGTACCCAGCGGGCATATGCATTTTAATTTGATGATTGCTTCTCTATGGTTGGGTCCTGAGAATGCATTTTAATTTCAGTCTGGAGTTGGGTCGTGCAACTCCACAATGCAGCGTAAGCATGTCTAATCTTGTTAATTACAGGCAGCTCTTTTATCCACTCAGTGCATGCTCTATCTCATTACTTCTCTGCCTACCTCAGTACCCTGCTGTCTGCTTCCAGCTGTCATATCAAGTTTGAACTGAGTGAAAATAGTGCCAAAATGCAGGTGTTTATGGTCATTCCAGATGGTTAGTGGTAGTATCACAGATGTCATTCAGTTCCACTGAGATGGAAGTTGGCAGGTGGAAGGCTCTGTGTGGTCACGCAGGTGGAGCAGGAGGTGGGCCCACTAACCACAATTGAATCAAGCTCCTTAAAAGTGCAGTTGGCAACTTTGTGTCATGATGCTCCAAAAGGTAACAGGAGCTGACAGTTTGAGTTTTAAAGACTGTGATACCCAGAAATCTTAGATGTGTGATGTCAGTAAACAAGGACCCAGATTTCCTCTTCTCACAGCAGGTTGAACAATTGCTGCTGAGTCCAGTTTTCTCTGGACAGAGGACAGGGCTCTTGCAGCTCTTTCAGAGTTGGGGTCTGTGCAGGTCTGTTATCTAAGGACTCCCACAGGATTTCACCCCAGAACCTCCCCTCAACCTGCAGCATTTTTTTTTGCAACACCCACTCTTGCCTGCAGCACCAGTGTGACAAATCCACCATCAATCTGCAGTTTGCCAGCCGACAAGCCTGCAAAAAAAAAAAAAAAAAAAACGCTTGCATTACAACATACCCGCCAGCAGTCCTCAATAAAAAACCTTCGCCATCCATATCCTCTGCGGGTCCTGTGGGTCATCCCTCCTCTTGCTCTGAAGTTGCAATGCTATTTTTTCCTGTACTGGGAGAAAATTCCCTACCAGTGACCACACTCGGCACCAAAATTGGGGTAAATAGGGCTAATTTACTGCATCTTGGGTAGAGGCGGATGGGATTCTCTTTTGGTGCCCCCCTTTGTGATATAGGTTGTTAAAATGGACATATTTTCACACAAAAATTTTGCCTTGTCCAGTTTTAGGTGATTGCCTTTTTAATGAGGTGAAGGCCTGTGACTTGATTATGTTTTTTTTTAATCCACTGTGAATTACAGTGTATTTTTATGAGATTCAACCGTTTACAGCTCTCCGGCCTAATTTCCTAGGTTCAACTGAATGACTACTAAGGGTCTGATTTATTAAAATGAAACCAGCGAAAACAAGTTCCAGAACCAGCACCAGAAAGTGTCAGTTTTTTTTGGAAACCATTTGTGGCATGTGTTGGCTTGTTTACACCAGCTAGGTGGAAAAAACACACTCCCATCACTTTGTGAGATAGTTTTGATCATGGGATTATAAATTGAGTTTTATGCAGAACTGTATTGCCTGCCAGTGCCTTTGTTTATGTTTTGATTTTATTGGAACGAACAAGTTTTTTTCACTCTCGATTTGACTGACTGAGTTTATAATTATGTGTGAAGACACCATATGTCAGCTAAGCATGGACTAGCAATATGGTTTGAATCTAACTTTGTTTGATGCGCAATTGAACTATGTTTGTAGCTATGGGGGGAGCCAAGAGTTGTAAAGGAGAAATTCCTGGACCAACTCAAAACCCACACTTCAAGCACTCATGTATATATAATACATACAGCAAAATGAAATTAAATTTTGCTGGTTGTGTGGTTTATTGTCTGAGAGCAGCGATGGATGGATGGCTGCCTCGGACAGGGGGTGGGTTGCAGGCCTGGATGAAATCTCCTCAGCACACCATGCAGCTATGTCTGGTAGAGGTCCAGGCTGCCATGGAAACACCGGCAGCTCAGTGCCTGGCCAGTTTGATGCTTTCAGAGGACTTCAAAGCTCCAATACTTTGTTTACTGTAACCCGTATGAGAGCAGTATGGACTAACCAGATGAGGGGCATTTGTTTGTTTTGAAGATATTTTTGCTTTCCACACCTTCTCTCTGCGGATGCTGGTTACAGAGACAGAGAAGGGATGCGCAATAAAACTTTCCAAACTTGCAGCAGAATTAATTGGTTAGAGCGCACACCTAGTCCCTGTGCTCCATATGCCTTGTCTGCATTGTCTTTTTTTGTGTGCATGGTTGTGCGATGATTGTTTGGAATGTACTTTATAAATAAACTTAACTTGACGCACAAGCAGACATTTCAAAGTCTAGGGAGCGCTGAAACCCATCCCAAGTCATTAGCTGAGTTGTTCACTTCTTCAAAGCTAAGTCAATTTAGATTCCAACTTTTGCATCCATTAGACACATACAGAGACAAGGGATGCCTGCTTTTATCTGCTGCAAAGCACTACACAGTCTCACAAGTCTGCTTTACACTTGAGGAAACAATTCATCCATAATAAACTTGAGTACTGTTTTGTCCCAGCCTGTAGTGTTATGGATTCTCCAGGAAAGATCTTCACTGGGAGCTGAAGTTCACTAGACATTTGATATGATATAAACATCCCTCTTGAAAAGTTACTTCTGTGTGGGCATTACAGAGGGATTGTCTGTTTGGGCTAACGGATTTACTTAAACATTCAAGCTATTTTCCTCATATGTTATTTGGTAGAGCGTGTGTGGTCTTCTTGTGTGTCTGCCAAACTCACAAAGAGAGCCTGGCTCTTTATGATCATCGTGTGTGTGTGTGTGTGTGTGTGTATTTACAGGTGTGCGTATGCTAGATGGGGAGGTGACGGACGTGGTGGAGGCCCAGTCTCTCAGTCTAAACCCCCAACACATCCACATCTACAGTGCCAGCTGGGGCCCAGAGGATGATGGGAAAACTGTCGATGGGCCCGCCAAGCTCGCCAAGGAAGCGTTTCTACGCGGAGTGACGGAGGTTTGTGTGTGCTTTTGTACGACCATGGTCACAATTTTCTGTTCTCAAGTTTTCCACCCCCATGTGGAACAGAAATTGTTATTTACTGCCTGTGCGGCTTGCTTTTCACAGTCAGTAATTGAACTATTGAAGCATAAGAGGACACACGCGGTTGAACAAAGCACTGCACTTTTTGACCCTGCAAATTATGAATAGAGGAGAATTTGGAATGGAGCTCGACTAAAATCTACCAGAGAGGAAAATTTTATGAAATGAATAGAAGCAGCATTGAGAAATTAAGTATGGCAAGTTTTTCCTTTTTTTTTTTTTTTTTTTTTGAGATATTCATTGCCATGTGAAGGGAGCTTTTAAAAATACCAGCTCATCTTTTGTCTCTCAGCTCTGTAAAGTGTAATTGTACAGCATGAAGAGTTTTGACTGGGAATGGAGTGTTCTTAAAACACAAATCAAGGTTGATGACGCAAGCCTCCAAACACGGGCTTATCAGCTAAATAATAAATGAGCACTGAGGTGCAGAAGTTTAAGGGCTTTTATTTTGAACAAGAGTCAAATAGCAGGACAACACAGGCACCAACACCACATACTGACATTTAAACCCAAAGGGGATCTTGTAGAAATCATAACTATCATGTAATCAATCTTGTCCCTGACAGCAGCACTTGTTTAAATACAAACTGCACGCTGGCCCAAAGAGTGTGACAGGTATGTAAATTAACAAGTGCACAGAGCTGATAAGCATTCAGATCACACCCCAGGCTTTCACTTCTGCTCTCCATGAATGAGCACATCCATCTAGCTAACTCTGCGTCTTGATATAAAGCAATTGGATTCTCGGCCCATGCCATAAAGGTGATTGGAAGCACTGACACAGACTACAAAGATAATTGTCATAGTGACAACGCTGTCAGATGGTGGTGTGGGTGGCACATCATTTGGGATTGATCAATACAGCGGGACTGTGCCACTCAGTACGATAAAGCAGTTCTTAGATAAGTCATTGCACTCTTGAGTTCTGAGAGCTGGATGATTTATTACACTGATCTGTTGACGTATAGTCCCTTTTGTGTTGTCTCGCTGCCATGGGATATTTAGCTCTTTTTCATTCACTGAGTGGCCACGCTGCCTTCTGTGATGTATGTAGCGTTTTAATGGGCCCTTTTTGAAATGAGCCCTGTAATGAATTTGCCCTTTCATCATTGGAATCCCTATTAGATTGAAAGACATTTTGTCTGTTGCTTTCTGTCATTATCATTAGTGGTGCTCATCTAGTAAGGCATGAATGAAAGGGTCTGCGGCTGTCTGGTTTCAATTGTGTTTTGTCTCTCTCTGTCTGTTTGTGTAAATGTATGTGCGGCAGGGTCGCGGGGGTCTCGGCTCCATCTTTGTCTGGGCTTCTGGAAACGGAGGAAGGGAGAAGGACAGCTGTAACTGTGACGGCTACACCAACAGCATCTACACCCTTTCCATTAGCAGCTCTACCCAGAATGGCAATGTTCCCTGGTACAGCGAGGCCTGCTCTTCCACACTTGCCACCACCTACAGCTCTGGCAACCTCAACGAGAAACAGATAGTGAGTTGCAGTTGTCCACAGAGACACATACATATTAAGGGCGGGAAAATAATTATAGCATAAATGCACCACATTGTTTTCTCGGACAATTCCGCATTGACGCAGGATGCTCAGTAAGCAATCTTTTCCCCCTAAAATACGAATTTTATTTTGATTTGTTTCTATTCGCGGAACTCATTCAAGTTGTAAGGAGTGCTACGCAAAAATTAAATATCTTGGCAGCACCACTAGCCTCAGAAACCGTGTTAAGCTGATCTATGTAGAGAAGAAAAAACAACAGCCCAACATAAGAATCCTCAAACAATTGGGAAAGTTGCCTACCAGTTCTGTTTGAGTGAAGAAAAATCACAAAGTCTGTTTGAAGATTTACTGTCTATCTTGACATGTCCAGATAGACAGACCCATTTTCAGGTCATTTTTTCCTCATTTTCTCATCACATTTTTCCCCATGAAAGACATCAAGTGAATGTGCTCAGGTTTCAAAGGGAGTAAATACACTGAATTGTTAATGAGAAATAATCAATGCATCAGTAGTCAAGATTTATCAGTAATCATTAATAATCGTTTCAGAATTTGAACAAATCACCAGCAGGCTAAATCTTCCCAAGCCTAGCACATGCACTGTGAGCACACACCATCAAACAGAGGATGACTCTCTCTGCCTCTCCCTCTCTCCCCCGCACAAACAATAGCATATCCTGCTGTGCCTAGGCCTGCATGAGGATAGCAAAATAGTAGCATAGTGAGGGAGATGATTACAAATCGAGCCTCAAATTGTTTTTGTCTTTTAACATGCCAAGTGCTTCAAGTCAGAGCATTCTGACATTATACGTGTTATACAAGAGTGCAACACACTTTCACCACCGCAGTTGTCTTTTAAGACAGCAGGATTGTAAATCAAGCAAGTCATTGAGTTGTGCTTATGAAAAGAGATTTACTCGCAGGCCGACAAAATAAGAAAATGATGAGAATATCATGAAATGATCAGCTTCAATTTGCAATATTTCTAAATGCGTTCAAAATCCCAGTTGAACAAATACGTTATATTAGATGCATTTACAGTGTTATGTACTTCTAATAGTTCGTTATAGAATTTGCTTCTGCAGCTTTTTTTCCCCTGCACCATCTCTTCTCCCTCTTCTGTGCGAAGGCTCGTCTCCACAAGATGTCCTCTGCATTCTTGCTCTCCTTTCATCCACTGTTGGGCCGTCTAAATAGTTATTGAATTGTGAATTGCCAAAACTCCATCTGGCAATCTTTTGCCGCTTAATAGTCCTGTCACAAACACAAAAGCTCACACACATGCACCCATACACACGCGCACACACACACACACACACACACACACACACACACTATCTTTCGCAAACATACAGTCTAGCAGCCAAACCCACCGGACAGACAGCTACTGACATCTTCCTGACATGTGGCTGGTCCCTCAATGCCTCAGTGCTGCACTCATTTAATTGTCCTGTCACTCATGAACCAGGGAATGAAGGGGTTGAATACAGCAGGGAGGGTCAAAACTCTTGGATTATGCAGGACAGAATGTCTTAATACACACTTAGTCTTTTTTACAGTATACATTATCCATCTGTTCCAGTTTAGTGGCAAAGGATGGGAAGCTCCCACATAAAGAATGGAACCATGTTGGCCTTTAGAGATAATCACCTAGCCCATTTATTCTGCTGTGTAGTCCCTTATCTGAAGAAGAAACCCCAAAAGTGTTTTTAGATTTGAGTTTAGAGTTTTAGTTGCTTCTGTAGATCTTGCAGGTCCATAAATTGACGTGCTGTTTGATAGATTCGAGCTGCCTATCGTATTGCATATCATATCACTCTCATACACTTCCCTAGATTAATCTCCCCTTGTGAAAGTGCACTTACAAAGTCTTTATCTTTCAAGAAATGGGTTTTGCTGAGCGCCCTGGCCTCATATTCACACAGTTACTGAGACTCATGAACCGTCCAGTACAACCCAAGTTTTCTGCAGTCGATCACTGAGCAGAGCATAGCTTATTCATTTTCCTGCCTATACTTTCTAGCTGGTCTATCATGGGGATCTTTGGCTCACAAGCCCACTTCTCCAACCATTAGGCAACTGCAGCTCCAGCAAATGTACGCTTAAGAGATTCAAGAGAAAGAACCGGTGGGGAAATAAAGGTTAATACTCACTTCAGAGGAGGGCAGGTCCAAGTATTGACATTGGCACCTGTGCTAAAGCAAGTGATGACAGTCAACAATATCTTGAGAATTAAGGATTTGTTTAACACGCAAACACTTAATGATGATGATGTTCGGGTGGATGGACTGAGGCTGTGAAACTGAATAAGTAGAGGGATAAGGTATGGGTGACAAGTGTTGTCATCATTTTGTCATGAAGCCTAAGGATAATAATAGGAACTACATAAATGCGTGTAGCTTTTATATAGTGATTGTATTTGTGAGAGATCTACAGACAAATTTCAAGCCCTCCTTTGTCGTCTTCGTCATAGGTAACTACAGACCTCAAATCAAAATGCACAGACTCCCACACCGGCACGTCTGCCTCCGCCCCCCTTGCTGCTGGGATCATCGCTCTTGCCCTGGAGGCCAAGTAAGTGCTTCTCACCATTGTTCTGAGAGTCTCACCAAGCCACTAAGCTATTAAACCCAGTTCTAGAGTAGCGCAGGACAACAGTGTGTCCATGTGGAGGGCCGAGAGCCAAGCGGCTTCTCATCGCAGCCAAACGTTACTGCACACTGGGTGATATCATTCATTACTTATCTGCTTGAAGGTGTGCTAGTAAAATCAGCCAGTGCCTCCTGTTCTCCAGCTGCATTCTGCCCAGTTATTTCTGCACTTCATCAAAACAGTCATTTTCCATTATTTTCACGGATTGAATAATTTCATTTTTGTTGAACAGATTAATTGATACTGTGGAAAACATGATTTAACATGCACACAATAACAGGATGAGTAATTATTAGAAAATTACAGTAAATATTTGTTTGTTATCTGGACCAACGTAAATGTAAAAGATTCAGAATGCCAAAGCAGGTTGAATTAATACCCACCTGCTATCAAAGTGTAGCATATGGTGAATTTTATAACCACAAAATGGCCATCTAGTAGTAACAAGTAAATAGATCTTGCTGCTTTTTTTTTGTATGTAGACCGTGAGTAGCCTTGCAGTAAATTAAACATTGTTGTGCTGAATCTGGCATTAACTGCCAGCGCTGCCTGTCTGTGCATCACCTCTGGTTGATTATACCACTTTATAAATGACTTTTTAGCCCCTCTGGCTGACAGAATTCCTCTACACATTTCCAAAAAAAAAAAAAAGGCATTATTTGGTGCTACATCTAATCATTCTGACCCAGTCACACAGCACTAATGGAGGGACAAACATGAACATTAGAGCAGTTCTGAAAAGGCAGTGATTAGTCTTGTGCCAAAACAGAGGAAGCCGGGAGAAAGGATTGCAATTAAGGACAAATTTGAAAAGAAAGTGATTAAGCAAAGCTATTAAATAATCCAACATGCCTCTGGATACTTAAGTAACATCAGAAGAGTAAAACTATGGGTGACCTGTTGCATCCCTTGTTTTGTGTTGTTTTGCCTACTAAACGCCTGCATGTCTGGAACCACGATAATCAGCCTCAGGTCTGTCAGGTCTCCTGACTTTAAGACTGACATTTTACTAAAGCACCCATTTCAGTTCAAACATGTGCTGACTGAAGATAAGATTAGACAAGATTCGGGACAGTGTGCTTATGATATTTCACTGCATACATCTGTTGTTATGCTGCTGATTAAGACTGTAGGATTTTTTTTTGCCAGTGATGTCTGCTTTATCTCTTTAGTTTTCCAAGTTGATATTAAGCCAGATTTTTACTGTGTGTGCATGTGCACTTCTGTTCCAGTAAAAACCTGACCTGGAGGGACATGCAACATCTGGTAGTACGAACTTCGCATCCTGCCCACCTCCTTACCAATGACTGGAAAACCAACGGAGTTGGCCGCAAAGGTACAGTTTATCCTTCCATTGGCCGAGCTCTGCTGGCCATCTCCTCCTTCCTCCGCCATCTGTGGATTGTCAGCGCCATTGAGACTGATTCTTATTATATCATGCATCTATTAACCTAAATTGTCCTACATTAAGTGATTACACATGCAAGGCCTTGAAAGTTGAGAGAGAGGTTTGACAGGTTGTACAACAGGGAGCGCACTATAATTCAATTGTGGAGCTTGTTTATTAAGTTGAACTTGAATAGTGAAGATGTGGCCTTCAGCAAACCAGCATTAATGTGTCTGCCACTCTTTCTCTCTCTCTCTCTCTTCAGTGAGCCATTCATATGGATATGGCCTGCTGGATGCCAGTGCAATTGTGGCCTTGGCAAAGACGTGGACGAGTGTGGGGCCTCAGCGTAAATGTGTGCTGTCCATGGTCTCTGAACCTAGGTTAGTATAGCGCATACACACACACACACAAACAAACACATACCCTGATACTGTTTTTTATCTGGTTTGACACTGATAAATTCAGCTTATGATTAGACTGTGATAAAGCACCTTGGTCTGAAATAGGCCCGAACATTTCAGCGGTGAGACGCATAGAGAAACTAAGGAGGAGCTGGTTCGTGACACTGTGGGTGTGAGAGGTGCTCGTGTGTGACTGAGCCGTCATGCTTCACTGTGATGACACATCACGGCTTCATTTTGAGCTTGGCTCTGGGTGCTTGCTGAAATGCTCTGTGCAGTTTATGTGTCTACTGTTTGTGTGGCTGCATGTTTTTGTAGAGGCTCAAAGTGCTGTTTCTCTTAAAAACAGTGAAAAATCTGCCAGTGACATAATCCCACTTGTGTCCCATGCAGCTCCACTCGTTTCAGGAATTTTTCTGGGAAGTTGGAATCACTATAAACAAGACAGAATAAGAAGAAAGAAATTAATGCTTGATTCAAGAGAATTCTGGAGATAAACTGGATTATCTCATCTCACTGGTAGATTTTTTTTTTACCTTGTTTGAAGAAAAGATGAAGAAAAGATTTTAAGGCTGAATAAGTCTAATTTTTTGCAGCATTATACTGTGTACATCGTTCTGGAGATGTAGAAAGAGCACCGACATCATCAGTCACTTAAAGAGATAATCATATGTAAATTCAGAGACGAGTCCGCTCTATAAGCTTCTTTTTTTTTACGACGCTGTATTTCACTCCCACCATCTTGTTCCTTCCTTCTTGGTGCAAGAGTCCAGCAAGGCCTCTCATCATCTCTTTATCATTCTGTCTTTCTCTCCCTTTCTGCCTCTGGGTATCAAGCCCTCCCTCATACTCTATCTGGGAGAAACTCAGGCCAGATGGTGTTAGCCTCTGGGAGCAGTAGTCAAGTCAGGTTTATTTAATTTACATTTTAGGCATTTAGCCGACTCCCCGATCCACAGTGACACAGGATAAGGTGAGCCAATAAAGGTTCAGTGGCTCTCTCAGAGACTCAAAGATTTAAACACAGAATAATAATAACAGTATACCTAAAAATACAGTCATTTCCACTACAGAAAAATATAGGAACCCGTCAAGACAATAAAAGACCACATCTTGCAACAACTCAGGAATTTTGTTGCTTGATGTCACTCTTGGTAACAAGATGCAGTGATGAGCTGGTTCAGTCACCACAATTTACCCACATCGCAACAAACTATTTTGCAAATCATGAGGGAGTTCAGCAGATTTCACAACATAAAATCAAAATCTTTGGCTATCAGAGTCATTAACATTCATAAACATTCATAAACCTCAGAACTGGTCATTTGCTTCACCTATGTTGGAACTCCAATATGTTGGTCGTTCAACTCTATCAAATTCAACGCATCATCATCATATTCTCAATATCTTCATGTCACATTGCGGCTCTTGTATTTAATGCTGTTAGTAATTGGAAAATGGCTGTAGCCCATCAGGAAGACTTTCAGACCCGCTCAGATCACTCTGTCCAGCTTCAAGTCATCAAAACCCAACAGTGCTGCTGCTTTCAGGAAAACTAACGTGGAGGACTTTATTACAGTGATGGAATACTGGTTTGAAGAAAGTTTGAAGTCTCTATTGTGGTGGAATGAGTGAAAACCAATGGCTGGATAAAAGTTAGGAAAATCGTTATTGGAGTTCTAAAATGCAACTGCTTGCTTTAGGAAAAGTTTGGCAGAAAAAAGTATATACATTTTGTCGATACTACATTAAGCATACAGAATCACTGTTGTGGTCTTTTATCACAACCAGCACCGTATTCAGTTGAGAGCAGATTGTAGGCAGGGTGAAGCAGGTCAGGGGAGATGGGACATCTCCAGGGTCTTGGTGGATCAGTGAAAAGAGGCTTCGTAGAAGACAAACTACACAACAGGCGAGCAATATCTAGAAGTGTCAGAAATTCACAAACTAGATGGCAAAGGTCTGTAATTGTTCAGGGATGTTTGCACAAAACTCCTGGAAGCATGCCTCTAGCCAAGGAAACAGGCCACCAGGTTGGTTCACAAATGCAGTGGAAATGAGCAATCTATGACCACTGAATTTTTATATTTTCAGTTGTGTTTGCATACTCCACATCCAAACAACTACCTACATGGTGTTGGGGGTAACTTAGTACACGTTGTAATATTATTACTGGTGTGAGTAACAGGAGTGTAACAAGTTAGTCTTGATAATGGAGTAACATTATTACAGTTACTGTTACCAGTTGACAGAAAGCATTTGAAAAGCTTCTGCTCCTGCTAATGAGATATGACCGATCCTTCAGCACGAGTGCCCGGGAGGATTCTAAAGTAGTGCACTTCTTCATTTTAATTGTTTCTGTTTTAATAAGCACCTCTCAAAATAATTTAACCCGTGTGTCAATGTTTTGTTTTGTTTTTCAAGAGTTTCCACTGTATGCCTTTAGGCAGCCACTGCAATCCTGATTATGGATGTTTATTTTTTTTATTTATTTTTAATATCTGCTGCTGTTTTTTAAATCAAACATGGATTTGTGTTTTTAAGAGTTTAGGGTCTCTCAAACATAGAGTTACTAGACATTATTTTGTGTCTGCATGATTTTCAGTTGCATACCAGGTGAAAGTAACATTAAGGTAATGTGTTTTTCATTGTACAGAAATTAATATAATGTAATCATATTACTTTAAATAAGGAGTAATAAGTAATATATTACATTTGGAAAGTAAGTTCCCCAGTACTGCTGCAAGCCCATCGTAGGATCTTCTTGTGTGTAGATATTCCACGGTATTAAAGATTTTGGAAACAAGCAGGGATTTCTAAATCTCTCCACTTCCTGAGAAAACTGCCTATTATTTTCATGCCATCCCGACTTCTCCAAAAACTGTTAAAAAGTTGCGCCATCCTAAGGGGAAAGTGCCAAGCAAACCATGTCTAATGTCAAAGACGCATAACGGGTCTGTGTGTATGTGTGTCTGTTGATTACACTTTGTTTTGAATATTTATGCTATTCCCATCTGAGACCGCTGCAAAGGTTAGAAGAATTGATTTGGTTCTTTAGTGTGTCATGAAACATTTATCAGACTTAACTTGGAGGCAGCATGTCTTACACCCAGTTTACTGATCACACCGTATCTTCTCTATAATTTGGGCACTTCAGTGCCACTAAAGCTCTTCGCCTTCCCCTAGGCTCCTACTCTGAATTGTTGTGGATGCGTGTAATCTCCTAAGCGGATTTGGGGGGAGTAGAAAGAGCTGGGTGCTTTACTCCTGTGGAGGACACTGGTGCTACAGGACGTGAGACACTAATCCTGTTCAAGGCCACAAACCCTTTGCCCTTCGAAGTCTCACACTCTGGCCGGGAGCAAAAAGTTAGACTTGCACAGATGTCTGGGCTGCACACTGTTTTGCTTTTGGCATCCCAAGCTAGCTAAAGCAATCCATGTACAGTCTGATCTCAGACAAGGCAATCGCAGTCGCAAACGTGACTGTCTGATTGTTTATTCTCAATACACTGTTTGCTGTGTTTCAGGAACATTGGCAGCCATTTGGTGATTAACAAAAGTGCGGATGCCTGCATCGGGACAGCCAACCACGTGAGCACATTAGAGCACGTCCAGGCCCAGCTCACCCTGTCCTACAATCGCAGGGGAAACCTGGCCATCCACCTCATTAGTCCCATGGGCACAAGATCCACATTGCTCGCACCAAGGTACCAATGTCAAAGTACATGCACACATGCAGGCAAACGCACACAGTTCTAACTTGAAGAAACACACACCACTTACACTCTTGCATGTTCTTTTCCTGCAGGCCTCATGACTACTCATCAGAAGGTTTTAACGACTGGGCCTTCATGACCACCCACTCCTGGGACGAGAACCCAAGTGGGACATGGATTCTGGAAATAGAAAATGTGGCTGGGGCCAGTGACTATGGTGAGCTTTCTTATTTTCTGCTACAGAATATCTGAGCTGGTAAATATCCTCTGGACTATACTCTCTATAAAATGGATTTTTCAAAAAGTTTGGGTGAATTAGCCTCCTTGTTTGTGTGTTTATAGGCTGTTTTTTGTTTGTTTGTTTGTTTGTTTTACTCTCCAGATTTGGTTCTTTATGTTTATCTTAAATTATGTTTGACATGATAATGAACATGTGCATTTATGCATGGGATCTAGAGGTCAGAGTTCCAAACAGGCTGTCATGAGACTGGAGATGGAGCTGTAGTGGTGTCTGTATTCAGAGCGCCTCCTCTTTTGTTCTCTTTATGCGAGGGGGCCAGTGGGCCCCTGGACAGTTCAGCAGCAGGCATCCGCAGTACATCTGGACAGAGTCTGTCCACCCCCGGCATGATTCTCAGCAGCAAAGAAAATCACCACAAGATCTAAGAATGTATGTCTCACACAGTAAGGAATAATTCACTAAGGTGGATCTGCTAGCAAGGCCGCACTCTAGAGATCTGCACCTCATACCCGCTCATTTCAAGGAAGGCTTTTCTGTCACCCTTTCAGGAAATGCAAAAATATAAAACAAGAAGGGAAGAAACTGCAATTTCACTATTCACTCTAGGGAGTGCCAAAGCCTCACTGGTGTAGACGGACGTGCTTTTTGCCAGTGGTTAATTTAAACTTGTTTCCCTCTCTCTATCTGTTTGCCTCTCAGGCACTCTGACCCAGTTCACTTTGGTCCTGTACGGGACAGGCACAGCTACTTCCAGCTCCTCTGACAAAGAGTTGTCTCAGCCTGGCAATGGCAGCTGCAAGACGTTTGACCTGAGGCAGATATGTATTGGTAAGACTAGTATCACTTCCATTGCTCAGACTTTGTTCCTGATACTTGAATTACTGTTACTGTTGTTAGTAGGGGTAGTGAAACTATTCTCTGCTTTTGAGTTGTTAATTTCAAATAGGATGGAAGATTGTCCCAAGTCTGCCTAGCTGCACACTTTTACATAGTTTGCAGTGTGTTCCACACATTCAAATGTAGACAATTCAAATGTAGGCAAATTTCAATCTTATTTGAAAGTCTCACTGTGATCTTATTTAAGCTTTTCTTTCAAACTTCATGTCATTAATTTAACTTTCCTTGTAAATGTAATTCCTGGTAGGTCAAATTAAATTTGAGCTTATTGAGGTCCCTTTTTTATTATCTTATTTTAAGTTAATGATAATGGCTCTTCTCAAATTCATATTACTGTGCACTGGCTTATCCAAGTACTGCTGTAGGAAAGGTATGAGATACCACTGACACTCAAGTTCAAGTCCCACAGACGTGTTGTCTGAAACAGTGGCAGTGTGACCCCTACGGGCTGTCAGAGGAACTTACATGTCAAGGGACTAAAGCCAAAACTCAGGATTAACTGGATCCGATCATCAGGCAGAAGTGTACAATAAATTTAAAAAGATAAACTATCAGGCCTATTTAAACTTAAAAACTTGATGCATAAGAGTTGTAGACTCAGCGTGTAGCCTACGGCACAATAGCTTCTGTGGCCTAAAAAGATCACCATAATACAATAATGTGAGCTGTAATCTCTGTGTTTTAAACCAATTGACAAACCCCCTGCAGTAAATTAGATTTCTGTGTCTCCTGTTGGTATACACCACTGTTATCAGCTCCTTCCCCCCTGGCATCCACATTATTTTAATTGCTCTTATAGGCAATGGTCTGCATCTGGACCTCCTGCATATGGAAATGACTGTGTTGACTTAAACATGCTGCACTCAGCATATAATTTGCAAAGCTTTTCGTCATCACATTTTTAGTAAGCAAAAGTAACTCAAAAGTGAAAATGGGGGTGTTCTTTGAGACTTGCACTCCAGTATGTTTTGAGGCAAAGCCAAATTAACATGAAACTGCCCTAAAACTTTCTGTATGTGGTAAATATAAACACTGCATGAATAAATACTATGTATATATGACATAATGAGCTGTTAATGAGCTCTTTTTGCCATGACTGAGTCCATCCTCCTTTCTCTGGAGTCTGAGCTCATTCATGTTATAGAGACCACCCAGGAGCAAACAGCAGACTGCTCTGTGTTCTGTCACTGCTTTGGGTGGTAATTTCAGTTTCTCTGTTCACTCTCTCCTACAGAGTGCAATGCTGGCTACTACCTCTTTCAGCAGGGCTGTGTGAAAGAATGTCCAGCAGGCTACAGTGTGGGCTCGCAGCCCCTCAACTACACATTAGGAAACTTTGTGGAACCAGCCTCCGTCCTGACTTGCCTGCCCTGCCAACCCCCCTGTCTGACCTGCAAAAGCCTCAGCCCACACGCCTGCTTGTCCTGCCCCCCTCACAACCACCTGGACCCCGTCTCTGGCACCTGCCTGCACCTCAACCAGATCCAGCGTGAGTCCCCTGGCAGCTTCATGGTGGGCCAGGGGAACGGCGGCTCGCAGCTCCAGCTTGGCTCTCAGCTGCCCATCACCATTGCTGTGCTCAGCTGCATGGCCATCATCGCCACTTTTGCTGGCATCTTCCTGCTGCTGCAGCTGCGCTCCGGGGCGCTCATCAAGCTGCCCTCTCTAGAGGCCGGCGGAGGCCTGGGCGGGAGCTTCAGCCTTGGGGGCAACAGGGTGGTGTCGTACCGCGGTATCCCCACAGTGTGGGGGGATGAAGGGGTAAATACAGACTCGGAAAACGAAGAGTTTGACGTCCACAATGAGAGGACTGCCTTTATCAAAACACAAAGTGCTCTTTAATGCCCCCACCCCCTCACCCCCCTTTTCCCTCTTCCTCTCCTGCTCTCAAAACCCTCTCACCCCTTATGTCTGACCATTCAGGGCTGTGGTACTGTCTTTTCACAGTCTTCTCTGGTTTTATCTCTCATTCCCTTTTCCATCTGTCTTACTGGGTTCTCATCTGAGTCCTGCTTCGGGATCTTGTCTTCCACTCTTCTGTGGGTGACCTGATGGGAGGCCGCTGTCTCTTGGAGCTTGGGGATGGCCTGAGCTTGCTCTGTTCACACTTGGGCGCATTTCTATTAAACTGGCTCTCTCCCCCCTGTTGCCCTCAATCACTAACAGACAGAGTGTGTCTGTGCAGAGCCCATTTCCCCCCGGCTCCAGGGTTTTTATGTGTCACAATAAACAAACGGTTATTGTTTGCTTTCTTCCTCTTTATTTTTCTTTTTTTTTCCATCAGTCTCAGTGCAGTAGCCGGACGAGATTGTTACATTTTGGGAACACAGCTTTGTGTGTGAGCGCGTGTGAGTGTGTCTGTGTGCATGCAAGCATGTAAATCTGGTGAACAGTGTAGTAGAGGCAGTCATAGAGAAGCTGCAGCGGGTCCTGTCACATCTCCAACTTAAACTGCAAAACGATAACAAAGATCTGTAAAAAGGAGCCTTTTGCTCAGATTGGTGAACAGGGATTTGTTCTGGACAGCTGTTTTTCAGTTGACATAATCATTCAAAACGTGTTCAGAAAAACAGCCCTTATTCTTACTCTTCGAGTTGTGACTTGTCAGAGAAGCAAAACAATCCATCAGGAAGCTTTCTCTGTTTGTTGTGGTGAGACACAGTTTTTGTATCTGCTCTTTTATCTGCACAGTTACTGTTGCAGGTGTGATGGGGGGAGGCTTTAGTCCTCTCATTAACACAGTTTGGAATGATAGCTCTGGTAGAAGAAACTCTGACTCACACAATTAGCAAAAGGTTTCCCATCACTTTTAGAATTGAGGATGGATTGAACTTATAACAGAATTAATGCAAAAATATAAATTCTCCTGGCTTTTTAAACTCCTAACCGTCACAGAGAAAGCTACAATGAAACAACTGTGACTTATCATTGGCTTTTAGATAAACCCTAAGGCAAAATCGCCTCGGGGGATATTTAATTTTACCCGTTTTCAGCATTTGATGTGCTCACATCCTGCAGCTGAGAGCAGCAGCAGTGTGCACAGATGAGACCCAGAAGAATAGTTGACAATTTAACACAAGGGCTTGTCAAAGCAGAGGGGTGAGTTGCCAGTGATTGGTTTTCTTGACACGAGAGCAGCACAGCAGCATGGCCTTCCCTTCATCAGAGCGAATTAGCACCATTAAGGTCTCGCACATGCCTCGTATAGTAACAGCCGTGTGATTCTTTTTGTGCGTGCGTGCATATGGGTGAGAAAGTTTCCGTATTGAGTAGTGCATACGCAGTAGAAAAATGTTTTTTTTAGCCACAGGGTGAACACTATGGGCCCTGTGAAGTGGTAAATTTTCTTTTCACACTTCAGGCTGCCAGTCAGGCTTTCTTCTTAACATCTCTTCAGTTCTGTGTAGGAATCCTGCATTGAGACTTTACATCTCACCAGCTTCTCTGCACGCTCCCTCCAGTCATCACCTGATCTGTTCAGTGGATTTGCCAATTAATTGCATTTTGAATGACACTACAATGTTTTTTTTTCTTTTCCTTTTTTTATTCCTATCTTTAAGGAGGATCGTTTTAAAGTGATTTTTCTTTTTTTCGGGGCTGCTTATCATTGAAAATCTGCATCTCATAAATTTATCCAGTGTACCCATTTTGGATCTATGCTTTCTTTCTTTCTTTCTGTCTTTCTTTGTCTTTCTTTCTGTCTTTCTTTCTTACTATGTTGACATGATTTTCCATTTTCAGTACAGAACAGTGGAGCTTGCTGAGAGAGGTTGTCATGGTGATGACATGCATACACAATTGCAGCTGCTCATCCTTTCATCTACCTCTCATATGGTTCAGCAATGTTCCACACACTGTATGTTGTTTCAGTTAATGATAAATCAGTATAGTGATCAAAATATACGTAGGTCAGAAATGAAACCTTCTCTTTGGAAAGTTTTAAGAGTATAGGGGTTTTCAAGTCTAATTTATGTTTCAAAGGAAAATAAAATAATACTAAAAGAGCAACTGCAGTGCTAGGACTGGTAGACCTGCAGTGTAAGTGATAGTCCACCCCAAACTCCATATCAGACCTGTCCTCTAAACATATTGCCTTCTGGATTGGTATTCATGGGGCGTCACACCTATGCTTTAAAACCTAAAAAAGGGATGGGTTGAAGGATTGCCCATAGGTGTTGGCCAGTGTTGGAGTGCTCAATTGCTAACTTGAAACTGTTAGGGGCATTTGTTTTCCAGACCTCTTAGACTCAGTTTCTTTGTGGACGGCTCCACCTGGGGTTTAAGTCATTTTTTTTGTTTTGTTCTCGAATTTCTGTCACTGACAATCAAATCAACAGTTTCCTTGTTTGTGGGAGGGGAAGTTGCACAAGCACACAAAACAAATCAATTTTAATTTATCGACTTTTGTTAGAAGCCCTTCTTGGAAGGTATTTCATAAATATGCAGAGGCAAATGTGGTTTAAATTGCAAATGAGTATCCAGAGGTCATCTGCTTATCCAGAAAAAAAAAAATGATAAAGAAAAACAAAGACAAATTAGAGGGTGATATTAAAAAAAAAAAAAAGAGTACAGTTTCAAACCGAATACCTGACGAAAAAACACATGTTGAAAACAAAGCAGAAAGCATGGCATGGATATCGTCGCCAACAGCAACTCAATGCAGCACTGAGCCAGGAGGCTTAACTCATCTCAGATGGCCAGCGCAGGTGTAGCACATTTGGCTTATCAAGACTTTTTCAGCCAGGAAGCATTAAACCTGATTGGTTTGGAAAACCAGCCTCAGAATGTGGATTTGAATAATGATAGGAACAAAGCTAATGTCATCGCAGCATTACAAGGCTTGGGGCACTGTGACGGACAGTAGTGCCCAATGCCGTTTTAAGCATTAATTTCCCGAGTTAAAAAAAAGACATAGAAAAATGTGATAATGCCCTCTGTCAAAATCACCTTGGACTTGAGCCACAAAATAAGATTTACACCCCAGCTGTGGGGGAAAACTTACTCTGAGATTTATTGGACTAACTGGGCACCAAAATTGCTGTCTCAAACTGTTTTCTCAAGCTCTGGATGCTGAAAGCAGAATTCCTCAGAAGAACCCTGTGGGACTTGTGACCAATTTTTCTTAATTTGTGTGACTTATTTTGGCTAAAGTTTGTCCAAATAGTGTATTGTGCATCTGCCCTTACTAAACACCAGGAACTACTCGGCTTCTGTATTGAAACTGCTTTCAAATTTTAACACCTGGGGGTGTGATGACATGTTCCACGCCCCTTAGAGCACGTACATAAAATGTTTGATTCTTTTTCACATGATGCTGTGTTCACTACAGCTTGAACACTTTACCCTGATGAACTCCAAGCTCTGTGCATTCAAGTGGTAAGCTTTGAAAAACGCAGACAGCATTAAGTAGCTTGTGCTTCCAAAGCACCGGGAGCTGCTGGCAAACATTTTGCAGCCGGCTCACTTGTTTCCCTCAAAGAATGTGCTGAGAACTACACACTAACGAGGAGAGGTTCTTCCATTGTGCCATGAAGCAGATTGTCGTTATAAGGCAGTTACTGGATTACGCCTTTAATGGTAGAAAGTAACAGAAGTTACCACAAATGTTCTGTTCATTACAAAGCAGTGTACTGTGGAGCCTCTTCTTTATGCTGCTGACCTGTTATTACATGTGGAGTTCAACAGTGTTTCAGTCCTGCCTTAGGATGTAGTCTGAAGTTAACAGGATGAAGTTGGAGTTAATCGCAGCAATATCTTTGGCATAACCAAAGACAGAATCATTTTAGTGGTGTCTAGTGTTGACATGTGGTGTTGCTTTCAGGTTGTCATTACCCATCGATCCCTACATCCATTCAGTCTGTTTGGTTGAAACTTTTTTGTAATTTCTGCCTTTAAAGATCTGAGATCTGCAGTGACACCCTGTACATTCAGCAGCTGTGGAGGGAGGAGGTAGAATGTATCCCATCGCCATTAAATTAAGGGCTGAATCAGATTTGTGTGTGTGCGCGCTCAGCGTGCGTGTGTGCGTCCATGTGAGCGCATGCTTGTTTTAAGTATAAATTAAACACTTTGGAGGGGAGTTGGTGGAGCGGCCTCAGACAACTCTGTTGACCTCCTCCCACCTCTTACGAGGTTCCTGGCCTGTGGCTGCACACAGTACCTTACAGATACCGTGACCTATGAATAATGTAAAAGAATGACTATCTTACATGGGACATAACTCTAAAATAAGGCCTATTTTTGTACTATATGAGCGGTGCAGTGTAATTTTCTTGTAATTTAAAGATTTTTTTGCTCTTGTTTTCTCCTTTTTATTTAATTGATGTCAATTATAGATTCTACTAAAAATAAAGATCTATGCAAATTTGAATGTGTTTTTATTCTTTTGAATGCACTACAAATACAGATTATTAATAGATGTAAGCTATTGTAACTCAGCAGTGTTTCCTCTCCATTCATTTAGCCTACTAGCAATGTGCCATGACAGCCAGAGGGAATGTGAGATCAAAGTAAACATCGTAACTGCACTTTACTATTGTCTAAAAAGGTACGTCCACTGTTTTAACACAAGTGACTTTGTTATGATTTAAACCATTTAGCATTATAACCTTAACTTGAGTCATAGCTTAGGCCAAAACAGCAACAGATAAGGGATAAATGTAGACTTGTCCACAAAAGCTGAAAATTACAGAGGAAACACTGAAGGCACAAAGTACAACGAGGTGATCTGTTATCGAAAAATAATTACAAGGTGCAGGTGGGGTCCTTGGCTCACCTCATAGTGGGTTATCTGCCAACTTATTACAGTGCTTTTGTAGAGGTCTTCACACCAACGTGAGTCATAGCAAATAAATTACACTACAGTGGTTTTCGAGGGCAGACGGTGCCTGTTTCCATTTCAAGGTGGCAGTCAGATTGCTAACCTGCTGCTGTCACTTGGATCATCTTCGTCCTGTCTGCAGGGGGTGGAGCCGGTGATCGACAGCCATAATGTCATTTTGACACCGGGTGTCTCCAGTCAGTTGCTGAAATAACTTGTTCCTGTATATGTAGCTGGCTTGCTAGCCCACAACACACATAGCAGCAAGACTTTATTTGGTGAAGGCAAGCACATTGTTCTCAGAATGAACAGGTAGAGTGAAGAGGCAGCAGTTTGACTGATTTAGTTGCCCTGCTTGTAACTTCAGTTCTGAGTACCAGACGTACTCCAGCATGAGTAGGTGCAGAGCCCTTTAACTTTGCTATTGGTTTACGCCGTTCCTTAGTACCTGAGAGGCAATCTTTGCACTCACCACCCAATCAAGAGGTAGAAGCCACTCAGCAACCACTTCCTATAAAACCCCAGAGTCTCTGCTGCTTGTCTCCCCTTGAACTTAGCAACAAAGACTGGGGCCAGCTGGGCTTGTAGTTAGAGTGCTCTACACATTACATCCAGGGTGACTACTATTTCTAGGTTGTACATGCTTCGCCCTCTGATGGACTGTGCTATTGGTTCATACCTCAGGCAAAGACTGTTCTGGATGACTTTAATCCCAGTCCAAACTGACACTAGTCCAATACCAGCCCAACCAAAAACAGCAGTAATCCATTGGAGTACCACGTACCTGGGGGTCTTGCACCTCACTGCAACAACCAGCAAACAGCTGGACACTTACCAAAGCCTCGGTCTTCTGCAGATGAGGACATGGACAGACATGCAGGAGGGATGTACAGATGAGGCCCACAGATCCCCCGCTGTGATGGCTGACATCAAGGCTAAGAGGATCATCATCTTGACTGATATTAGCTCCAAAACTGCTTGACCTAGTGACTAAAAAGGCAAACCCGCTACACCATCCGCAACCATCTGCAGGTCCCACTTAGGAACAAAGTGTTGAATAGGGGGCATCAACCTGTGGACCCCAGCAAGAAGCTCTCAATCAGAGGCTGGCACTTGACTGTGAAGCCGTGAAAACTGTTATGTCCCGCTATAACCACAAACTCTCCCAAGGTGGATGTAGTATGGCCACCATCAAACAGAGTGGGGGTTGAGAGCCCTAGCCTCACACCAGCCTGTGAACACCCACCAGTGCATCATATAAGCCCTAGAGCAGGGGTGTCAACCATGTGCCATGGAGGGCTGAGAGGCTGCAGGTTTTCATTCCAACCAAAAACTCCACCAGGTGATTTCACTGATTACCTCGCCTTCAAGCAGAGAGAAGGGACTAATCAGTGAAATCACCTGGTGGAGTTTTTGGTTGGAATGAAAACCTGCAGCCTCTCGGCCCTCCATGGCACCAGTTTGACACCCCTGCCCTAGAGGCTGAACAGGCACACACATTCTGAATCATCACAACAACCACAGCCACGAGGCCTAGGCAGCTCACTCTCACCCTCTCAACCTCCAGAACACGAGGCGCTGTCCCACAGGTGGACTCTAGAGGATTGCGCCCCCTGCGTGCCACAGGGCATTGGGGGTAAACCAGGAGTAAAGTCTGTTACAAGGCCAGAGCACGTATGACACAGAACGGTCTTTTTTATCTAGAAATAACAGACCACAGAATGCTTTAATTGACCAATCAGAATCAAGTGTTCAGCATAACTATGTAATAAGTCTATGATCTAAGTCTATGATGATGATAAATCTACGATGACTGCGGTCATGACAAATATGTTTAACCAAAATTAACTGCCATTAAACAGAGTACAGGCAGTTGAGTGGACCTGAGGTGTTCAGTTAACCATGTTAACAGGATATAACCCATGTTGAAGGTGATATATAACCAAACAGGCTAAAGGTAGCTTTCTTCAAAGCGTTACCACTTCTTCCTGTTGTGGTCTGTTACCCCAGCCTTAGCAGTGCAGCACTGGATGATACATTTGTCTCTCTGTCTCTTATGTGTCCATAATGAGAGCTTTTGATGATGTATGACTGATATAATTAAGCCAACGAGTTTACAGCAGGGAGGCTGCACTCAAACACCAAACGAGTCATAAACACAAGTAATGAAGTGAGACTGGCTTTTCTTGGAGCTCTCCTGCACTGTGGAGAAAAAAATACAAAACATTGTTCTTTTTTTAAAATATTTTTCTTTCTTTGTTTCTCTTTTGTTGTTGTTTTTGCATGAAAAATTAGCAACAATTTACATGTCCTTTTTCCTGTTGATTTTGGGGCAGGTAGGTGGGGGCTTTGCTTTCTCAAGGTGTCTTGTTATGGTTACAGCAGTTTGTCACTTTGGCTTTCTGACGCCACCACTGCAGCATTATTGTACCTCTAAAGCCGTCGCCCTACCAACATCACATTTATGAGCATATAAGGAAGTACTGCTTCATGTCAACTACTTTCTTTTTGTTCAAAGGGAAATGAAACCACTTCTCAGTTTCTATGGTCACTCAGAAATAGCTTGCAGTTATCCACAGTTGCTTAAAAACTCCAGGTTACTGTTCTGGACTGAATAGGGATTACTGCTGCGAGGAAGCCCTAGCTCCAGTGGCGTTGTGTCAGTTCCACCTCAGCTCTGCTTAGCAGCACAGAGATGGGCTTTGGGGAGGACCTCCGGTGCCCTCAAGCACACGCAGCTCTCATGCGGCTGCTGGACTCAGAGCTTCATCTGATGGAAGTAATGAAGAAGTGGATGGGTCAGCGAGCCAAGAGCGAGCGGGAGTTTTCTGTGCAGCTGCACCAGATGGCTGTCATGGTGGAGAGACTGGACAGGCCTCAGCCCGGTGGAGGACTGGATTATATCAGCCAACTGAACAAGGTGAGGCTCATCAGACTGCTGCTGAATCATTATCTCATGATCAATTTGTTTGTGGTATTTATTTATTTGTTAAGAGAAACTATAGTGAAACCATCCCAATGCAACACACTGGTATAAGTCAACACTGTCCTGACATTTTGTCCAGTTTTAATGAATTCAGCTTCAGAGCTACAATGTTTTAGAAATTCATCTTATCCATAACCTAACCCTAACCCTAATCTAACCCTTGTTTCCTTTGGAGATCAGGCAGTTTATTACATTAAGACAACAGAGTAGAAGTGCTGTTGCTCTTTGGATACTTGAGGTGTACTGGGCTTTCTCTGCCTTGTAAAAGCTTCATAGCATCATACAGGCATTTTACACTGCAGTGTGCCTGGGGCTGTTTTGAAAGAGGCTGGCACTTTACATTTTTAGCTGAGACCATACTTCACTCATGCAATGAGGCCCTCACAAGGTGGACTACACAAAGTACAGAGCAGTGGCAGAACATCAAAATGCCATCCACACATGGCATCACATTATGTCCATGGCAACCTTAATACACTGAAAGTCACGGTGTTGAAAAGTTGTTGAAAAGGGCATTAGAGAAGCTGACGGCTTAAAAAGACAACTCCAACGTGAGAGCTTTTGGATTGTACAAGTGAAAGCAACAAAATACCCCACTCTCAGTCATGACAGAGTTGTTTCCCTTTTTGTAAAATATGACTTTAGGAATAATGAAAAGGTTGTATTTTAATATATGGAACAGTGGTACATTTATCATGTGTGTATCTGGAAAGGATTGGGTCCACCTCGACTCAGCAGCCACATTAAATCTCACCTCTTTAACATTTAGGTTTGCCCCCCTCCTCCATCTCTCCCTCCGCTCCCCTTTCTCTTCCCTCCTCCTTCTCTCTCTCTTCCACTGATAATGCATCACTTTCTTGTTTTTGGCCAACAGGTTTGTGTTGGTCATTTGAAATACATACTGCCATATAAAATAAAAGCATTTAAACTTTGCACAAACACCACAATGTACCTTGGACTGTTTCGAAGGAGACTTGCACTTTACATTTTTTAGTGAGACCGTCTTCCACCCATGCAGTGAGCCCTCCACCAGAGGGAATAAGTTTAGCATTGCTTCCATTTAATAACTTTTTCGCTGCCCCTTGGTTTTTGCCAGTCGTGGGGTGCGCTGGTGTTTCAGACAGAGTGTCTGAGTCAGGTGATGAGGAAGCGCTCGGAGGATTTGCTGAACGGTCCTGTGAGCAAACTGACACTTCTCATTAGAGACAAGCAGCAACTCCGCAAGACCTATGCAGAGCAGTGGAGCCTGCTGAGCCAGGAGCTCACCAAGGTGTGTGACACAAACACACAAACACTATCAGCCAGCAGTATGCATCAATACACATGTCGCTTTGTCACAGATCAACTGGGTATTGACAGAGCAATTGACCGCTGTTTTTAAACTGCCCACGGATAGTCCTGTTGTTGCTCACTGTAGCCTGTATTGCTTAAAGCTATAATCCACTTTGGAACAACATTTACTGGGTGCCCATTTTATCTGGCCATGGGCAGACGTGATGTCCCTGAAAAATCTACTTTCTATGTGTCAGCCTTTGTAAAAATTTCACCCATTTTATAATAGTGCTCAAAAATCACTCTGCACCACTCCAGTGCTCATTTACATCGCCACTAACTTGGTTGTTTTTGAACGTTTAATTCTTTTCTTAATTTTAATTTTCATTTAATTTTTTATTTTTTTAGGGAAATCTCAGTATGCACCCAGAATGGACAGTAAGAGATTGTTATTTATAGAGTAATGTGGGCTAAATCCATTTTGGTTGTATTGTAACATGACTTTAGCAGGAAACTTTTAATAGACTCAAAAGTGCTATCTATTTAGTGATCTTCTGAAGTATTTCATCTACTAGCTGCCCTTTTTTGAAAAACAACACTGCAATGAGGGCTTTATTATCAGACTGCAGTCAAATGAAATTAAACTCAATAGACTGGAAACAGGTTTGGTAACCAAATGCATTTTGATGCTATCTTGTACAGTTGGGTGCTCCCCATGGTTTTTTATTACCCAATTATGTCAGGCGAATGATGTGTTCATTTTCAGTGATGCATATTGGTTTATAATATGGCAATCTGGCAGGCGGGTCGCTTATTTCCTGGGTAGAGAGAAAGGTTTTCCTTTGCTGCACAGTTTAGCACTTTGGTTTTTTGTATATATATATATATATATATATATATATATATATATATATATATACAACTTGATGTTTTGACAGCCACTGAGTGGTGGGTATAAGTTCCTTTTTAGTGGGACACTTGCTCATCTGTTGACATGTAGGGCTAACATTTAGAGGAAAAACTGACAAGCAGCTGTTTCTAACCACAGAAATGTCACCCACACTCTCCTATGAGTATGTTTCTGTGTTTGTTAACCAGGTTTTCCATTTCTGTTATAATAGCAATGAGAACTGCAGCGATCTGGCATTGCACTGTGACCATCCATCTTTTACAGAACCTGTTGCTTTGTGACCTCTCCTGACTGCCTGATGTGCGTCTGTGCTTCATACAGCTTACTCTTGCTTGACTGTCCTCTTGCTATGTACTCAGGTGACCCAGACAGAGCTGGAAAGGTTAAAGAACAACTACAAGCAAGCTGTGAGGGACACATCACAGGCAAAGAGGAAGTACCATGAGGCTTGTAAAGGTGTGAACTCCTATATATCTCACTTCTCTAAAAAAAAAAAAAAAAAAAAAAAAAAAGTTACTCTCGCTCTGATGGCCTGCCACAGTGGCCTGGCCATCTATGCTGTCTTCACTTGTTTGTATAATTTTTCAAATGGTTTAAATCTTATGTGCATTTCAGTCATGACACCATTTGTTTATCTCCTTGCTGCTTGTGTATGTGTATGTATTTGTGTAGATAGGGACCGTGACAAGGCAAAAGAGCGATATGTGAAGGCCACACTCAGACTCCATGAGTTGCATAATGAGTATGTGCTGTCTGCACGAGCAGCCCAAGTGTACCATCAGCACCACTATAGCCAGATCCAGCCTGCCCTACTCAGCGCACTTCAGACCCTCCAGCAGGAGATGGTGCTTTTACTGTAAGTCAGCTCTGTTAGAGTGGCAAGAAGGGATCTCTCTCTCTCTCTCTCTCTCTCTCTCTCTCTCTCTCTCTCTCTCTGTGTGTGTGTGTCTCTCTCACTCTCTCTCTCTCTCTCTGTGTGTGTGTGTGTGTGTGTGAGAGTGTGTGTTCATGCATTAATCACACAAATGAATCACAAAAGTTCTCAAGTCTCACACATTGGGCGTGAGACACACGCATTTCAACCCGTTCACACGCTCACACACCACACCTTGTATTTCTCATGCAAGGATAACCAGGATAACGCCCACCAAGTTGCACCGCTATTTTTTTATAACAGTGGAACAGGTAGAGGAATCAAGTGAGTCCTGGGTAGAGTTCAGAAGGCCCTGCCACACACCAGTTAGTCAAATAAAAATAATATAGCTATCGAACCGCCAATCAGAAAATAGCATTGCTGTATCCGGGTAAGATTTGGATATTCCCACTACAACAACGTTACATTCTGATTCCAACAATACATTGATTCACGCGCTCGCTGAAGTAACTACAGAAGACGTCAGTTGACACATTGATGCAGACGCTCGTTGAAGTAGTTACAGAAGAGGACCCCCCACGCCCCCGCCTGTCCCCACCCCAAACCGCACCCCTGCTGCTGCCACCGCCAAAATCTCACTCTGAACTCAGTTCAAAACTTGAGAGCCCTGTGAATCACCTTAGCAACCACCTAGCTAACTCTAACAACCACCTGCAAACACCCTAGCAACCACTTAGTGTAATCTAACAACCACCTAATACATTCTAGGAACACCCTTGCATACTTAGAAACATCCTGGCAACCAGCTAACCCTTGCAAACATCATCAAACACCCTAACAACCACCTGGTATACCCTAGCAAGTACTTGGAAACACACCTTAGCAACCACCTCCAAACACCTGCCAAACAGCTAGTACTTCAAGACACCTTAGCAACCACCTAGCTAACCCTAGCAACCACCATCAGACACCCTAGGAAACATCTAGCATTTCCTAGCAACCAACTAATACCTCCTATAAACACCCTTGCAACCATCTAGCTGACCTTAGTAAACACCATCAGACACCCTGGTAGCTAGTATACCCGGCAAGTACTTTAAGACACTTTAGCAACCACCTAGCTAACCCTGGCAACCACCATAAAACACACTAACAACCACCTAGTATACCATAACAACTACTTAGAAACACACCCTAACAGCCACCCTCAAACAACCTTGCAACCACCTAGTATACCCTTGCAAGTACTTCAAGAAACCCTAGCAACCACCTAGCTAACCATCAAACACTGTAACAACCACCCAATACACTCTAGCATCTACTTAGAAACACCCTAGAAATGGCATAAGAAATCTTCACCAAGCAAGCAGTACTCTGTCAAAATCTAGAGTTGCTGTGCCAACCACCTAACACACCTTAGCAAACCACCTTACAGCACCCCAAAAGTACCCAGTAACACCCCCAGCATCTCAGGGTTACTTTGAGCTTGTGTTGTGTGAAAGAGAGAGAAAATGGAAGAGAGAATGAGATTTCAAACATTTAATTACCGCTGATGTTACATTTAATTAGAGTTAATGCCTGCAGTGTACATACTTACTCTCTTGTGTTAGCCTAATGTTTGCAATAAACCAATGCCTGAACCTTGCCTTTCCATGATTGCCTTTACTCAGTACTATCATTATTTAATTGCTTTTCCCATACAGACAGAGGAAGTCTAACTTCAGATTTACACTATAAGTTCCTGTATAATACGACTATAACTGAACCTGTCCATATGTGCAATCTTTGTGTTACATTATCCCTGACCTCTGAACACAGGAAGGAGGTCCTGCTGGAATATTTTGACATTTCCACTCTCGTCCACCATGAAGTGGTATGTATCCACAGGGAAATAACTTCTGCTCTGACTGCTATCGATCCTCAGAAAGAGTACGACAGCTTCACCCAGCAGAACAGGTAGACAGTGGCACAGTTCTCCTTTCAGATAACAACCACACCACAATAAATGCACTCATTAGACAGCAGTGGTGCTGTGAACGATAAATGGGTGGTTTGTGTGCAGATCTGTGGGGGAGATTCCTGCCTGTGCAGAGTTTGATTCTGGTCTTCTGGAAGACACCGAGCAGCTAAACCCTGGAGAGCTTGAACTGAATGACCTCACGCTTGAGACAATCCAGCACAAGTAAGTAGAACAGAGATTGCTCCTTCTCCATGGTGTGTGCGTAACTTTCACATGCACACACAAACACATACAATACAGTCTCATCTAGTATTTCTTTTCATGAGTAGCACACCACACTCACCTTGAACCTTCTATAAACTCCAGTTTCATTATTCGACTTTAAACAACCTTTCATCCTACACTAGTCTCTCAAATGTTCTTTGACCGTGTTTGCACCTTTTGCTTTTTCCCCATGATAATGACATTTCTACTTCTTCCCCAACTTCCCTCCATGCTCCCCCTCCATCCTGTTGTTCCAGACTGACTGCAGTAGAGGAGGAGTTGCTGGAACTGGCCCGAGTCCTGGGATCCCAGCAGGCCTCGGTTGAACAGCTGGAGCTGGAGCTGGAGGCAGGGAAGGAAGGTGTCAAAAGGGGCCAGAGGTGAGCCAGCCGCAGACACAAGCCTTTATACTCTGATGATGTATTCAGAGGATGCAGTGGATGATTGTCAATAGTAAGCATGCTGGCAGTCGCTCCCCTCGGGCCATTGACTATATAACCAGTGTGGTTTCCAGAAGCTGTGCCTGAATGTGCCTTGTGAATTACAATACAGCGATACAGTCAGAGCTGTATTTATTTTACACTGGTTCATGTATCAGAGGTTCAGAGTCCTGTGGGAATCATCGGTTTGTGAACAAGCACTAGTACAACATTTAGAAACTGTGTAATTAGCAACAAGTTCCTAACTTCAGGGGTTAGCTGGGGTGTGTTATGTGGTTGGGTTGCGTGTTTCTTGAGAATATGTTGCTCTTTAGTCATGGTTTTAAAACAACACTTGGACCATTAACACTGATATATTAATTTGATATATTGCTTCCTCTGCAGTTTGGTGGCAGAGAATCTGTTTACATAAGGGGAAGTGTCAGACAGTGTGAAATGTTGTTTCTGGCAAAGCATACTCAGACCTGTAGTGCACTGTTCCTCTTATCCTCATACTGTGGAGTCAATTAAAAGATGATTTTCTCACTCACTGACTGGGTTTTGCAGGAGAATATACTATGGAGACACATTTGGCAGACAGGATTATGCTAACATCAGGTGTTGCACTGCTGTGTATGTATTCCCAGCCCTCTGCAGGCTAAATTGAATCACACTGTACTTCCACTGTCTGCTGTTCCCAGGGTATACCAGTTCAGCAAGAGACATGCACTAGAGGAGTGCCGGCAGCAGGTTGCACTGTCCCTGGGCATGAGAGCCAAGCTGGAGGTTCAAAGACTGCTGCTGAAAGAGAAGCTCGACCAGCTGGGGGCTGCTGACCCACCCTCTGCCCTGCAACTGGACAAGGGCAGCACATCAGTTTCAACCAGCACCACAAGTGTATGCTCTCCAGGGTTGGGAGTATTCAGATGACTTTTACTCAGATTGCTGTACTTAGATTACTTTTCCCAGTAACAAGGACTGTAAGGGGGTACATTTCTGCTCTTGAGGAACATGTGGTGACAGGGGTGGGCAGATTGTCAAGAAGATCATCCAAGATCACTCAGAAACAGGCAAAATACACCGGCTCCTCCTGTTCCTGTTGTTTTAGAGAGCAAAGGATTCTCAACGGGGATAATATTATGTGAACTGAGGCCTAGTTTGTCCTCATCAGTCTGCCTCCCGTCTGCTGGTTTATGGTTGGATTTATATATATATAATTTACTTGATTACTCTTTTGAGTACCTTCCCCAACACTTTTCTTCTCTCCTTCAGTTTTGTTCTAGGGCATTGTTTTATGATGATCCCTAGATCTACTATTAATTCTGCCAGATAAAAATGTAGGTCACGTTTGTATAAACTCATCAGACCAGCCTTGGTATGGGGATGTCCACTAGTCTTGTCATTTCTACTTCCTCTAAACCTGTCTGCCTTTCCTTGTGCAATTAATAAACACAATGCAAAGTTTCTATTAGCAACATAAAAGGTATGAAAAAATACCTACCAAACTTGCTTTTGCACTGGCACCTATGCCTACGATAGTCAGAGCAAAAATAACTTGTTCACCAACCAGTTGGCAAGCCTCACCAACAATGAACCAGTTTCCATGTATATTCTTCTTAGTTTCTTCTTAGACATAAACCCGATAAAGGTACTTTTGCTCAGTTATGAGCCAGCCATTGCAATAAAAATTATTTTAACAGTTTGCCCATAATAAATAGAGGTGCATCTTCATCTCACCAGAGCTCAATTCCTACAACATGCTGATGCTTTGTCAGTTGTTATAGGTTCTTACTTATAAGTACAGTACGCTCTGCTCGTGTTTTTCAGGAGCAGGAGAGGAATGGCTCCAAACTCCTGCGCATCGATGGGATCATGAACAATCTGAGTGGCCTGTTTAAACCCAAATTTGAGGTAATGAATAAATTACAATCAAGGCAGAATTACTTTTACAGTGGTTTTCACCAGTGCTGATGGTTGTGCTGTTGTAGTGTACAGCCCATTAGTTATAAAGCAATGGAAGATGATTCCTTTACTTATATTCTTCAATAATTATCAATTCAAACAATAGTTAAGTGATAATAATCAGAATACCCCCATCCACTGGGAGGTCAGAGGTCAGGGTCAGCTGCTTGAACAGCACACATGAAGGTTGTTGGGACCTAGGACACTACTACAGGGCCATAATCACTAATGACTCCCAGCTTGTCCAGCTGAAGGATGCTTTCTCACCTTAGCTGTTGTACCCATTTCTGTGCACTGTCATCGCTTATCACACAACACCCAATTCATCATTGTTTCTGTGGAAAGGCCAGAATTTGATAGTATATCCTCTCCCAGGCTCAGCTGTCTTGGGTCCTTGTGCTGTCGCAGGCCCTCTGGGACACATGAAGGCCAACCCAGACGGTTAAGTTGCTACGTTTCAAATTCTGCCTGCCCTAAAATCAAGTTTACTTGTGTTCTCCGGCAGCCAGTTTACGCCTCAACCCTTCATCATCCCTGGCAGCACATACAGAGACATATCCCAGCTGCCCAAAACATCATCTCTCAAGAGCCAAAGACCTTGTGCAGTCATTTTCTAAATGTTCAGTTGGTCAGAATCATGAAATGTTTGTATATCCTGTATCAGTGTCTCTGTAAAAGCTACATCTGAGTGTGCAACAAGAAGTTGTTCATTTCTATCTTTAGCTGAATGTTCACATCCGGGGGGGGGGGGGGGGGGGGGGGGGGGGGGGGGGGGGGGGATATCCTGCCTGTCCATCAGTCAGCAAGATAACTCAAGAAGTACTGAATGGATTTGTATGATAGTGGCTGCAAGGCAAAAGGTGGGGCTTAGCAAAGCCAAACAAACAAAGCCATAGTTACCAAACACATCCACACAATATCACCAAACCCAGCGAGGAAGCTGGTCATGGCTCAAGGAAGCACTGACTGACTTTCCATGCTGATTGGCTGAAAAAGGCAAGTCTTATGACTAAAATAATGCCAACAGGGGGGCGGCGGGGCTTAGAACAAGCTGGGCCATAGTTTCTAAACACATCCAGGTAACATCACCAAACCCAGCAGGGATGTTACTCATAGATCAAGGTTGCAATGACCAACTTTTCAAGCTCATTGGTTGAAAGATGCTTGTCCTGTCACAACACACACTGCTGAAAAGTGTGGGCCTTTGCAGAAATAGGGCTGTAGTTTCCAAATGCATGCATGTGACATCACAAAATCCAGCAGGGAGTTTGGTCATGGGTCAAGGAGGCACTGACCGACTCTCCTCACTGATTGGCTAAAAGGGGTGTGTCCTGTGACAGCAGCATTGCCGAAAGAGGACCCACCAGCCCTATCATGCCTCTAGGTCAAGGAGGGAGGCTGACTTTAACGTGTTATTGATGTAGAATCTCTCTAAAATCCAAACTTTATCACTTTCAGTCGTTGTTACGTTCATGTCAACGTGAAAGAACTGTTTTTTTTTTTCTTTCTCTCGGACTCCAGACGCTTCCAGCTGTCACCTTAGTGCCGGATGTGGAGCGTCCTCTGGGCCAGCAGGACTGGTACCACGGAGCCATTCCCAGACTGGAGGTGCAGGAGCTGCTGAGGAATGATGGAGACTTCTTGGTCCGAAAGAGTCAGGGCAAGCAGGAGTATGTCCTCTCTGTGCACTGGGCTGGTGTTTGTAGGCACTTTCTCATTCAGAGGGCTGATGTAAGTCAATCAGCTTAATGGAACAGAGTACCAATGGTGCAGTAACATTGTACATTAGTCACATTGCTGTGTGTTTTACATTACGAGAATGTGTGCGCAAGTTTGGAACCATGCTTGAACTTAGATTGTGCTATAAAAACATTATAGGGGTGGGCACCAGCATGATATAGTATCAGTGCTGGTGAAGACCAATGATATTGAAATTCAAATGAGATATATTAATATGCTTCTCTCACCTTTTCGCATAAATATAGTCTATTAGGATGCTGTGAGAGCAAATAAGTGGAAGGTTGCTCTTTTCTACCTTGGGATTTTGTGCGAAACCCAAGCAGCATTACACTGGCTATATTATGTATATATTTATATACTGCAACACACACGATTTTTGGGATATTATATACTACTTGGTACCTTCATAAGTGTAATGGCAACGTTTCAGGCCACGCCAACCTCCGTCAGGTCAACTTGAGTTTAAAAAAGGACATCAATAGGTGTAATAATGTGGCTATGGAAACGAGATAACAATAGAGCCCTTTTGCAAACAGATAGTGCCTGTCAGGTTTTTTGATTGACAGGCTGTTATTTCCTGATGGGGCAGATTTTTTTCCTGTATCATGTTATGATGTTTATCTCCTCCGTGTGTGGGTGTGTGTGTGTCTGTGCGTGTCGTTCATGCATGCGGGCGTGTCAGTAGAATCTGTATCGGCTGGATGGAGAGGGCTTCAGCAGTGTCCCCCAGCTGATATATCATCTCGTGTCTTCACGCCAGTGCGTCACCAAGAGGAGCAACATCGTGCTTAAAAAACCCGTGCTCAAGGTGGTGTTTCATCCATTCTCCTACACACACACACACACTCCTTTTTCTGTGTGTGAACAAGGGATTTTGATTATATGAAAGAAATGATCCAAAAATGTGCAAATACTTATATGATAAGAAGGAAAGAAAGAGTTATCAGAAAATTCTCAAAAACTATGGGGAAAATTTCCAGAAAGCTATATTTATGAGTATTATGATTATATATTTGACATTATGTGCCAGGATTTTTTTTTTTTTTTTTTTTACTTTTCTTTCTTTCTTTCTTTCTCTGTTTCATTCTTTCGTTCTTTCGTTCCTTCTATTCTGGTCCCTGGTGTTTTGCTGTGTGTTATCTGATGTGGTCTGAGGCTCACGTGTCGCACGCACTTTCAGGCAGCATAATGTGTAACCTCATATTGTACCACTGGTGTGTTTATATTAAAAGTCCCAGCGGCTCTGCGGCAGCAGCCACAGATGAGCGCGCAGACAAATGCAAACCAAACCGTGCTCTAATCATCTCTCTCTCCTTCTCTCTGTCCTCCCTGGCTCGTCACACGGCACCGTTCTGTCTCTCACTCTTTCATTTTTCTCCTTGCAGGACAAGTGGGTAATGGAACATGGCGACATTATCTTGGAACGCATCATTGGACAGGTGGGGGAGCTTGACATTTGTTAACTGAACCTTTAGAGACGAGCTGCTCATTCACTCACTGCAACAAAAACACTCCATTTTTTTCCAACTCTTTTCCTAAACATTCTGGGCAGCTTTCCCGAAAATGCATTTACAATAATCACCGGTGGGTATTTAATGTTCTTTGGACACACTGTGGCTAAAGTTAGTGTGTGTTTTGACCGCCCAGGGTAACTTTGGGGAAGTGTACAGCGGCCGTTTACGCTCTGACAACACTCCTGTTGCAGTAAAAGCCTGTAAGGAGAACCTGGCCCCAGAGCACAAGAACAGGTTCCTGATGGAAGCCAGGTTAGAGTGCACAGCACACACACACACACACGCACACGCACACACTGTGACACACTGATTAGAGTCAGTCAGTGTTTTATTGTTGCTGAAGCCTATTCCTCCTGTCCCCTGGCACGGTGTCCTCCTCCTCTCGTCCCCTCATGTGCTCCAGGATCCTGAAGCAGTACGATCATCCTAACATTGTGAAGCTGATAGGAGTGTGCACGCAGAGACAGCCCATCTACATCATCATGGAGCTGGTTCAAGGTCAATATGTTCAGTTTTTTGCCATTTTGGATCACTTTCATTCAGTTTGATCTTTTCATGTTGACTCCAGGCTTCAGCACATGACGTTCTGCTATGTTTGCCACAACATAAATTTCCACCTCAAAAAAAAAAAAAAAAAACAACCTAAAACTCAGACAAAATATTGATAATAAATAATAATAAAATAATAATAAAAATCACCAAAGAAAAAAATGTGATTTATAACTGAATTGTTTTTACACAGTAAGAAGAAAAATCTGGATAAAAATCATAAATTCTTTTTTTTTTTTTTTAAATTTCCTTTCTATTTTATATTCTATTCTTTCTCTGAAAAGAATTTTTCCTAATTTCCAAATTAGGAAAAACATCCCATTGAGGCCTAATGCACAGCATGGTGCAACAGTATAATTGGACATAAGGACGTACATACACACAGGCAATAATGCATGCAGGGCAGAACTTGGCTAATACCCGTTAATCCTTTAAATCCAAAAATCTCCATCTCCAATCAAGTAACCCTGAATCCTGTCATTACAAAGCCCTGTGGTGCTGAGAGCTGATCCTGAGGCCCCGCCCACAGGAGAGCAATCAGCCAATCTGGCCCAAGTAAATCATCTCAACACAAAAAAGAAAATTAAATGACATATTGGAACACAGCCACAGATCACAAAGTAACTCTGAATTCTGTTTGACCTTAAACGGAAAATACATGGTGAATACGTGAGTGCAGTGACAGAGGGAAAGCCGTGTGCACTGTGTCTAGAGGGAGATATAGAAACCAAGATGCATTTTGTTTGACACAAAGATATGTGAAACAAGTTCCTTGGTCAAATAAGTAAAATTACCCCTGATTTTAAACATCTGCCTGTTGAGGCTTCATGTATGATGACTGCTTTTTCTGTTTTTTTGTTGTTGTTTTTTTTATGTGTGTGTGCGCGTAAACAGGTGGTGATTTCCTCTCTTTCCTGCGCCGTGAGGGTCAAAATGTCCAGACTAAGACGTTGGTGAAAATGGCAGAAAATGTGGCAGCGGGCATGGAGTACCTGGAGAGCAAGAAGTGCATCCACAGGTCAGTCAATCAGCTGTTCACAGAGTCATAAAAAGAGAGAAAAAAAAGTGATTTTGGTCGAAGCAGGAGCTGCACACTAAAATAAAGAATTCAAAATAAATAGGCCCCATGAATAAATGACAGATGAAAAGATTTATCTGCTCGGGACAAAGCAGATATCAGCCTTATCTGCTGGGGATCCTGAGGAGATAAAGGGCGGCAAATGAAAGAGTGGCATATAGAAAATAAAAGACATTGTATTAAAGCGAGCGAGGAGAACTCCTGCAGTGTGCTGACTCATAAAACTCAGAACTAATGTCATAAATACAGATGCACAGGCAGTGATAGAAGTGCAATGACAGAACACTGGCAGCCGTGCACGGTGGAACATCTATTTCAATTAGATGACATGGTGCTTCATTTTTGAGATTTCTCCAAAATACGTTGTGCATCAGAGGCCGTCATGCACTTCACATCAGGGGATGCACATACAACACAAACTGAAACAGTGCAGTGCTGAAGTGGATGGGTCGTTGCAGTGATTTAGTGAAAATGAAAAAAAAACAAGCACATGCACATGCTTTCTCTTTCAGGAGTTCACATGTCACATTGTCATTGGGTTATCTTGTACTTCCCAAAGTACATTACATAATTGCCACACCGCAGTGCACTTGCTCTGTCGCACTTCCCCATGTTTGAATTTCCAAGGGTTTTTTGGGGGGGACTGAAAATGTTGCCTTACATAACTGCTGCTTTTTATGCCCTTCAGCAGGCAGCTGGAGCCATTTGTTCTATTGGCTAACCTATAACTTTTTAACACCGTTCTAAAAAGCTAATATATAGAGAGAGGCACGCCGTACCGTAAGATTTCATGACCAAGAAAAATAAAAGCAACACATCCTTGTTAGCACCATGTTCCTTGAGCCAAGGCAACCAGCTGGGCTTTGTCAGTAAAAACTGTGTATTCAACCACGCCATCCCCCGCCTCAGTTAGCATTGCACCACGACCCATGAATTCAACAGCCTTGGCAGTATAATTCATAATCATCGTAACCGCTGAATGGACCGCAACCCGAATGGAAGTCACACTGTCACGCTCAGTGAAAGTCAGATCATGCATCAGTGCATATCAAGATGGCTGGTTAGGTTTTTATTGACAAGTTGTTGCTGTTTTTCCACAACTTTGGATGTAAAAGTGCTCAGAGAAAAATGGCTCCTGACCAGTGACAGCAACTACTACTACTACTATTACTTGTAGTACCTTATATACATGAAAAGTTATGAATAACCATGATTAAAATAGTCACTAGAGACAACAAAGACCCACAGTAGAGTAAAATCATAATCAAAGCCAACAGAAGAACACAATAACACCAGAAGAACATAGATATTCAACAGAATATCAATTGATATATAAGTAAAATATCAACAAGAGGTCAGGAGAAGTTCAATTAGCCGCAAAGACCCGCCCACTTGGTTCAGCTGAGGGTTCTGGTTGGGTGAGGCCTCATGCCGAGCCTGTTTTAGCACATGTGTAACAGAGAAACTGTTTTTATGACCGATGATGACACTTGACTGACATGTTGAAATGTCATTTGTGGCTTATGAATATTCTCCTGGCAATGTCAGCTGACATTCTGTTGAATATCTACAGGAGAAAGAGATCCGGAGAAAGAGTTTCCAGTGAGTTTTAAGGGCATTTTTGTGAAAAGAAATGAAGTGACAAGGATTCATACAGTAGGAGTGATTGCTTCAGTGGCTGTGCTTTCGTCAGGCCTCAGTGGAGGCTGTCAGCAGCCTGGAGAATGCATGAGTCTCTGGGCTGTGATTCATTAGGGGAGCGCTGGATGATTTGCCCAGCAGGGACAGAGCAGAGCTGGCTGCTAAACCTGTAACGCTGCATGTTGAGGCGTCTGAGGTGCGACAGGAGGGACCCCTGACATGATAAGAACGCCTTTCTTCTCAGAACTGTCTGTTCCTCCTGTGCTCCCTCTGTTCGCTCACTCTCTTCTCAGTACTGTCTGTCCTTCCTGTGCTGTCTCTCATTTGTTACATGCATGTTGTTTTCTTCTGCGTTGGCATTTTTTCCATTTGCCTCCTTCCAACATCTCTCTCTCTCTCTCTCTCTCTCTTTCTCTCCCTCCCTCCCTCTGTCTCCCTGTCTCATTCTGTGTCTTTAGAGACCTCGCAGCCAGAAACTGTCTGGTGGGAGATCAGAGAATCGTGAAGATCAGTGACTTCGGGATGTCCCGCGAGGAGGAAGATGGTGTGTACTCTGCCGCAGGGGGCCTCAAACAGGTCCCTGTCAAATGGACGGCCCCTGAAGCTCTGAACTACGGTACACCCTGACTGCCTCTGCCCTACAGCCACAACCCAGAAACAATTCTCCCCGCTGTTTTGTTCATTCCTTTGTGTCTACCCCAGCAAGAAATTACAGTAGCCCTTTGCACTGAGTTGCTTATGGTCACAATAGAGCTCTGTTTTTGCCAATGCTGCCCCCTCCTGGTGTTTCCAGGTCGTTATACCACAGAGAGTGACGTGTGGAGCTTTGGGATCCTGCTGTGGGAGACCTTCTCCCGGGGAGTCACTCCCTACGCTAGCATGAACAACCAGCAGACACGGGACGAGGTGGAGAAAGGTACAGAAACATGGTGTGCTCTATCATTTCAAAAGTTTGACCCTTGCACACAGCAACAGAATATTGAAAAGAGAAATATGTGGTCTATGGCATGTCTTGCAGCATCCGTTTGTGTGGTATTCAAGGGGAACTTAAGTCATACTGCTTTCCATCGGTCCGTCTATCAGCAGGGTAACTCAAAAAGCACCAGGTTGATTTGCATAAAACTCAAAAATGTTGTTTGTGGGCAAGCGAGGAAGTGATGAACTTGTCCAGCCACTCAGCCTCAAGAGGGAATGGTAGTCGGCAGGGCTTAGCATAATCAGGGCCATAATTTCTAAATGCATCCATGTAATTATAATAACAACAATAAACTTTATCTATACTGCACTTTTTCCAAACAAGGTTGTCAAAGTGCTGCACAGGATAAAAACAACCAACAACAAGCATCATAAAATGCGTCAACAGTCAAAGGAAATAAGAATGATAGTGCCATCTGAATACATAAAATAAAACAATGAAACACTAAAAACAGTCAAACAAGCCTTGAGGGAAGATAATATGATAAAGGAGCTCAGGATGGCTCGTCTATGAAAGTGAGTTTTAAGAAGAGACTCAAAGGAACAAACAGACGCAGCCAGCCTAATCTGTTCCAGAGGGCTGTTGCCAAGTTTGGGTTCTTAGTAGCAGAAGCTTTCAAGCAGCGTCTGAGAACCGCAGGGTTCCTGCCGGCACACGGCGAGTTAAAAGGTCAGAAATATAGCTGTGGACCAAAACCCATCCAGGCTTTGAAGGTGATTAGAAAAAAATTTAAAACATCTCTAAGGCTACATGAATTTTTTTGGAAATGCAACCTTTTCCTTGACCTTCTGTCCACACAAATTCAGATTTATGGTCACCGGTAATGCAGCTTTTAGAAAGCCCCCTCCAGAGTGGAATTTTTTTTTGTTTTAAAGCTGCGTTGTTGTTCCTGTTGTTGTGAGGACAGGTGAAAGTGAAACAATTTGAAAACACTAATGGCACCACTTTGCTTCTTTATGCATGCTCACCAACCCCTTTGTCGGAGGACAACCTTCGTTTTTTTATTACTAAAAAAAAAGAACCTAAAAATATACAGTATCTATATTTGGTTAGCACTATTAGTCCTACCCTGAAAAGCTTCTTGGTGTAGTCCTGCTTCGTTCTTTAGTAGAATGAAAGCAATTTAGTGTCTAGATGGTAACCCGAGATTTGCAAAACTCTCGCACACTCTTGCACATGCACACCTGATTCAGCACAGTAGCACTTCACTCTGCCCTAACCTCAACCTCAACCCTAACCGCACTCACAACAGTGTGTGAGTATACCCTAGATCTGCAAGAGTTTTGCAAATCTAGGGTTACCATCTAGACAGGCTCCTCTATCCAGACGACACTCCTCACATAAGCCAGGTGGAGTAAAGCCAAATGAGAAAATGACTTAAGCTGTCCTACCTAAGGGTCTGGAGGGGATGTGATGTGAGTTTGTCGGGGCGATGGTGGAATATATGAGGGGTGATCAGTGAGAGGTCTCTAGGGCAGTCTTACATAAATTATCTGGAGCTCTGAGCGGTGTTTCTCGCCCTGAAGCACTCAGTGGGCATCTTGTTCTGATGAGAACAGACAACACGACGCTAATAACTTACCTGGTAACCTACATGTAATCAACCGTCAGTGGGGTTGGGCTCCTGTCAGTTGCACACACTGGCACGCTGATATTATGGAGCAGCAAACGTCTCCTGTTGCAAGATTTGAGAGAGTTTCGCAAATCTAGTGTTACCATCAAGACAGGACCCAGAGAATGGACTCCACATACAGCTTTTATTTATTTGTTTATTGGTTTATTTAATAGGGACAATGCATATCCATGAACATTTGTGTGAAAGATACACCCATGTAAATATGCCAGAATTAGTAAAAACAGCTACTTTTCATCTGTAGTTCCTAGGCAGGTGACATGAAGACTAACATAGAGACAAAGACATCAACCAGAGCAAAACAGACAAACAAACAAACAAACAAAAGAAAGGAGACACAGGATGATGATAAGGACATTATTCATCCACATCTAGCTGCATTAAATTTGGATGATGAGATGTGTGGTGGTTAATAGTGAGTACATCTCTGGTTTACCAGGAGCCACTGTTTTAAGTGGGTTTTTAAGGTGTTCTAAGTAGGACACTCTCTTACTGGGAGGGGAAAACTATTCCAGAGTTTACTTCCTATTATTGACAGTACGTTTTGTCCAAAAGTAGTACGTCTAGATGGTTTCACACAGTCCCCTTTTACAAAAGCCCGTGTGCTACCACCGCTTTCAAGTCTTTGAAAGAAGCCATGCAGCGGAGGAGGGGCAAGATTATGTAACACTTTATACCAGGGGTCACCAATCATGTGCCATGGAGGGCCGAGAGGCTGCAGGTTTTCATTCCAACCAAGACCTCCACCAGGTGATTTCATTGATTAGCTCCTCCTTTCTGATACAAGGTGAGGTGATCAGTGAAGTCACCTGGTGGAGGTCTTGGTTGGAATGAAAACCTGCAGCCTCTCGGCCCTCCATGGCACATGATTGGTGACCCCTGCTTTATACACAGAACAAGCATACTTGAAATTTCTAAAATTCTCAAAGCTTAAAGATGTATTTTTCTCTAAAATATTGCAATGATGAAATGACAGTGCTTATCAAAGATTTTTATAGCTTTCTTAAAGAGTGATTCAATGCTTTTAAGTGTAGTCATGCTAGTCACTGACCAGTTTATAAAACAATACTCAATGTGTGAGAAAATCATAGCATGTAAGAACATCTTGGCAGCTTTGGTGTCAAGAAAGGGCCTAACTTGTTTAAAAATCGGCAAATTGAATTTAACCTTGTTTGCCACCTTTTTTACATGATTTTTAAATGTTAGGGTTGAGTCATATCACTCCAAGATACTTGAATTCATTAACAATATCAAGCTCCTGTCCTCTAAGGAATACATCAGAGTAGAGTTTTGTTTCATACACCACCATACAGACTGTTTTTTTGGTCTTTAGGTAGAGACATGATTTAGTAAGCCAGTCATCAATGTGAGCCATTGCAGATGTAAGTGTGGATGCTATCACTTGGTAGTTCTTAGCATGTGTAAAGATTACAGCATCATCTGCATACATCTGGACATCAACATTTTTACTTAAGTCTGGTAGATCATTGATATACAGTGTGAACAGGAGTGGACCAAGTGTGGAGCCTTGGGGAACCCCTACTGGACATTCACAAAAAGGGGACCTTGAGTCATTAACACGAACACGTTGCTTTCTACAGGACAAGTATGATTTTATCCAGTGGAGAGCTTGCTCAGAGAAATTAAAATATGTTAATTTAGATAAAAGAACGTTGTGGTTAACAGTATCTAAAGCTCGTTTTAGGTCCAAGAAGACAGCACCAACATAAGAACTTTTTGTGACGCAAGTGTGGGTGCACTACGGCCGAGCCGCGGTGGATCTGTTCATGTTGCGGGAAAATGAAGTGTCCACTGTAAAAAGGGGGGAGAAGGAGTATAGGAACACTAATTGTGCCGTCGATTACCTTGGCAACAATTGAAGCTTTGAAGCTTGAAGCCATTTGGGTCAGACCTATTCATCTCCTATTAGGGTGTTTGAATTAAACCACATTATCTGCTGAGATATTTTATCTACTTTTTCTGGAGACTGATATTTTCAATAACTTGTATTCATCTGCAACTTTTAGGAGGAGCTCAGCCTCTTCCTCTGCCTACTTACCATGTTTTTATCAAAAATCCTTGTGCACATGGCCTAACTTAACAGGCTGCCAGTGCAAAGATACAAGGATAGGTGTGATGTGCTCTTGTTTTTTAGTACCTGTTGAGATCCTGGCAACTGCATTTTGGACTTTAGCTGGAGCCATAATGAAGTAAAGGCATGAATAACTGTCTCAAGGACTTTGGGAGATAGGAACAGCTTGATCACAGAGATTTTCCTAAGATGAAAAAAAAACAGGACTGTGTGACAGATCTACTGTGCTTGTTGAAAAGGAGGTTGCTGTTAATTAAAGCACCAAGGTTTCTATTCCGCTGAGGGATAAAACGAGAGGGTGAACATTGCATGCATAGACTTGGAGGAGTCTGAGAGGGGCGTGTCCTGTGACAAAGGCTTTGCCAGAGGGAGCCATAAGCTTGGCCTCAGCCTCCACTGAGTGTCTTTTTATCACCATCGTGCCCCTCCACATTGTCACTGTGTTCCTGCACAAATGCCACCAAAACAAAATGCCGCTCCTCTGCTCAGTAAAGTGACTCTGACGCCGCCTCTGCTGTGCTCCACATGTATCACAACACTTGCACGGTATAAAGACACAGACTGGATGTGAGTCCTGGCTCTCCTCGATGTCTTCCAGGTTATCGCATGGCCGCTCCGAGAGACTGCCCGGCAGAGATCTACAGCCTCATGTGCAGCTGCTGGCAGCATGACGCCGCAACCAGGCCGTCTTTCAAAAAGCTCCAGGCTGAGCTCAGTGCCATCCACCACAAAATCCCATAAGACAGCTGTTTTGATTGAAGGTGCCTGTTTTTGTTTGTCTGTTCACTCGTTTGGCTGTTAGTTAGCTTGTAAAGTTACCTCCGTGTTTTATAGAGACGGCCACTGAAACAGAGAAACAGAGCTGGAGCAGGTTAACTGGTTTTAATGACAGTTCATTACTTTTACTTAATATTTCTGGTTTGAGAGAAATTATGTCTTTTACCTAAAGTTCAAATTTGTTCACACCTTTTGAATGCATGTGTGTGAGTAGGACTAAGTGAAGAAGTACACTAAATATGAGTTGTGTGTTGAAGTCAGGGGAGTTTCTCATCTTATTTTGTTGTTTATGTGTAATTTAAACAAACAAATCTCACAAATAATGCAGAATTGCAACTGTTTGAATAAAGTGAATAAAAATGTGCACCTGATGGACATGTGGTCTCTCACACTGGGCGGTCTGCACAGCACGGTGGAAAAATGTGTGTGTGTGTGTGTGTGCTGCGCAGCCATCACTTCCTGCTTTGTGCAGGTGCATAAAGTATTTCCTGCAGCACATGTCCCGCAAAAATCACACTCAGGCTGCAGGGAACAGGCTGCTGTCTTGTTGCAGTTGGTCTTGTTTGCTTAATTTGTCATTGCTTCATCTAGTAACTTTAATTGCTTGGCTGAGAAGTACATAGGGAAAGGAAATGTGACTGCTTCATTCAATCATGAGCACACACCATACAAAAACAAATGTCTCCCCCAAAAGCACTCATCATTCATGCAACCAAATGCTCTGACAAGGTTTACCATCTGATCACTCCGCATGCCTCAGCGCATGATTTATCGCTCAGAGAAGAGAGCAGAAAACCATCAAATTCAAGTTATTTCAGAGGATAATCCTGACCTGAACCGAAAGTTTACCAAGGACATAGCTGAGTGACACTGACACTCCCACTAGCAGCTCCAGCGTGTGGGTGTGAGCTGTTTACCGTACTGTGATGCACAAAGACTGCTGTCTAGACCGGAAAAACGTTGCCTCACTGGCACCGATCTTGCACCGGGGGAGTGATGATTGTTATTGAGACAATGTGACGTTTATGCTCAGGTTGAATTTAATATGGATTAGTGTAAGAACTATTATTTACTCTAATAATCTCTTTCGTATTTCAGTGATAAGGCATATTAACTTACTGTCTTGGATCTCCACCAGTTCAGGATTTAGCTCGGAAAGAATGCAAACATGAAAAGTGGAATGCAGAGGTGCAGCAGCCTCTCATGGTGGCTGCTCGGCTTTTGTAACAGACTACCCGTGAAAGTGCTTCTTTTAAGACCTGCTTAAGAAAACCAAAAATGATTTATTGATTTTTTTCCTAATCACCTAGTTAAAAATAGACAGGTCATCGTTCATTTTTGTTGAATGCCTGAGCGTCTCAGGTACCTGCATAGCGTGCCATTGAGGGCGGGTGTTTGTCACCCAGCCTTTTGGATTTCACTTCCAATCTGCGCCCTTTGCTGCATGCCTGCCTCGACTTTGACTGTCAGAAATGCCAGAAAAGAAAATTTTAAAAAATGAAAATAAGCGGGGATCAGGCCTGGACTCTTTGCTGCAGGTCATCCCCTCTCCCTCCCCTGCCTTTCCTGTCTCTCTCTCTTCTGTCACTATCAAATAAAGCAGAAATGCACAAAAATCTCTAAAATAATACATTAAATAAATTAAATAAATACATTTTTTGGTGAATTTCTTGGAATATAATCTTTCTTAGCTAGAGGTTGGATATGTCCACATCAGCAAAGCCAGTTTTGTTGCAGATGAAATTCAGAGCCAGTATGATTAACTACAGTGGCACACCTCATGATATTCACTAGTTATGTCTAAAGCTGGAGACACACTGGGGAACTCCAGCTTGTCCAGCTCGAGTTGCAGAGTGCGTCACACTTCACAGGTGCAGGTTGCTGAGTCTCACTGTCTTTTCTGTTCTGTCACATTTGACAACATGCCTTCTAAGGCATGACAACTCTGCTCACCGCAGTCTCCTCTGTTTGTTCTAGTGTTTAAGTCCCCACCCCTCCCTCAGGACTTAGGACAATTTCAAACATGCATCTTAGTGCTAAATAAATAAAGTTGAGTTGAGAGTTGAATCATAGGACCACTAAAACTGTGCTGAGTGGACGGCTTCTCCTGTGAGCTCCTCAAGACTCTCAAGAAACTCTTAAGGCGAGGCAAAAGAAGCCAAAGACCAAAAACCGCAGGGAAAGTCCTCCAGTGTGTCCCCTGTCCCCTTCCTTGGGAAAAAGTGAGAGAAAATACGTAAAAATACTCAGTAAGTAAAAGCATAAACTTAGAAGTACACCAGTGGTCTTCTGTAAGCCCGCATGCTACACCTGTGGAAGGACAGATGGTTTTGATTTCACCTTGCAAAATCAGGTGAGAAATATTTGCAGGAGGGGCAGCTGCCACTTGTCACCCATCCAATTTATGGCATGACAGTCAAGTGATTCACTTTTCAACTTTCTGAGTGATTGCTCAACAGCTTTTGAAACCATCTCAGTCGTTGAACATGTTCTGTAACTTTTGTTGTCACCTGACTGTCCCATGATGATGAGGCCTGCAGTGACCGGTTTTAGACTCCGTAGCATTTTCTGTGATGCTGCATGGAGTGTGACTCTGTGCTGGATTTTATCAAAACAGAAGAAAAAGAGCCCGCTCACACAGGTAGGGCTTGACTGAGGTGCTGGAGCCAGTCAAATGGGCGAATCAAGAAAAATGAGCATCCACACATTCATGTCTATGCAAATATCTGATTTTCTTTGGCGGGAGCTTTCAGTCAGATGCCTCTTTCAAAGCTTTCCTTGAGGGCATGCCTTGAGGAAGATGAAGGTGTTTGCAAAACTATGAGTGCAGGGATGTTCATTTTTCATGATTCACCAACAAAACCACCCTCCCCCCTTTTTGGAAATAAAGTAAATTAACTTAATTTCTTTCAAAAGCATTATATATTTAATATGAAATTGGGAAGAATGGGAAAAAATGCAAAATGCCAAATGCAAGCAAAAAAAAAAAAAAAAAAAAAAAAAAATCAGAAAAAAATAGTAAAAATGACAAGAAAAGATTCGGGTGAAAATAGAGGATGGAATAAAACTTTCCAAATTACAACCCTGGTAGGAGGCTCTTTGTTTTCTCAGAAGTAATGCTTTTATTAGGAAACAAACTGCCAAGTCATATTTAGTTAATTTCTCAGTGGTGATCAGGTGATTGACCACCATATCTACCTACATATTAAAATGGATGATTATTTATACACTGACAGTTGTTTGTGAAATGACTCGCGGTGCATCCAAGGGCCCTAATAGGTAAATTCACTCAGATAATGAAGTCCTATGCTTTTTCTGTTGTTTTTATTTATTTTTTTAAATTGTATTTATTTATTTATGTGCCAATGCAATGGCAATGCATGTCCACAGGTGCCTCCCCCTCTAAAAAAAAAAAAAAAAAAGTAATCAACTGCCACTACAAGTGCACTGCTGGCACTTAAACGCTATTTCATGAAGTGAAAAACATGACTTGAAAAGGTTTTGGGGAGGCATAGGGTGTGTCTGTAAATTCAGACTCATTAAAAAACATGTCAGTACATGACTGTCAGTTAGCTGCTCACTCGGCTCGTTCGCTCTGGTCTGACAACAGGACTTCTTCTCCCTGTGCTGGGATGGCAGGACGCTCCACACTGGGAACACAAACACAAAGCTCCACTGTGCAGAGCCGCTGGCCCCGGTCAGCAGGACGACCTCTGACCTCTCTGTTCTGAATTTACCCACAGTCCACTTGGTGCACTGGGAGAGCTCATTTATAACAACCCAGTGGTTTTTGATAAGTGGTTTCTGAAGTCCCCCAAGTAGAAACATGGATATGTTTTAAATCATCCAATCAAGCTGAGAACACCACAGAGTGCGGTAAAAGTGGATTATATTTTTGAATATAAAGGTTAATACAGTCACATTATAAGGACAGCTTTGTTGCTTGAATTGTAATGATAATGCCCATAAAAACACACACATAAACATGCACACACACACACACACACACACACAGGCAAACACCATACAGTTTGCAGCATGCCATGCCATGCAACATTTTGTGGCTAAAAAGTTGTAATTTACATTTTAAATATGTAATTTATCATATGAAGCTAGAGATATCTTGGTTTCTGTAAAAGTGATGAGTAAGGAGTAGTAAGGTGAGTAAGGAGTATACAAAGATATGGTGATGTGACTATATATCTAATATAAGCACAGGGAAAACACTTATGTGATGATGCCTGGTTTATGAAGCTGAAGTTATTTACTAATGTTTTAACTTTTTTTTTTTTTTTTTTTTTTTAATTCCTCATCTTTACAACAATTACACAACTTCTGGTCTGAGCTTGATGCAGGAAATACACATCTCATAATGTTGAATGCATTTTTTTGAACAGTTTTTCCTTCATAGTCTGCGCAATTACCAGAATATGAAAACCCTTTTGATAACTTTTGATCATGAGGTCTCCATATGATATGTGCAAAGTTTTGTGTGACTCGGTCTTACAGCCTTGGAGGGGGTTTTCAGAGAATGCTTCTATTTTCTTCATTAATGGTCTATTATGTAAAAGAAAGCCTGTAAAAGTGAGTTTTACGAGGCAATTTATTCCCCATTCTGTGAGAATCTACCCGAGGACCTCGGGCTATTCAGCTCGCATGGGGTCAACAGCTCTGTTATAGCTTGTTGACAGACCTATCTGTGCCTTGTAATCAATAAAATGTAATTAGAAAAAGGTTCAAATAAATTCTGAAAATAGCAGGCAACAAATGTAATGTTTCTCCAGATTGCTAAATAAATAAATAACTGCAATTAACATTAGTAAACACTGCCATAAAAATCCCATGCTCATAAAACCAAATATGTCAAGTGGAAATGCCATCACTGCTCCTAGAGCCAGGATTCCTAGAAAAGGCCTGCCATGAGGGCCCCCCTTCAAGCACATGAGCAGCACGCATCAGTGTGTGAACTTCCAGCAGCCATGTCACATGATGGGCCATGTGAGAGACAAAGGTGCTATATGACAAAGTATTTTCTGTCTCTGCTGCAGATCACAATGCTCTGGCCAGGGGTTATCTGAGAATCAGATCTTGTGGGTGTACAGTAGTTTGCTGTCACCGAAAGATACAGTAGCTGCCTGTGTGTCTTTCTCATATCGCATTGGCATCTCCCTGTGTGTACTATTATTCACCTGTTCCACTCAAGCAAATTCCACTCCTGTTTGTCACAGCCTTCGTGTCTCGACGGCCTGGCAGGCTTCCAGTAAACTTAAATCCAGGTGCAAATTATTTGATAACCGAGATGGACACCTGTCAGAGTGTGTGCTCTTCACAGGATAGTAGTACCACCCACAGGGGTAGTGCTGCAGACCCAGGTTTGCCCTGCACCCCCAAATCACAAAGTCAGCCCCTGCTTTCCTCTCCCTTTCTTCTATAATGAATATGTGAATAAATTAATTTTACAAAGTGAAACACCATTATGCCTTACCCTCTGGTCTAAATACAATAAACATTATAAATCTTTACATTGCTAATGATCAAACCATTAGTTTAATAACATTCTAAATCAAGCATTTAAACATTAAATGTTGTGTTTTATTGGTCATTTCTGACCTTTATTGTGTTCAGTAGAGTACTAGTTTAGTTTCTTGTTTATTGTAGGATCCCCATTAGCTAATGCAATAGCACTGGCTAGTTATCCTGGGGTCCATAAAGTATATGTTTATATCATTACACTAAAAAAGTAATGCCTTATGTGACAGCACACATATATTGTCTCATGCATAAATTAATGAATCATAATAAAAAAATGAGAATGAACAAGAAAGTCTTCATTGCCAGGGTAGACAGGAATGAAGATAATAATGATAATACAGTAAGAATCGTAAACAAACAACAAGCAAACAGAAAACATGATAAGCAAACAATTAAGCAAATAGCCTTGTAAGCATAAGAAAACAGCAGCATAAGGTATGCCATTCCCAGAACAAATACACAAACACCACCATCATCTGTTTAACAAATACATTTTAAGATGGCACTTAAATAACAATTTTCTCTTTGGCTGCTTCATATGAGGAGCTTGAGTATTCCAGTCCAAAATAGATCTATAAATTACCAAGGAAGGGCTGCAGTTAGATTACGCCTAGACTCTACAGAACTCTACTGGATCTGTAACTGAGCAGTGCAAAACCAATTTAGCGACTCTGTTTTTTTTGTTTTTGTTTTTTTTTTAAGCAATTTCTAATTGTGTAAAGCTTGCCTAAGCTCACAATTAGATGCTGATGACAATACTGCATAACAGTAGTCCAAGTGGCACAAGATCAAGGATTTGGCCTATAATGTGTGAAAATTCATGAGGAATATGGTCTTGTCATGTAAATACATTCTTTTTAACAATCATATTGATGTGTTCAGACCATGACAGATGACCGCTAGTCATAATATGTTGTGTAGAATTGTAGGAAATGCAATTTGTGTGTCCACCACTTTCAAAATCAAAACTATACACTATAGTTTTGATTTGCTAGACTGTCTTCAGTTGCTTATTGTATACACCAGGGGTGTTCTAGTGTGTGCCATGGAGGGCCGAGAGCCTGCAGGTTTTCATTCATATTCATAGTGTATAATGTGATCAAGCTGCTCCTTAAAGAAAATGAATCTTGATCCTGGACCTGTTGCAAACTACAGGCCAATCTCTCTCTCTCTCTCTCTCTTTTTTTTTTTCTAAAATACTTGTAGCCAAAAAAATGCAGCCACCCAACTTTTAGCCCATTCATCCTCCAATAATCTTTTTGAGGCACTTCACTCTTCACCCCATTCAAGCTGCTCTCACCAAGGTGGTCAATGACCATCTACTAGCCGCCGATTCTGGCTCTAGCTCAGTTTTTACCACAACTGGATGTGGTTGCAGCTTTTGACACTGATCACACCATTCTCTTAGAACACCTTGAGAACCTAACTGGCATTCACTGTCTTGTACTTTCATGTCTCAGATCATATTTCTCCAAGAGAAAGAACTGTGTTTCCTATAATAATTCAACCTCAGAGTACTGAAAGAGTACTGGTTAAGTGTGGTGTTCCCCAGGGGTCAGTCCTGGGTCCTGTGTTGTTGGGTGGTATTATCCATAGCTTTAACATCAGCTTTCCCTGTTATGCTGATGATACCCAGATCAACATACCCATTAAATGTAGTGAGTACTTTCATCTAGTTAACATTGAGGCATGTCTTTTTGCTATCTAAACATGGATTTCATCTAACTTCCTGTTGATTAATGCAACCAAGATAGAGATGCTAGTTATTTGTTTGGCCAGACACAGACATCTTCTTTATGATATTATTTAACTTTGATGAATTCAGAATTTCCCAGAAATCTTGGCATGATTTTTACCCTATAATCTCCCTTTAAATTTGCATTTCACCTCTGAAACATTGCCAAAATGTGCCTAGTGTTATCTATTATCTCACATCTCACCTCAACTATTGCAGTGTTCTGTTCTCTGGTCTGCCTGCATCTGGCATTAAAAGCCCCCAGCTTGTCCAGAAGGCCACTGCTGGAATTGTGACTAAAATGAGAAAATTTCATCATATTTTTGTCATGATATTTTCATTTCATCCTGTTATTTCTTCCTTTCCCCATCCACACTAGGGCAGATTGTACCTCACAACCATTCTGTTGCCCTCCATTTACAGGATTTTCTTCCACGCTGCTCCTAGAATCAATAGCAAATCTGGTTACTGCGCCTTTTCCTATTGTGCTTCCTCTGTCTGGAATGGTCAGGGAGGCAAATTCTGTTGGTATTTTCAAAGCCAGACCTAAGACCTACATGTTTTCTCTATCATTTGACCAGTCTTAAGAACTGTCTAATCATGGAGGGAGGTCTTCATGTTATTTCTGTTTTGTCTGGTGTCTTCTGATGGAGGATTATTTTGTTGTCTTTTTTTTTCTCTTGCCCCCCTCTCCATCTCTCATCAACGTTATATCTACTAAACCTGAACTTCTGCTTCTCCTGCTGCCTGTTCTTGATTCATGCTTTTCCTCCTTGTTTGTTCTTTCGTATTCTTCTTTTGTAATATTTGTCTTTTTCTGATTTGGTTCTGATTTGATTCAGGTTTCATTAACCACCAAGCTACATGAATGTTGTCACCAAATATTATAGCAATCCATCAATTAGATGTCGAGAAATTCATTTGTAATACTGATAATTTGGCCTGCTGGTGGCCCCAGAGGGAAGGTCATGGTTTTATCATTTAGTCAATATGAATGTTACCAAAGTCATTGTAATCAACCAAATGGATTTGGAGATATGGCCCTCCGGACATAACTGCTGATTGACAGACCTACACAGTGACATGCAGGCCCCGACTTCCTGGCAGGGCAAAAAAAAAAAAAAAAAAATAGAAGTTATGTAAGTTGATTAATGTAGTCTTTGACAACTAGTTTACCATAAATTACTACACATAATCCAATTTATCATTCCATAGTATTTTCCCTCACGGCTACCAATCTGACACAGACATGACTTGTCAACAGCTCGTCTGCTCACTGTACTTTCTGAAGCAAACTGGCCTTACTTGTGTGAGTAAAACAAGGTCCATGCACTGAGTGCAAATAATGCCTTTCAATGTTTCCAGCAGAAACATGCTCATTTCGTATGTTTCTCTTTCTATAATACCTCGGCTGTGTTTCAAAGCAAAAAGAAAATATTCTTAAAGTGCTGTTCCCGTATTTGTAAGTGATTCCACTTGACAGGCCGAGTGTGGGTGCCACAAAGACAGAAGAGGGAACTATTTAAAAGAAAAAAAAGAGCAAACCTTGGAATAGCTGTGTTTCATTGATGTGTGTCTCACTTACCTTTAGATTGACAAGACCTCCTAATATCTTGCGTGTCATCTTGGGATGCTCACCACAGAGGAGGCAGTAAAAACTTCACCATGTGACAGAGAACATCAGTGGAATGTGGCTCTATGGATAACATCTGAAACCTCTATACTGTTCGCAAGTCACATGTGGAGGCACACCACTTCTCAAATATTTTTTCCTTGTGTCATGTAGACCCGAAAGTTTGATCAGTGTTTGCTTTCCGCAGTTCAATAGCACAGACAGCAACTATTATTCATGCTAGTTCATGCCTGTATTCATGCTGGTCTTGCTGCAGGACACTGGAGCAGGGCAGATGCCTGCTGCCACAGGGGATTCAGCCCAGGCCTGACTAAAGCACGTGTTTCTTTTTCACTCTGCCACCCTGCTGCCTTTGTGCCAGTGCAATGACCCGCAGTCTCTGACTGGTCTAATCCCTGATGCTGTTTTCAGTTGCTGGACATCTTACTTGTCGAATGAAGTGTTTAAAAATGATCCTGAAATCATCTGCACGAATATTCAAGGCAGACTGATTTTTCAATAGCTGTTTCATGAGATTTTTTTATTTAAACAGAGACACAGGGTCCATCTGATGTTAATCTTCAGTTGAAACAAAAGTCATGTTGTTTTGTTCAACCTGCTCAGTGTTTTCACACAACGCTTAAATTTGTAGTTTCACCTAAGATCTTTTTAAAGATGTACACCTCAGATTGGAGTTTTATCAATACATTATTTATGAATGTGATTTCATAGTGGCAAAAACGATTTACATTTTCATTTAATCCATATTTATTCTGTTTCTGTTCTCCTTTAATAGAAGTGATAGAAGTTCAGCAAGTGTACAGGATTTCGTATTGCAACAGGTTGTGTGTAATGCAAACAAATAAAATTTTAAAATTCATTTACATTCATTTTTCAATTTTCATTCAGCAAAAATGATATTCATGATTTTTTTTTGTTTAGAATACTTTAGTTTTACATTAGACACACTAGTCATTTTTAGTTTTTTCACAATGTCTCGTTTTAATTATTATACAAATTTATGACTACACGTTCTTAAGCTACAAATCTTTTACATGTGAATGTTCATTATGTATTCAATCTAATGCCAAACAAGTTTACACAGTGATGATTAAGCCCATCACCCGCTGATAAAACTCCCTGGATTGTGCATTATCATGCACATCACAAAGCTGGTGTCTGTGGCCACAGTCCCGTGCTGCTGCTCAGCTGATACTCAGTGGCAGGTTTTACATCAAGCGCACCTCACAGTTTCTACTGGAACTGCAGAATTAGTTTTGCTGCATGGCAAATCACTTTGCCTGACAATTCCATGACTCTCCAAGTTTTTTCTTCTGCTATTGTTCTTTGCACGTGAAGACTGGACAGTGTTCTCCTGAGCAGCCCGGTTGCTGTTTTTGAGGCAGCATTTAACTCTGACTTACTGCTAGAGGACAGAGACAAATCATGAAGACCTGGCACGTTCTGTTCTGTTCTGCTCTGCATCGAGACTTTTCTCCAGCAAAAAAATGACTCCATAGGTTGTTTGTTTGTACAGGAGTAAATACCACTGTGGTGTAGTGTTAAGGGAGCCACAATCTTAACCAAGTATTTCAGTGGCTAGCTGACTAGTTAGCTCAGGAAACGCTCCTGTGGGTGGCATTAGAGTGTTGGAACAAACAACCTTGGTGGTCATACAGGTTGGAGTCTTGTTGGAGACGTTTAAACATTTTAGCACATAGTTGTCATATTGGTTTATGATAAGTTTTTCAAGGACTTGTTGGTGACGTTTTAATGTTTTAGCATATACTTTTCATATTAGTTTATGATAATCACCTTGTGTAGAGTATGAGACGTGAAGAGCCATGGTGCTCAAAGTTCAACCACTGAAACTTAGTTGGAAGATAGAAGTATGCATTTCTGTATTTCAGTGTTTGAATTTTTATCATTAGAGGCTTACATTTGGCAGTTATCCATCCAAAATGGGACCAGGCAGCCTCAATAATTGCTTTATTGCATGCACTTATTGTACATCTGTATGCATACCCAGCAAGATGATCCACCGGGCCTTCCAAATAAGTAGAGAATATCTGTTACATAATATGCTATAGTAAAGCAGTCAGTCACAGTTAGAAGGAAGCCTGATAGCATCTGGAATGTTCTTTGTCATCACAGCAGAGCCAACACATATGATAAATGCCAAAACAGGAATCTTTTCCACATGATAGTAATGTAGATTAGAGACCAGAACACAAAGTACACACGTTTTGTGAGAGGACACAGCAGTCAGAAAACGTGAACCAGCTGGCAGTTATGTGAATAATCCTGGAATAAAGATCCAGCGTTAATGTAAATAATCCAGACAAAATAGTCAGTATTTATAACAGTATTTATGGGGCATTTTGCAAGAGACTTGGTCCCACTGAGCCCTCTTGCCATTGTGGTTCAGAACTTCACTGACTGCTAACCTGCCTTCATTGTCTTGATATGCAGCATGAATGAATGAATGAATGAATGATATTTTATTATTGTGGCATGCATACATTTGTACGCCCAGCCCACACAGGCTTACAAAACATCACAGGTTCAAACAAGACAGGGCCACGGTACAGCATGTATGTTGTCAAACGACAGAATTACCGAAATAAGGAATAAATTAAAGCATCTTTCACTGTCAAATCATCACACCATTATTGTGCTGGGTAGAGCTTCTAAATCACAGACAAATGCTCACTTTGTGTTGATGACAAGTCAAAGTAAAAGCTATCTAAACAATTGGTCTTACCTTCTTTTCCATGCTTTTGAGATAAAGTTAGCAAGGCAATGCATGGCACAACCTTATTACTGTCCAAATATCCAATCAGGACCAGTTTGAGCAGAATAGATAACTGTTGCTGCCATGTTTTTCTAAGTAAAATAATCAAGGGATATAATCATTTGTAATGTACCCCTTCAGTTTATCTATTTCTACAGGACTTGTCAAAGTCAGGAAGCAAAGTCTTTTGAAGAGGAGTCTGTGCATTTGCCAAAAGGCAGGTCATAACTAACCTAACAGCATGATAATGATGGAGGGACTGATGAGTGATTTACACCGGCAGCACAAAGTGACTCATCAGCAGTGCTCTGGGCTATTAGGACAAGGATCGAGACTCTCCAGTTTATGGCTTTTAAAGTATCGTTTAAAGAAATTAGACTTGTTACATTGTCCTTGTTCAAAAATGACTATAATTATATGAAATTTTTCAATCATTGTTGTCTTCACTACAACTCCAGCAATTGGATACTGTAGTTGCATATGATAACATGATATTCATGGTGTGCAGTATATTCTGATAGCTGTTTCTAACCTGCTAGATTATCAATTTAGGCTGTATGCAAGAGTCAGTGGCATCATCACCAACTTTATGTATTGCTGCATTTCTGATTAGTTTAGTGAATTTGTTGCTCTCTGTTTTGCCAGTGCATTTGGAAGAATGATGCAACCAATTGACAACAGGAATGATAGAGGCCAGCAGGTAAGGTGTGGCTTCACAGGAGTCACACGGAGGGCAAGGCAGGCCTACATGGAGTCCGGCAGGTGAGGAAGGTATATATACAGCTGTCAGACACAGCTCAAGTCTCAGGAACAGCCTCACTGAGAAGGGATCAGAGCCTCAGCCATCCTCAGAGAGTCAGCACCATGGGAAACTGTGCTCAGGGTTTCAAGGACTTTTTCTGCCGGCCAAAAAACACCAATGTGCGTGTTAGTCTGCCGGCTGTCTGCTTTGTCTGGCAGATAGCTATGATCATCCTGTTTGGAGTTTTCATCCGATACAATGAGGAGGCAGATACACATTGGGTAGAGCACAAAAAGAGCCACAACATCACCAGTGATATTGAAAATGACTTCTACTTCAGATATCCCAGTAAGTACCGCACTGTGCACCTGTTGCATCTTTTACATGAATTTATGGTAACAAATTGCTGGACATACTGAGCAATACATTATTTAGAAATGACATTGTCATAGAAAGACTGAACGGATGATTTTGCTTATGTTGTTAATATTTAGAATTATTTACAATCATTTCATAAAGCCAAGGTTGAATATTTCAATATATGAACTGCCTTAGTGAGATGTTCTCTCACTAAGGCATTTTTAAGCTGGCAACAAAATGTTGACTGACTGTGTGTATAGCCTATTTGTTTGACCTTTTATATACAAATTGGCTTTGTTTTTTTTTTTTTTTGTTTTGTTTTTTTGTTTTTTTTTTTACAGCAGTAACCATTTTGAGCCAGAAAGTGTGTAAAATCACCTTGGGCAATGTCACAGAGCAAAAACATTATTATTATTAATTATTGTCAAGGAATGGAGAATAAACAAGGAATATATCAGAGGTACTAATTTAAAATAGCTTCTAAATAAAAATTGTGATACAAGGTGGATAGCTGTTCAGTTAATAACTGAACTGTGAATGACTGAAAATAGATGGTGAAACATTTCAAAAATCCAATTTCAAGTTCAAGTTTATTAAGAACCAAAAATCACTGTTTACGACCTCAATGGGCTTTACAGGTGCACAAGTTTACAGCAAAAAAAAAAAAACAAGATGACACTATTTGACTTGAATCCTCCTAGCAGGTAATAAAAAACTTGATTGTTCAGTTGCAGGATATCTTTGTTTTTCATTATGTGTGGCAGATGTAGCACTACCTGTTTGCTTAACTCAAAGTGTGCACACCTTTATGTATGTGTGCTGATCTGTCTTAGTTGTGGTTTAAATGCGTTCTCAAATAGACAACTTAGACAATAGAGAAAAATGGGGGAGGGCATCAATGATTAGTGTCATGTGGTTAGGCTTTAGGCATGAAATCCCCTTGCTTGCATAAAAGCCACTTGGTTAAGGTTAGTCAAAGGTTATGGATTGGCACCAAAAACTGTGCCTAAACTGAGACGGTCTAGCCTTAACAAAACTGTTTGCGGTGTCCTGATTATCGCCGGAAACAGTGAGCGAACTTGGGACTGCATGAAGATCCTGTGGCTTCCCGGCAACGACCTCCCTCTGCCAGCATTTCTCACTCTTTATTCTATGTCCTATACTGGCACTGCAGGGTGCCTGTGGCTTCAAATGGATGGTATCGGTATCAGACACAGAAGGGTGTGACAAAGCATTGAAATTTGACTACATGGGATTGAGAATGAGCTGTCTTGGAATGTTTGTAATAGGTGCCAACAACTGACAGTGTCACAGTTATCAAATTAGACCAAATTAAAACAACAAAAGCAAAGACTATAGTCGAAAAACAAATTGGCTAATTGGACAAGATGAGAACGATTTCAATACACACAAAGCAGAAAATAAATTTTTGTCACTATATGGCAAGGAAGGTATGCCTGCAGGCTGTTGCAACCTAAATATAACGGCAATCAACTCAGTTAATTCACTTTATTAGGAAAAGCTAAAAACTACTGAAACTCCCAAGCATCTTATGACAAACATGTCATCAACGGGAAACATTAACAAAGCCAGCGATGAGTTGATGGGAAACACGGCAGCAAATTTGGAAAAAAATATGCATTGAGGTACCTGTGAGGTGCTTTTTGTCATCCTTGTGGAAGCCTGATATCCTGTTAAACTGATGCAAATGTGAGTCACTGTTATGCCTTTTACTGTTATTTCTAAAGCAGTGGATGTTTTATGTTCCTCCCTCCAGGCTTCCAGGATGTCCATGTCATGATCTTTGTTGGTTTTGGCTTCCTCATGACCTTCCTGAAACGCTACAGCTTCGGTGGTGTGGGCTTCAACTTCCTGATTGCGTCCTTCGGGGTGCAGTGGGCTCTTCTCATGCAAGGCTGGTTCCACACTCTGGACCACTCCACAGGAAAAATCTACATTGGGGTTGAAAGGTAAAGCACTGAACATCTTTTTGTGTGTCATCAGTGTGTTAATACTTTAGGAAGATGCTGTGGAAACTCACAGATATGTTACCCAACCTGAAAATTAAGCGTATTGATATTATGTAAGTGCGACATATATAATGCACTCATGTGCAACCTTGCATGACATGGTAGTGTATGTGATGCCAGACGTGTATGATTCACCTCGATTATGAAACATACATTCATTTGTCATGCTTGTCACTTCATAAAAACATCATCTCTTGTCGGGTTGTGTCTCATGATGTTACCACACGCAAACAGTCATTCTTTGCATTGCAAAGTGAGGGACCGGATAGTAAAATGTAGATTTAAGAACTAGACAGTCAAGTTTGTCCATCCTCCACACAGCTATTTGCTTCACTGATAGCTGTTTTTTTCCTTTCCTCTCCACCCATTTCAACTTCACCTTGCAGTCTGATCAATGCTGACTTCTGCACGGCGGGATCTCTCATAGCCTATGGTGCTCTTCTGGGAAAAGTCAGTCCAGTCCAGCTGATGGTTGTCACCTTATTTGGTGTCACCCTTTTTGCAGTGGAGGAGTACATTATCCTCAGCCTTCTTCATGTGAGTCTCATTAAGCGCACTCATCCCACAGGAATCACTATATTGAATAAGAATGAACTGCGCAGGCTGATGCCCATGCTATGTAGATCCCGCTGTAATAGTGAAATCCCATCCAAATCTCCCCACAGTGTCGGGATGCAGGTGGCTCCATGGTTATCCACTGCTTCGGAGGGTATTATGGTTTGGCCATCTCCTGGGTCCTCTACCGGCCGAAGCTCCACCTAAGCCAGCGCCTCAACGGATCTGTCTACCACTCTGATGTGTTTGCCATGATTGGTCAGTGGCAGGATAATTCTATTTCTTATTATTTGTGGCAGATGTAGCATTACCGGTTTGCTTGAGTTAAAGTGCACGTGCTTTGTGCACGTGTGCTTGTGCTGATCAGTTGTCATTGTGGTTTTAATGCGTCCGGAATATATTGCTTTCTCTCACCTGGCAGGCACACTGTTCCTGTGGATGTTCTGGCCCAGTTTCAACTCCGCCATCACAGACCATGGTGATGGGCAGCACAGAACCGCCATTAACACCTACCTTGCCCTGGCTTCCTGTGTCCTCACCTCTGTGGCCATCTCCAGCATGTCTCAGAAGACAGGCAAACTAGATATGGTATTTCCCTCTTACATCAAATTAATGAAAAAAAAAAAAAACATACAATCTGTTTTAAAAAAGAGTCTCAGCAAAAAGATGATGTTAATGTGTCTATGTATGAACGCAGTGCATGCAAGTAAGACTTTAGAGAGGGAAAGAGACATGCTTTCACATAGTTAATTTATGAACCTTCATTTCTCAGGCTCATAAATTACCTCTGCAGAAATTCCAAGCCAGTCACGTAAGGTCGGTCTTTGTCTATGTGTTTCTCATGACTAATCCTTGTTTTATCTAACAGGTGCACATCCAGAATGCCACCTTGGCTGGCGGCGTCGCCATGGGAACAGCAGCTGAGTTCATGATCACTCCTTATGGCGCACTGATCGTGGGCTTCTGCATGGGCATCATCTCCACCTTTGGCTACCTCTTTGTCACTGTGAGCCCGCATTCTCCCTTTTTCTTTATTACTTTTGAGATTACTTATTTGGAAATTTTGAGATTTCTTGAACTTTGCCATGTGACACCATAACAGTCGACTGGGGGTTTCTTTCAAAGGAATATAACATGACTTTAATTAACATTTTAAGTGCATCAACTAGGCTTTACTCTGAGGTTTGTGCTTGATTGCCAAAAGACTTGCATTGTCTGTGATAGACTGATAAGGAAGTGTTTTGGCTTTTTCCGAAACAGCCGTTCTTGGAGAAGTATCTGAAGATCCAAGATACATGTGGAGTCCACAACCTGCATGCAGTGCCTGGCATGCTCGGCGGCTTCATAGGAGCCATCACTGCTGCAGCTGCCTCTGAATCTGTCTATGGGAAAGAGGGGTGAGTGACAATCTTGCAATACAAATTAAACTGTAATTATACCTGTTTATCTATGGTAGCATTCAAGGCACTGAGCCAAGCCTCTCTGCCAGTAAGCCAAGACACTTAGTTTCGGTGAACAGCCTCGCCTTTCTTCCATTATGAAGCCTAAAAACTGTTGCTATTGCTTTTACTCTCAGTGACATTTGCTATTTCTATTTCAGTTTTGAGCTGATTAAACTGAAAGTAAACTGAGTTCCATGCCAGAAGGAGACACAACACAATATGCAAAATCTGCAAAAATAACCTGAGAGGTTTTTGTTTTTTCTGCCTAGGCTGATCAGCACGTTTGACTTTGAAGGGAGCTTTAAGGACCGAACTCCAGGAACACAGGGTGGCTTCCAGGCTGCGGGCACATGTGTGTCCATTGCATTTGGACTTGTTGGAGGAGCTCTTGTTGGTCAGTTTGGTCAATTTATTGAGTGCCTAGATGCCTCCCGTTATAAATACTGGTGTTTCATCACATCAAGAAATCTGTATACTCAGAGAATTGCCATAATGCAGACCACAGACACTATAATGTTTATTCTGACAGCACTGTCAGAAGGCAATTTACAAGGTGCTTTAAAAATCCACACAAAACTTTTAAAGGACACCAGCATAGACGTCTTAGGCACCAAAATAACCAATTAATACAAAAATCGCAAAGTGAATTGTCATATGCACGTTTAAAAAAGATGAGGATTTTTTTTTTTAATGGATGTAAATGATTCTTCTAACCTAATACCTTCAAACATGGTGCTCCTTTGTCCGTTTTGCAGACTTAGAAAAGTCAGCTGTACTTGGACTTTCTACACTTCATTTCTCATTTCCTATCTTTTTAGTTGAAAAACATGTTTTTGCTAAAAGGATTTCTATAATGATGGTATAATATCTATTTTTCTTCTCTGTAAACAGGATTGATCCTGAGGTTGCCTATCTGGGGCGATCCTGCTGACGACAACTGCTTTGAAGATGAGGTTTACTGGGAGGTGAGAGTGCTATTCATCGTTTCACCACTAGATGGTGGCATTGCCCTTTAAGTACAAAAGAATTAGCCTTTTCTTTTTTTTCCTTTTTTTTTAATGCTGCTTTGAAATTGGTTGATATAAAAGTTCTTGGCTCATATTCTGATGATCTGATCATTTGCAACTCTTTTTAGGTTCCTGAGGATGAAGAAAGCATCCCTCCTGTTCTGGAATACAACAACCACATGATACACAAACACCAGGACATGTAAGTTCACTCCGAGCCTGTCAAGGCAAGAAAAGACACATAGATGCGTATACCGAATACCGGATTTGTAAATGTCTCCTTCTTGTTCAACAGATCGGAGTCCAACTTCTCCGTGGAGCAGAGCTAGAGCAGCACAGCGCTGGGAGGACCACACACCGTGTTACCCTGAACTTGATACAGCCATGAAGCAACACTTATTTATGAAGGCACCACCCCAACACAAAGGCAGTTTTAAAAGAAACGAACAATGTTTTTGTTTGTTTGTTTGTTTGTTTTGTGTTACCTTTGGTTCTTATGCCATTATTGTCTCTGATCATTTTGCACCTTACACAGATATTTAGCATCATATTGAAATATTCAAACTCCATGGTCACATGGAGCACAAACTAGTAATTGAGTATCCCAATTATGCAACAAAAATTATGTTTGTGATGATAGAAACTCCGAATGGCACAGGATTCAAACTGCTGTATTATCTTGGAGGTATCTGGGAAGTGTTTATTACATTTTTGTTTAATTTTAGTGGCCGTTTCATGTAATTTGTGGATGGTTAGTGACCATTACCGAATCAAAGTGTCATCCTGTGCAGGTGCCTGGTGATCTCAAATATCAAGACTTTGCTAATGTAATGAAAGTTGTGATTATGACCATAGTACGCAGAATGGAGAGTTACTTTCATGTATCTGGAAATGCATTGCTGTCTAAATCAGTTTTGGTACTAATTCCTTATTGTTCACAGCTCTGAATTCAGTTTACATGATGTGTTATAACAAATTTATTGAAGGATGTTGTTATATACTAATACTTACATTTTCAGTGTGATGCCTTTTTTAGGGAACAAATTTAGTTAAATAAATCGAGCATATGCATAAAAACAAGAGGCATCTAGTGGATAATCAAAGTTATGTTTACTGCAAATTGAAGTACTTTTTGAGACTTTGAGTCCTGTGAAGATTTTTAAACAGTACAGTAGCCTTTTGAAATTGTATTTTCCAAGTTAATATTTTCTTAAAAGTCTGGGAGAAGTATTTGAAATACTTTAGCAAAATGCCAATGGTGAGTAATGCAATAAGTCTTGCATTGTTATTCTTTCACATTATGTATAAAGCTTTGTAAGTGCTATGTAAATATGCATCTACCTTTTATTGCACACATTTATTTGATACAGAACTTCCTTGTTTTGATCAGGGAATGTATACAGATTTCTATCTTTACACATTCCTTGGTTTCTGAGGTGGACTTTTTGAGAAACTATAGTAACTATGATACAATATCCAGTGATTTATTTGCTGCACTGCTGAATGTTACATCTATGTCATTATTCATCATCAGTCATTTGTATGTGGTAATCTCTTTACATGATTTATTGTAGTTTCAGATGTTTATGAAATTACATGGAGTGAAACAATAAAGTTATATATTTTCTGTATTGTATCATTGTTCACAGTTTTAGATTTTTCTTTAAAAAATCACGATATGGCCAACTAATGCCAAATAAATTCATCTATTAACATTATAACCAGTTAGCCTGGATTGTGTCCTATAAATAACCAGACCAAATGACAAACGTGCTGTGACACTCAGTAATTTGCTTCATTTGCTGTATATCAAGAGACATGATGCAGGGCATGACAGCACCTCTACTGATATTCAACTATATCTTCTTTAACACCATAACAAGAACATCTACAGAATTCATAGCCTTGCTGGTCTACAGCTTGTTTAGTTCAAATGGGTTTGCATCCCTCCAGTTCATAGCTATACTAATGTATAAATGGAAAGTTACAATATTGTAACCTGAGTTCTATAAGCACAGGTGGAGCCCTCTAACACGGACCTGCTCACTGAAATTTTGCATGCATGTAGCTGCACAGATGTAGTGCATGTAGCCATTTTTCCGACTTACCGGACTGAGACATGATGTTCAATATCATTTTCACATCTGTGCGTCCAGTGGTTCAGTTCTTTGGGTAGCATTTTGTGTTAGCTTAGCATACAGACTTGAAGTCTATGGGAGTCATTAGCCTGGCTCTGTCAAAGTGAAAAAATAACCTTACAGCAATTTCGACGCTGTCTTGTTGATGACATCAACAATGTTTGCCCTGCCCTAAAACAGTGCTTACTGGCAACTCTAGACTCACTGAATCACTTCAAACATTTTTAAAGTGAATGTGTGATTCATAGGTTTGGAACCAGACGAGCGACCACATTGAGCAAGAGCTCAAAGTATCACTGCCTTGTATTGACTGTTGTGCAGTTCCCCATGCTCAGTGCCAGAAGTGCTGTGATCACTTTCAAGATTGCAGTCTCATCAAGGAAGAGAAAGAGCAGTTTCTCCAGTGTGATGACAGTGAGCTTGAGGGTGATCATGCTAAATAGCTGCCATACCCCCACTGCACTGAGTGTCACCAGGTAATCACCCACTTCAGTACAGGGCAACCTGTTTCTTCGACACTTCAAGACCAGGAGGGTGGTTTTAGATCCCAATTCCTGTTGGTGGCAGAGAACCTTTGGCTGTGGCAGAGAACCTTTGGCTGTGGCCTTAGAACATCTTGGATCTCGGAGAGTTCTCCACCTGCTGGGTCTTGAGAACAGGTGTGCCGGCCTCATTTCAAAGGGTAGTCCACTGCCAGACGCGTGGATGCGTCACCCTGACATGGTGAAGCAGATTTGGATACGGTTCAGGAAGCACCAGCACCAGGGAGCACCAGGACCAGGAAAGCTGCTGTGATAAGACACTGTCTCTGTCTTATCCCACCTCTGTTGGAGAGATTAAGTGTCATCCTGGTCCTAAATGATGAAACTTTCAAACAAATAAGAACATGTTCTTAGGCCATATTCAGACAGGATCAGGCATTGTGGTAAAAATGCAAGGAATTTATCTCATTTTAAATAAGAGTAGTGTGTTCTGGCTGTGGGAATCCATAGTGCAACAGATTCCACAGAAAAACACGGTGGTTTCAGGCCAAAAGGTCGAGCCAGAATCAACTTTTGCAATGCAACCCAATGTCACACTGCTTAAGCCAGTTGCAAAGCTGCCAAACAGACCGAGTGGCACACAGACAGGCCTTGTGGTGACACACCCATGTATCTGCACAGACCTGCAGCACGGTGCCACGGTGCCTGACCCAGTCTGAATGTGTCCTTACACCCCACCACAACCAAGTTTTATTCTCTTTTATTCATCTAAAATCCGCCTCTAACTTGAGCAAACAAGACCTGCTGACTGTGTGACCAAAAAGACAGAGAGAGAGAGAGAGAGAGAGAGAGAGAGAGAGAGAGTCCCTGAGAGAAAACTGATATTGTAGCTACGGTGTTTGTTTTACACTACACTATGACTTATGTTTTTGTAAGATCAGTTGGAGTGATCAATTGATTGGTTAGGCCCAGAGGGTCATATGACCAAATCTATTTGTTGGATCACCAAGAATTTTGGTGGCAACTTTCATGTTGCCTAGAGCCAAAATCTGTCCATGAACTCTGACCTTCCCTCTAGCGATACCAGCAGGCCAAAATGTAAATATTGCAGAGGAATTTCTCATAATCTATTTGGAGGATCGCTATGAAATTTGGTTGCAACATTCATGGAGGCTAGATGATGATGCTTGTCAATTTTTGTGACTCCATAACCTTTCTTCTAGCGCCATCAACAGGCCAAAATGTTGTAACAGTGGTAGTGGTGGCAGTGGCAGTGAAAATGTGACAACATTGGTGAGGATTTGAAACCTGGCAGTTTGGATGACCACATGCCTTTCCCTCTAGCACCAACAGCAAGCCCAGCAGGGCATCTGCATTAGAGATAATATGGTTGTTCTAAATCTGATTTTATGACTGTGTTTTTTTTAATAACTATTTTGTTATAAGACTAGCATTGTCCATTGACACACACCCATGGGAGGCATCAGAGGATAGTTAGAAGAAAATCTTTTCACCGCAGACACACCCAAGAAATTTTCCCACCAATATCAGAGGGGTGGGAGGCCACCAGGTGAGTGGACTCACTGGTGTGGGAGGAGACAGGTAGGAAGGGTATGGGGATGTCAGGGCATGGTGCTAGATGGGAAGGGTCTGATGATGTCGGGGAGGACAAAAGGTGGGTGCACACATGCTACAGTACGGATCGGGATGCTTTTTTTTTTTTTTTTTTTTTGAATCTGACCTGAGAACAGTAACCAAGCCTGTCCCGAACCCGACAGGCATCCTTGTTTTTGTGTCCAAACCAGACCCGAGCCTGAGATTTTGGTTGTCCCCCATCGCTAAGTTACATTTCCCACCTGAAATAGCCGATGTGTTGTCTTCACGGTCATCACGTAAACTCTGGCACTATACAGGAAGTTGCCCAGAACAGACAGTAAGTCCGTCATGTTTCGCTAAAATAACACAGACGTGACAAAACCCAAACATAATATCCAATTTTTTTTTCCAAACCCGGCCTGTCCTGTCAGTCCCAACGGGCTCAGAGTTGGATGTCCACACTCTAACATGTGCATGTGCCAAAACGTGTATCTCTTCATGACTACAAAAAAAAAAAAAAAAAAAAAGATGATGATGATGATGATGATAATGATGATGATGATAATATTAATAATGATAATAATAATAACAATAATAATAATGGCAATTTTAAAAAAAAGAAAAGTGCATATCTACTCAGTTACAGTAACACCACTGTTGTCTGTGGACAACTGAAGTGAAATATATAGATTTTTTGTTTTATTTTATTTTATTTTATTTTATTTTATCAGTTTGTGCAATTTCAGAGTTTTCTGCCAGCCAAAAAGTTCTGTTTTTATGACAATCAATGAAATCAAGACTTTCTTTTTATAGGAGGTAATTGGGAAGAGGGCTTAAAGGCTGCAGGTGCCTCCCAGCTAAATTAGTGATCTTAACATAGCTGAACATATGTGTGGGTGGAGAGAGGTAATGAGGGTCCAGTGGCTGTTTGGGTCCTTGTGGTGGTAACAGGCTTGTTGCCTTCAGGGCTCCAAGTCCTCTCATTCTGATGGTAATGAGGCCTGGACAGGCCAGTCAATAGGGTCATTTCCTGACCAATCACAATGACACTAATGAACTCTAAACACACTGGGTGGACATCGGCTTTGTGCTGGTCTTGACAGGTTGGCTGGTGGCAGGAGCTTTATTGAGTGAAGCGGTCTGTGAAATGTCCTGGTGGGGTTAAATGAGTTAACCACAGGGTGATCTTCCACAACACCGCCAGGGTCAACTATCTCACACAGGACCCTTATCGTGTTAAAGAGGAGGACAGCTTTTACGTGGCATGATACTTATTCATTTGTGCATTGCTTGTGTCATATTTTGAATAGTTTTCTACAAATCTCTTTTAATGAAATCAAACAAACAAAACAGATAGACTTTTTTTTTATTTCACCAACATGTCTTGCCAGGTTTCTGTCTAACATGTATTGTTACATTCTGGGAGTTAAAAGTATATTTTTACACTTTTGCTTTGTTATTTGTGTAACAGGTATCATACCATACAACAGCAAAATTAATACGATTTATATGCTGCGTGGCTAATAAAATTAGATTTTTTTAAATGAAGGACAGGCAGGAGAATTTATATGAGAATTTATATGCTTGTTAAGAGTTATGTGCAGTATCATGAAGCATTAGATACATGCTATAAGCATACATTATATTCACATATACTGTATATACTGCATTATTTTTGCATTGCCATCTTTCCAATAGCACACACACACACACACACACACACACACACACAAATCTGTTAGGGTTTTCACTAAAATGTAATCCATGAGTGACTGCATAGCTGAACAAAAAGCAGTGCAGAAAATCAAATACAAAGAGGGAAAAAACAAAACAGAGGGTTTATCTCAGTGGCTAATGTATACCATCACATATTAGAAAGTTACACCAACAAGTTGCAGCACAAATTACTTGTTACTCTTTTCTCTACATGGAATGTCCGCTTAAATGCATTATTATTACTATTAGTAGTACTAGTAGTAGTACTAGTAGTAGTAGTATGAATATGAATAAGGGCCAGTGGAAAGGTGTGACAGGGACTTTACATCCCATGTTGAGGAATGAGACCTGAGAGGAAGTTCAAGCCAAGAAAAGAAAAGCCAGATGCAGGATGAAAAAGTAAAGAAGACACAGAAAAAAGACAAAGAGAGAGAGAGAAAGAAATTGTGAGGGACTAGACCTTGGCTCACATCCCCTCATCTCAGAAATAAAAGAAGTTTGTGAGGGCTGTATGTAGGTGAGGTTGGGAGGCAGGAGGACAGAATCGGTGTAACAGAAATAATGTTTCTGTTTATTCACTTGATTAAGAGCGGAGGCAGGCAGGCCAGGCCAGGCCGAGCCGCATAAAGTTCCCTCCGAGGAGACGTGATGCTGGAGGAGAGTGGATGCAGCTCCTCTCATGAATCATATGACCCCTGGGAGAGTGTTTGTGAAACCACTTGGGCAGCTATTGTCCTCCTGGGACTGGCCTCCTCTGAAAAGCTGCAGAAAGCCTGTAATCAGATTAAAGGTTGCTGGGAAGGGGAGGAGGGATCTTTAGGAATAGGGAAGAGGTCGTGAAAGTTCTCTAATCAGTACCTGCCATTGAAGTGCAGAAGAGGGGCTAAATAACACAGCAGGGGGGGAGGCAGGGACCAAGCTGGAGCGACAAATTGGCTTGTTGTTGGAGGGGGATAATGGGACGGGGACGGAGGGGAGGGAGAATAATCAGTGTGGATAAAGTGGAGCAGAAAAGGTGGATTGGGAAAAGGAGGAGAAGTGAAGAACACCAAAGGTGGTGGCCTTCTCCAAAACCTGCCCTGGCAATTATATCACCTTTGTGAACTGATTGCAGAGACTGCACAGTCCATCTGGGCTGACAGATGTATCTAACAGCCTCCATTTTCTCATTGTCCTTCACCGGGCTCACCAGGCCACTGAGCAAGCTATCACAGGGACTTAACTAAATCTAACTCATCAAAGTGCCTCTGAATGATCTCCTGTCCTGTTAGAGGCCTGATTACCACGTGAAGTTATGTTATGTAGTTTGCACAGAAACATACAAGCAAATAGAGGTTCAGTCTTCTTTAGTGATGGGGTTTGACAATTGTAATGAGCCACAAAACGATGGGATAAAGTGTGGGCCCCAATAACATATCCAACTTTAAATAAGTGGGACCAAAATCCAATTGAAAAGCTTCAACGAACACTTGCAAAAAAAAAAGATCCTTGGTCTAGTCTAGAGGGCAGAACTTGGCCTGCTTCCTCTCCACATACAAATTTAAAAAACGAAAAATCAAGCAGATGAGCGCTTGTTTAAATATCACACTCTGATGCCCTTGGCCTGTCAGTATCAGAACCTGCCACCATAACAAAAGGCCAAAACAACTACACAATGAGAAACAAATTTAAGCATATAGATTTTGAATTTTAAATAAATAAATAAATAAATGAATAAATAAATAAATACCTGAACTGGACTGAATTAACACAACACAATAAACTTGATTTTTCCAAAACACTAAATAGACAAACTGGGCTAGCCAATCATTTGTCCATTCAAAGAAAAAAAAAAAATTGAACTAAATGCAGGCAGGTGTTGTGTCAGCACTGTGACCTGTCAGAAATAGAGATACACATTTTCCTTTATTAATAAGATAAATAAGAGATAAAATAAGAGAGTCATAAAACCTCAAATTTAAAGACATAGTTCCAGATTTTAACACCTTCCTGCCAATAACACTGCTCCCAATAACCTGCAGCATCCTCAGAGACAGACCAGACTCTTCTTCTTCTTTATGTTTTTTAACGGCGGCTGGCCACCTTTGCGATGGGGCATTACCGCCACCAGACCAGACTCTGTTTGAGTACTGAATCCTCATAATGAATAGTATAATACCACTATTCACTATTACACTTGATATTTAATGATATCTGACATAAATCCTTACATAGCCACCAAAGATACTCAGAAATGTATTTCATTCATTTCTGATTTAATTGGTTGGCTGATGTATTGGTTTGTAGGGGATCTACTGTATTTACATATATCTGTATTCTTTTCTGATACTTTGTTGATATATTTTGCTCTTCAATACTTTGGCAACACAAATGCTATTGCCATGCTAATACCACTTGTTTGAACAGAACTGAATTGAGCTGATCTAAACTGAGTTGAACTGATTTGAATTAAATTGAAACTGAAGTGGAAATTGAATTGACTGAGAGAGAAAGAGAGACAGAGCATCTTTTAACCTCACCAGTGGATTGGTGAGGTTAATAGAGCTAACCTCCCCACTGTCCAGAGCTTGTCATGCTAACACCCTATCACAAGACATCCCACTAAGTGGGCTGGGCCGCCCCAGTCACTCTTTATAAACCTTTTTTTCCATTGTGATTACTCATCAAATGTCCCATGCTTGAACACCAGGCACTATCAAAGGCAAACGACCACCTTTTTTGTCCATTTGACAAGAGTCCATTTGTTGGGGTCAAAGGAGAAAGTCTCAGGGGGAATGACCCCAGGCTAGCACTGGTGAGGAGGACTACCAAAAAAATCACTATTCATAGCAGGGAAGTGCTTTGATTCAAGCACAAAGCCTACTGCTTCCCTTCGAGTTTGAAAGAAGTGGAAATCAGAGGTACTTTAAAACATTCATCAAGGATCAAAACTGAATGGTTTAGCTCATTAGCTGCTCCAGCTGCTTCTGGCACCTAATTACTGCATGAGAGGTAGCAGCTTATTTTAAAATCAACAAAACTTTTCTCTTTGCTTTCTGTGAATATGGTAAATGTCATATTCAGGATATGTTGTAACATTCATTCACACTTAAATATGTAAACATGAGTGTACAGTCTGCCCAATTTTCCTTAGAGAAGGTAAAATAAGATCAGGCCGCATCTGTTTTTGCATCTGCTGAGCTTCAGCTTCAGCTCCTGTTAAAGCAGGCACCTTCTGCAAAGTCTGAACCAAAGAGGCACCGTTTAACATCTGTTATTTTTTTGAAATTGAGTCTGCTGTGTTTTGGCTTGGCATACAGTAGAGTGAAATTCAGTGCAGTTTGGCCACTCATCTCTATCTCCATCTCTGGTGTAATCCTGGTGAATTGTGCTCTCCAAATGTGGAGTTTACAAAAACTGAGAGGGTTCAGACTCATACAGGCAGCTCAGCTTCAGGACTAATGAATAGCAATTAAGTGACTGACAGACTCCTTCACTCTTTTTCCTACAAAAGAGAGACACCTTAACCCTATAAAGCCATTTGTATCATATATGATACACATTATCAAATAACACATTCTGTTTTCAGTTTAATCAATACTTGACCAAAATACTGTTGTATACCTTTGGACACTTCCCCTGTTCACCCTGGACCATACCATTGGCACTTCAAGTACTGTCATATGATACAACAGAAAAATCGTATGTAATAACATATTTTGTGAAAAATCTTTTTTTTTTTTTTTTCCATTTTGTTATAGGATTAAATAAAGGGTTCAGTTAAAAAAAATGGAATTTTCTGCCAATTCTTTCATAGTTCAGGCTTTATGGGGTTAATCACCTTTTTTTTTTTTTTTTTTTTTTTTTTTACCAAGTGGGAGAAAATCCCAACTGGTTAGCTGACTGATGATAAGAAAACTTCATAGACACTCCACCTTCTGGGATTTTGTTCAAATGTGTAGTCAGAAGGTGAGGTAAATGAATAGAAAAGTGACTCCATCTTGTTCAGACTATCAGCTGTTTTCTTTTTCTGCCCACATTGTGTCATTTCGACCCCTGTTCCTTTGACTAATTCATGTTTGCCGTTCATTTAATTCCGTCCCCACAAGTCACCAACAGCACCAGCGAACAAAGTGCTGCTCAGTCAAACTTTATTCAGATCTCCATGGCAAAGGATAACTTAGTCATGGTCTTACCCTCTGAGCATCCTCTTGTTCTCTCATTTCTTGTCATGAGATCATGGACTGGGAGAGAGGATTGTCTTCTGAGAAGCATCAGGTGGATTCAACAAATGGATGAATTAAAGGGGCTTTTCAGGTGGGCACAGAGGGGGCCTTCACACAGCCATAGGGTTCCTTTGGTGAGGTTTAAGATCCCGTCGTTGCTATGCTTGTGACAGCGCCTCACTGCAGGCCGGTTGCTAAGAGAGGCAGAGAGCTGGAAAGTGCATGTGGCCAGTCTAGCAGCATTGTTCTGCCTGGTGAGACATCTCTGGAGAGGTGATTGACAAGGTATTGCTCATGTCATGCTGACCCAGCTACCACTGGGACTTTGAGTCACACACAGATGTGTATAGCGTACATTTGTGTGGGTTAGTGAGGTGGGGGGGGGGCTCAACATCACCAACTAAGGGACCATACCAGGGATTTTGAATGTTTGGCCCATTTACATCACAACAAACCACTTTGCAAATCATGCAGGGGTACAAAAATGCATAAGAACATAAATTCTAAATTACACAATTTTCAAATTTGAATTTCTGATTGAAACAGTAATCCAAAGTCATCAACGTTCATAAACCACAGAACTGATAATTGGTTGTGTAAAGCAAACGTTTCCACAAGGACTATTTTCCCTGGCGGAGGTACTGTTTCTCTCCATCCAATTTCAAGGCATCAAAACACAGTAGTGCTGCTGCTTTTAGGAAAATGAATGTGGACGACTTTATTATGTTGATGAATACTGGTGTGAAGAAAGTTTGAAGTCTCTGAAAATTCATTTTCATATCATAGTGGAATGAATGGAAACCAATGGCTGGATAATAGGGAGGGAAATGGCATTGCAGATTTAAAATACGACTGCTTGCATTGGGAAAACATTAACAGAAACATAAAGTTTATACATTTTGTAGTAATCACACTAAACATCAAGCAAAATCATTGGTATGGTCCTTTAAAAAGGCTTGATTAGATGTAAATGTTTTGTATGTCTTTGTATTTCAAAGTCTCAGCATTAACCCTCTATTTTTTCATCCCTTTTTGGCCCCCTATGTTTTTTTTTTTTTCTTGCTCTTTAGCTCGCCAACAAACCACTGGATCTGTGTCACACGGTTAAAAATCAGATTTTCTAAATGTGAACCCCCTTGCTTTAGAGATGTTTATGTTATGTGCGGTCAGATTGCCACAGATGGCAACATAAAAAGGAAAATCTGCAGGTCATTGTGTTCTGTGACTAGCAGACAAGAGGTGGACCCGAGAGGCCCCTTTTATTATACGTGCATATTCATGGTCACATGCATGTTGAGGTTTAGTGGATGAGTGGGAGCATAGGTGTGTCTGATTCTGAGGTCACTCCACAAGGCCTCAAATGCCAGATGAGACTGAATGTTCCTCCCTGTCTAAGCACAGTCTGGGCCCCTCGAGCTGTCACACACAGAGGTTGTGGGTTCCACAACCTAAACCCGCCCAGAGACACAGAACACATGGAGATACATTGGACGTCATGGAACTGGCTGGCTGGGGCCTTCAGTCCCAAATGCACAATGCATAAAGATGCTGATTTGAGCTTTGACACAGATTTGCATTGAACAGGTGAGACTGCCGAAATACTCTCGAGCAAGTCAATAAGCCAGTAACTGCTCCAGGCGTGGCGAGGGTCATAAACACACACACTCACACACACACACGCAAAACAACCCCACGCTGCCAGATACACATTTCTGGATCCCACCACGACTCTTAGATCACGCTGATGAGAACGCGCTGACAGAGAGGGGGCAGTAATCTCACACTCCACAATAAGACAAATGCAAACGAAGGAGGGAAAGTCAGTGAAAAACGAAGGGAACAGAGGACGGGGAAGGAGGGGAGTGGAATGATTCTCTTGGGAAGGGTGGGTGTTTGGGTGAAAAGCGACAGCATATGTATTGTTGGCGGCCCTGACTCGCCACCCTGGAGAGCTCCCTGTTCCCACGGTTTGCTCAACAAACAAACGCATCCCCCCACTCTTCCTCCCCCCATTGCACCCGCACGCAGCGGTGATGTCATTAATTACCATCAAAATGAGCATGACAGCAAGCAAGTGTGCGTGCGTCTGCCAGCGAGTCTTTGTGTGTGTGTGTGTGTGTGTGTGTGTGAGGGAGAGAGGGAGATGGAGGGAATGAGAAAGAAAGAGACCATTGTCTGTTGTGAAATAAAGCAATCTCCACTGAAGCATTGTAAATGGGAAAGGCAGAAAAATGGACCAAGTACGGGGATCTGTGAGTGAGAGCCGGGCTGTCACATCTTGTCAGAGCCTCACAAAACCTGATGTGCACACACGGATCTGCCCGGCCACAGAGAGACACTATACCTCTGTGATTGTGTGCTGTCCTGATGTAATTCAGCCTTTTCCCTCGCAACCTCTGAAAGGCACAGGGGTCCCGTTTTTTATGAATACTCTGCAGTGTGTGTATGTGCATGTGTGCGAGTGTGTGTACGTGCATACCTGAATGTGTGTCTTTATGTGCAATATATATGTACCACTATCTTGTGCCTGTGTGTTTGCGAGAAAAGGCCGAGTGAAGAAAACTCGAAAAAATCTTCTTCTTTTAGAATCTCATCATATAAGTTTTCTTTTCTTTTTAAGTGGGATAGGGACCAAATTAAACAGGACCATACCAGTGATTTTGCATATTTCACATAATATTGACTAAATGTATAAACTTCACTTTTCTGCTAACTTTTCTCCCAAGTCAGCAATCATATTTTAGAACTCTGATATCATTTTTGCTCCCTTTGCTCCAGCCATTGGCTTCCATTCATTCCAATGTGATATGAAAATGAACTTTCAGAGACTTTAAACTTTCTTCACACCAGTATTCTATCACCATAATAAAGTCGCACACATTACTTTTCCTAAAAGCAGCAGCACTCTTGTTTTTCCATGACTTGAAATTGGGTGGTGTAACGGCCCCTCCGCCAGGGAAAATAGTCCCTGTGGAAATGTTTGCTTTACATAGCCAGCTATCAGTTCTGTGGTTTAGGATTGGTGATGACTTTGCCGCAGAAGCAGAACATTATAAGACAGGTAATTCAAGGAATGTTAAATTCATGCAAACAATCAATTCTTCATGTGAAAAAAAAAAAAACTGCAGTTCATTTATGGTTGATTTTAAACCGATAATTTGAGATTTCTTTAAGGAGGACAAGTAAAAATACACCACTGTCCCATTAAACGTCCCACAGTTACTGGAGTGGAGGTCTAGTCTTATGTAGTTTAAGTCTCATTGTGATTATTGTCAAATCTGTATCCATGATTGCATGGGATTCCACTTCATCAAAGTTCACAGAGATAATTGCTACTATTCGATCTCCAGTGTCTCTAAAGAAACGGTGTTAATTAGGAGCTTTGATTGGGGCAAAAATAAGAAGACAAACAATTGTGCGCTTTGTGATCTAGTACAAAACGCTCCTCTGCAGAGCTGGAAAGTTCTCGTGTCCCAAACTCTGATGGACTCCTTGTTTCAGGAGCAGGCCCATCTCTGTCTTTGGGAAAGTATCCATCTGCGCCCTATCCTCCAATCTCATCAGCCATCCAAATTAAAAGAAACAATGACCTGCATTGAAGGCAAGAGTTGAACAGATGAAAGCCCTTTACTCTGATTGGTAATATTGGAGCCAAGGATCCTACACAAACCCCTTTTTGTTAGGGTCATCACGGCAGCCAGACATAACTTTATTGGAATTGTTTAGTTATTACACTGAATAATTGGTTTGTGTGTGTGTGTGTGTGTGTGTGTGTGTGTGTGTGTGTGCATGTGTGTGTATGTATAAGTATGCACACATGCATATACATGCATGCAGACGCATGTGTGTAGGATTGTGCGAGATTACTTTAACAAATGTGCAAAAAAATTTAATTATTTCTGTACAAATGGTAAACTTCCATTCACCCAAAAAAGGGAAGACAGGATACATGGGACTGAAGGAACTTTATGGACTGAGAAAATAGATTATGCTGAATCTCCAGCAGATGGCACCACAGTGGCAGTAACACAAGGTGACACTCCAGATACTGTAGTGTAATGAACATAATAACATTAAAACTTTTTTGAATTTGTTTACTCAAGGCTGACATTGGAGGTAACATGGACATATAAAGCTGAGCGGCTGATCTTCTATATGACGTCTGTCATTTTTCCTGGGAAGGTTGGCTGCATGCTTGTCTGCCCTGCCACACTTCTCACTCACACACATTCACACCTGGGAGCTGCCCAGTGCAGACAGTTTGCTCCTGTTCACCTGTGGCCACTGAGCAGCTCCACTGCAGCAGTTTGGAGTGAGAGGCTCCAGAGATTATTGCTGAAAGAGGAGAGAGAGTCTCGCTTTTCCAAGCAGGTTGGGATTCAAACAAGGGACTTTCGGGGTCCTATAAGCCCGCTTCTTGATGCACTTTTTTCAGCAGGCTAGTGAAAGAGAGGCAAGCCAGATCTCTGTAATGCACCAACAGCAGGATTTTTGTGGGATGGGGTGTACTGATGTAATGACAAAACCATCATGCAAAAACATCTTTTGTTTCCCTGAATATAACGGAAGAGTAGATAAATACATAAACACACTTCCAACATTTTGTATTCAGAAGAATAACAGAAAAGTTGAATATTCTGAACATATACATAGCCAAAATATATATAAAGTTGATGAGGCCTTCTGCACTCTCAAAATAATGTTTTTTCTCCATTTTTAACTAAGGTAAAGAGTCCTCATCGCCCAACTGTCATATGAATTCATGAAGGCTTAAGGTTACAGTGGCAAGAAAGGTCAACGCTAATGCAGCGACTACATTTCCTGTCATGAGCAGAATCATCAACATGTGGCGGCAGAAGGCATCAGCCCACACAAAAAGCTGTACTCGTGGCCCACAAGTGAGACTGTCACATCTCTTTTTTGTTTTACTCACCCTTTATGAAAAAAGGGGGATAAAAGAAGAGGAGGTGTAGGTTCTCTGGGGAAGCTGGTCGCGTTGGCTGGCTGCTTTACTGCCTGATTGCATTTATAATCTGAGTGTGCCACTGGGAGCTTTAAGTGCTGAATGAGAGGATCTCTGAGGCCTGAGGCCTCTCTCTCTCTCTCTCTCTCTCTCTCTCTCTCACTGTCTCTCTCTGCATTTTTTTGACTGGATATAAAAACACCACCATGTCACTTCCTGCTCCAGCAGCTCCAGCTCCCTGTACATGGTTCAGTCATGGTCCTGAATGGCGCCCACTGTTAGATCACCACACATGGTGATGCTGGCTAAATATTGGGCTCACTGTTATTTTTTTATTCTGCCCTCAGACTGGCTTTCTCTGTGTCTCCTGACTCCTGGTCTTTTTTTCCGGCGGGGGGAACAGACAGGAAATGCAGAACTGAGCTCAGAGAGAACTCGGACTGAAATGAAAATATAACATGCTCCTATCCAGTCTTCCTCGTTTTTGTTAGAGGAATCTCAAATAATAGGCAAAACTGTTCAAATTAAACAGAAGCACGGATTATTCAGCTGATGAAAAGGAGCGTGCAGTGTCATAGCAGACTCTTAGCACTAGTATTTCCATTACAAAAAGTTCAACATCCTACTCCTATAATTCACAAGAAAGTTATTTTTTCTTCTCATTACTCAAACTATTGATTATACTGACCTTTATTAAGCAGGCAAGACTAATATAAATAAATGAGCTGTGTAGTATATATTTTGAAAGTTGTTCCAACAAATAAATGACTTAAAAATAGATAATTTATTAAAAGATTCACAATAGAATAAGAGATTCCAACAAAAATGGAAAAAAGGGAAACAATTCTTGCAGAAATCCAGCCGCTCCCAACAGAATATCAAAAGGAAATTCAAATGTAAAATTATAGAGAATAGTTAAATAATTCAATTACACAAATCAGGGATTAAAAATGAACAGCATGTGATATAAAGATATGGTGTAACAGGATGTTTCCTGAGTTAAGAAGACAATAAAAATGACAAAACACAATATGATGGCGCTGAAGTCATAAGAATCCAGTTTAAATATAAATTTTGTGCTGGGTCGAATGCAAAAATTCGCAATATTCCATTTGTTTCATATTGTTTGGAGTGTGTATTTTTCCAGCGTTATATTTAACGTGTGAGATGTTGAGCCACTGAACGCAGCAGAATTTAAAATCCTAATTCATATTCAGATAAAGCTAAGCTGGAGCTTCAGATCCTCCATTAGCAGGTGGGCTTATTGAAGAATCTCTGCTCTCAAACAATCACCAGCCTCTCTGGGTGACTCATTATATACCACACCAAGAACACCGAGGCCTCTCGTCCCCGCACTTATCTGTTCACAACACCGGGAGCTGGCCTATAAATGGGAAGTGGCCCAAAATCTAAATGCTCTGAACCAGCTTAAAGAATATGGACAAAGATCTATTTCATAGGCCTTGTTTTATTATTAAACCCCGTGGTTCACTCAGAGGAGGAACAGGAGTGAAAAATAAAAACCTACTGCAGAACCTGTGGTCCCACCAGCACACAAAAAGCTATGATGCATCATATCTGAGGAAGTAGTCTTTGTCCATGATTAATATTGTTATTTGGTGATCCAAGTAAAACATTGAGAAAATACACAGGGAAGTTAAAACCTTTAAATTTTTTATTTACAAACATCTCTGAATTAAAACACAGAGGCAACTATTAACATTTGCTTCACACACATGCACACACACACAAAGTCCTATAGGTTTGTTGTGCAAATTACTTTAAAATAATTACCCTAGAGAAGGGTTTTTACATTTCTTTCCATTTCTGCTTGATTTCCAGGTTGAGGTTAGCAGAGAAATATGATGAGCTGTCTATCAAAGCTCTTGCAGTGAACACACATTAGTCTTTGGTAAGCGCTACATGGTAAAAGTATCCAGCTTGAGGACAGTGATCTGTGTTCCCACACTGCTGCAGGATGCAGCTTCCAGCTCAGACTGTGGAAGCCCCTCTGACAGCTGGACACTGGAAAGGGGCTGAGGCCGAAACTGAACACCTGGACAGGTGCAGTGGATGAAACTTTGAACAACTGACCTAAAGGCTACTTTCAAACATTTTGCAAAACTTTGCAAAAACATATAGCAAACACTTTGCACATTATTTGGTGGCAGCCCTAGCCTGCTGTCCCAGCCTCACTTTGGGAAAGCCGGGCCTGCATGACACCTGCAATGGAGACTACAAAGCACTGCAACTCTTTTTTTTCACTGGTATTTTTTTCTCTCCATTGCAAGGACACTTCATGGTGTTTTCTCACTTGGGAGGGCATCTCAGAGGGCACCCTCTGAGTTTTCTTCATCAGAAAGACACCTGGGGAACCTCCCGTTCTCCTGTTGTCAGGGCTCCTGTGCTGTAGCAGCACATCACTTTTTCTCCACTGGAGACTCATCCATGAAGAAACTTGCTCATCCTCACACATGCAGGGACAGCCTTTACAGCTCAGCAGCACGGTTTATCCACTGGAGGGCACTTCTCCATCAGTGCAGCACCTCATTTATTATCTTTTATCATTATCATTATTACTATTTATTTATTGCATGAAGGATCACCTTAAGGGCCATTCAGTTTTTTCCCCATGTGAAGGACAGACGGTGCACGCTTCCTCTTGGCACTCGATGCTGCTTCAAACATGGGGGCCTGTTCATAAACCCAGACAAGCATTCTGGCTCTCTCCACATTTAATTTAAAAATCATGGTCATCTTCTTGTGAAAAGGTTTATCTATTTATGTATTTATTTATTTATTTATTTACGGTTTGATGCCCCCTTTCGCATGTTTATTATGATCTTTTGGCCATGTAACATGCAAAATTACAGTATGGTGCAGTTCTTTGCCATTGTTTAACTTTTATATATATATATATGTATATATATATGTATATATATATATATGTATATATATATGTATATATATATATATATATATATATATATATATATATATATATATATATATATATATATATATATATGTATGTATACCTATAGATACAGATGTAGACATATGTACTATATACATATACATACATATGTATATGTATATGTACATGTATATGTACACAGGGTACACCTGGATACAGTTGTACTCAGCTGGACCAGTCTAACCTGATCTCAGAGCAGTGAAAGACCAGGTCCAGCGTGACCCTCAGCTGATGGAACTGACCTCAGGTCCCGTCTCCGTATCAAGGAGCAGGCGCAGGCGGTATGGCTGTAACGGCAACGACCCGTGGTCCAAGACGGTATTCATTCCCTGTTGAGAAGCCACGGAGCAGTCATTGGCGCATCATGGCGGCGCAGTCCGGACAGCAGCACGGTCCTTGCGACCAGATGTTCAGCAGGCCAATGCCACGTCTCCATGACATCCGTGACGCAGGCGCCGTCTCCTCGTAGCAGCAGAGAGCGCCTGCATCACTCAGGATCACCAGTCTGTAGCCTCTAGTCTCTGCGCAGGCTGCACCGACCACCGGAGACCGGCCTGAGGACACACCTGCTGTGCAGCTGGCAGAGCCACCTGTAGAGCCCGCCTGGGAAAGACGAGACTCCCTTGGTCTTTGCTCACCGGACTGAAGAGAGTGAAACACTCAACAGCTGAACTTGGAGACTCTCCTATGTGTAAGCTCTCCAAATGGAGAGCTTACACATGTGTATGTGTAAGATCTCCAATGGAGAGTTTACACATGTGTATGTGTAGGTTCTCCAATGGAGAGCTTACACATACTATGTTGGGCCACACTTTGACAAGGCGACCCAAACCGGTTGTTAGACCAGTCAAAGACCAACACCAGCATGTGTGCTGGACACACACCTGCTGACCAGCAACAGGTATGTGACACACACCTGCTGCCGACCTGGCCTTTTAAAGACTCCGACTGACGTCACAGTCAACCAAATGATGACGTCGCACGCGCAGCACAGACAACACCTGGAACACTGCTCAATATTTTACAATCACCTGCACTGGTTTGTGACGGACGGCATGACGTCACAATGGCTACAGCTCCACATTCTGCATTGTTGAATTTGTGTGTGTGTGTGTGTGTGTGTGTGTGTGTGTGTGTGTGTGTGTGTATATATATATATATATATATATATATGTATGTATGTATATATATGTATACATCTGACACTTTCAACTGTCCAAACTTTAAATAATAAGTGGAAACAGGCAGATCATCGTGTATGCAAAATACTGCTACTGATGTTTTAAAATTATTTTTATCTGACATTAAGGGATTTTGTTTCTACCTTTCAGGTTGTAGGAATTTGACCTTACAACAGTACAATGTACTGCCCACTCACAAGTACTGTATGCAGCCACTTGACCCAGTTTACTGCCGGTGTCATAGCACATAAAAACCGGTAAAAACCACATAGCAGTCTTTTCATTTCCCTTTGAGTCATTTGATTCAGCTGCTGTTTCTTTTATTGAGCATAGAGCACTTCATCTCTTTAACTGGATGAGAGAAGCTTAGTTATGTTATTAAAAACCCCTGAAAGTCTATACAAAAAGTATTTCCTCTATAGCATCTGCATAATGCAATATTAAAACCTTTTTTCAAAATATCTTTAGTTCTGTTCTTGGATTCTTCATCATTTTTCATGCCATTTCTATAAGAGCTTATGATTATCACTACTACTTAAAGCACCATCAAGGCGTCCTTTCTTGTTTTTCAGTATTATTTAATATCTGCTTTTCTGGCTTAGCCTCACCTTGATCTGCAAATCTGATTTGATTTCATTCTGCAGGAGTCTCTAAAAAATAGAAGGAGTGTGAACCAAAGTGAAAGGTGGCTGTTCTCTGGGAGAACAAAAACAGGAAAGAATTAATATTATAACAATTTTATGAATAGTCTCAACTGAATCCTTCTCTGTCAGGTCATGTCATGTCAAATTTATCTGAACAGCCAAATATTACAAATTGCAAACTTGCCTCAAGGGGCCTTTACAGCAATACAGCATCCTCTGTCCTTAGACCCTCACATTGGATAGGGGGGAAAAAACCTTGAACAGGAGAAAAAAAGGAAGAAACCTCAGTGAGAGTGTCAGAGGAGGGATCCACTCCCCTGGAGAAACAATATACAAAGTAAATGGGAAGCTGGAGGAAAGAGCGTATAAAAGGGTAAGTGAGGTGATTTTGTATTAACTTTTATAGAAGATAATGTAGATAAAGACGATGTGCATCAATAAAGTTTTATTTTACCACACAGGTGCACTGAATGGCTGACAGGAAGGAAACAGCCTCAGTCCAGTTGAACCGTCGAGCACAGGAAACAAAGTAAAAAGAAACTTCCGTGGCAGCATTTGAATGGAAGTAGTTAGTTTCAAACTTTCTACCGCTCAGGAGGAGAGCCAGGGAAGGCTTGAGATGCAGGAAATAATGCTGGACGGTATGGTGAGCTTCTCCACTATAGTCACCGTTACACTGAATATCTCCACAGTCTCAAGCAGAGGTCGATACATAAGGCCAGCATCATTATCGTCAGTCACATCCTGTGGTGACTCATCAGTGTCTGACAGAAAAACAGGGAAACCAGACTTAGATGCACCAGGTGTTGACCCACTGTGCTCTTTCCATCAGGTTTATGTGACTGGATAAGAAAAAAAAAAAAAAAATGTTTCCCTATGTTGACGATCACAATGTCTGTGCTGATATGACAAAATTGTGACGAAAATTTAATGTGGAAAAAAATTGGAATTGGAGGGTAAAAATCTCACCTGGCTCTTTGCCACTGCGTCACTGAGAACCATGTGTGCTGGGCCTTCATAAAGGGGGGTGACCGTGATTCAGGGGCCCCAAGCCACACAGCCTGGGCCTCCACACAGTGTCTGGACAATTAGGCGTCTCCATGTGTTATGTGTCAAAAAAACAAAACATTATAATTTAAAGAAACTGAGACGGTTGAACTAATTGGCTACTGTGTTTACAATTCAGGTTTGCGATTGGATAGTGCAGATTCTCCAAAAAAAAAAAAAAAAAAAGAAAAGAAAGAAACACTTGTATAACACTAAAGAACCACTTAATGATTATTTTTATATAATTAATTCATTTTGGATAAAAATGCTAGACAGATACTACTGTTTGCTGGAACAGGGGTTCTGTTGGAATGAGGTTCCAAGAGGAACCTCATTGTCCAGAGGAAGTCTGACAAAAAATAAATAAATTCTGATCAAAATGAATACTTATAAATACTGACAATCAAGCCTTAACATCAAACTGTGTGTGCATGTGTGTTGGACCTGCAGTTACCACCTGTATGTCACTGATGTGAGACAAGCTCAGTCTGTCCCACAGAGTCCAGAGAGAGGCTCCTCCATGAAGCAAGTATCTAGTCGTTTTGAGGTTTTCTTCTTTTTTCTGCTGGAGGAGTCTCCAAAGACTGAATAATAATAGGGAAAACTGTTCTAATTATACGGAAGCACGGCTTATTTAGCTGATGAAAAGGAGCTTGTAGTGTCATAGCAGCCCCTTAAATTTGTCAAGTAAGGAGCGGCAGTGATGAGGTGAGAAGCAGTGAATGCCTAAAACAAACTGTAGAGGGGCTCCACCAAAACAGCCAGGGGCTTAAGATATATTAAATTATCCAGATCGGGACTTAAGGAATGGTTAAAGCCTTTTTGAGAGGCTGGGGAGCCTCAAAGTAGTGCCATTCATGTGTGGGGAGCTGGGTCAATAGGTTGGGGAAGTTCACAGGACCTGAATCTATTCTTATGCTAACACAGAAAACAGGCCCAAAAGCTCACTGGCTTGGAAGATATAAATGACCGGATAATAATCTGCAGGCCTCCATAGGCACAGATCTGTTCTATAGCTAATTGCACTCTGCCTTCCATCTATTCAGGAGATACAGCCACAATGATGTTGGTTAGAAATAAATAAATAAATAGATAGATAGTTTTCTGTAATCTTCTCAGTTCCCACTTGTTACCAAAACTGCTCTTGGTTCTCATGAATGTCATTCCTTTATTTATTTAAAATAAGGTTGCATGACAGGGATTCACACTTGGCTCAGCTTAAAGGATTGTAAATGCATTAAAAATATAATCAATATAGTATATATATATATATATATATATATATATATATATATATATATATATATATATATATATATATATATATATATATATGTAATAATAATAATAATAATGTAATAATCCAGTGGTCTTATAATAATTTTAAAAAATCATATCAAGTCACTTTCCAAGGGAATTTTTTTTACTGTTGTTTCAAATGATAGATTTTGGAGTGCTGCATTGTAAAATAACTAGGATGTCATTATTCACATATAGTAGAGGCACACATAAGCTTGTGCATGCCTGAAGATTCATTTCTTAGCAATGGTAGGTCTATGGAGCCTCACTGACCTCAGAAAACCACACCTACCTCCTGTTGACAAGCAGAAAAGAGCAGAATAAATGAATGAATACAAATGATCATGGAGCGCCATGTGAGAAAACACCTGCAGCCAACAGCTCATCACTTCCCTCAGTTAAGTGTGTGTCTCGGTCATTATTCACACATCCACGACTGTGGGAATGCTTAAATGTGCCAAGAAATGCTCTTACAAAGTTGTTGTTCTTTTTTTTTCATTTTTCATTCCATCCTTGAGATGAGAAGTTCCAAAAAAAAAATCTGTCACATCTGTAAAAGATCATACTTGCAATCATGCATTTATTTAAAAATCATACATGCAAATATGCATTAAAAGTCCTGCTATTTTCATTCTCAAATGCAATATAAAGCCATGAAAAATATGTTTTGGGCCTAAAAGTACACTTTTATGATATTAACCCTATAAAGCCATTTGTATAATACATGATACACGTTATCAAATAACACATTCCGTTTCAGTTTAATCAATACTTGACCAAAATGCTGTTGTATACTTTTGGACACTTCCCCTGTTCACACTGGACCATACCATTGGCACTTCAAGTACTGTCATATATGATACAACAGAAAAAACGTGTGTAATAACATTTTTTGAAAGATCTTTTTTTTCACATTTTGTTATAGGACTTAATAAAGGGTTCAGTTTCAAAAAAATTGGAATTTTCTGCCAATTCTTTCATAGTTCAGTTTTATAGGGTTAAAACCTTATGTCAACAGTAACAACTAAACTAACTTTCAAGAGCTGGACATGTAGTTGTTGAAAAATGTGAAGATGCTACACTGAATTCAAAAATGCACTTGTGGTGTGTATCCCAAAAAAAAAATAATTGGACTTTTGAAGTACTTGCCTTACTGTGATTGTGGCAACCTTTTATCTACATTAAGGTTTGCAATTTAACATCATGATGAAATTAACTATGACTCGAGAAGAGATATGAGATATGCAGTTATGCACTCGTTTCATTACTGATGGATTCTTCCTCTGGCCATTCGGGAACAGACAGACACTTGAACCACGGACCTCGACACTTGACCTTGACCTCCGCCTGCTCTGAAAGACCCAGGGGAAACATTAAATAACCAGGAGACAAGCAGGACGTTGAGACATTGTTGAAGACTTCTGTCAGCATTTCTTTCCTTTTCTTTCTTTCCCATAAAAAATTGCTTCATGGCATTAACTGTGCTGTGTTCATTTGGAATAAAAGGAACTCTTGACATTCATAACAGCAGGATTTTATTTGATCAAAAACCACTGGGACAAGTATTGGTATGAAAGCACTTGTATGACCATTCTCTGCAGCCCGAGCCTCTGAATGAGAGCATGAGGCCACCGGGACGCAGGGAGGAAAAAACTTCCACCTCTACCACAAAACAGTGAGCATCAGCTAATGTAAATGTACCTAACACCACAAATGACTTGAAAGATAAATCCAGAAATTTCACCACATGCAGGTCTAATTTCTGATATTAATTGTTATTGTGTAGTACAATAACTGCAGCAGAGGGTTCAAAACACTATAATTAGGACTGTGTTTTATTGCCTTTTCCTCTACATCATTGGACAAAGTTCTGTTGTATTTAAATGTGCTATATAAATGAACTGACTTATAAGTTATGACTTACATCATCAGAGACAACTCTGGGCATTATAATTGTAACAATACATGTTTCATTGTGATATGGAGGATGTAACTTTTATAGCAGTTGTTATTTTACTTGTGTTAAAGCTGTTTTGTTTTGTTTTATTTTATTTGATCATTTATTTAATCTAGAGACAGGCCCAAAGAGAAACTAACAAATGTGATCTCTGAGTGTAGCAGGTTGACAAAAAGAGTGCCTACTTGTTTTTTTCTAGCAATGAAACCTGTGTATGGAGAAAGAAAGAAAGAAAGAAAGAAAGAAAGAAAGAAAGAAAGAAAGAAAGAAAGAAAGAATAATGGTTACTGGATGATGACAAAATTCCTGAACAACATTTCAGCTCTGTCTCCTGGTTACCATTAAAGTGTCTTTCACATCACTCTTTCACAAACAACAAGAAACAGTGAAAGAAAAAATGTATTATTAATAGCACTGAAAAATAAGACTTGGCTTTGGATGCTGTTTATTCCCTTAAATTCTCTGAGGATTTGTCAGGTCAGTCTGTGACTAAATGTCACCGACCTGCTGCAAATTAATGGCACTTGGCCCGCTCGGGCCGTCCGACATGACGACATTATATTTGTCGAGTGAGCTTAAAAATGTGAAACTAGACTGTATTAAACACAGGTAATGAAGTGGACGTCATATCGTGCTACGGAGGATCCAGTTATTCACTTTTTGGGTTTCAGACCAGGCCAGCAAAGTGAAATCCAGTGAGCCAGTGTGTAGTGGGGTCTGTGTGTGTGTGTGTGTGTGTGTGTGTGTGTGTGTGTGTGTGTGTGTGTGCGTGCGTGCGTGCGTGCGTGCGTGTGTGTGTGAGAGAGAGAGAGAGAGAGATCTCCATCCCAACGTGCAAAACATTATGTTTTACACAGATATTACACAGTAATGGAGCTCTGCAAGCCAATACCAAAATGCACAACTTAAATCCTTCCTAAAGTGTACTTCATTTCAAATAATTTTCATTTGCAATCCCACAAAGTTCAGCTTTTCACAAAAAAAGCCGACCTGCATATATGCTAAGTTTTTTATGCTACACCCTCAGGCTTCATTTCCACTTTCATCAGTCATGCACTTCTCTGAGGTTTTTGCATACAGGGCACAGATTGAGGAGAGAATCGGATGTGTGCCAAACAGTAAAGGCACAGCAGAAAACTGGAGTATGACGCTGAAAAAAAGAGGGATTAAAAAGAGGGACTGAAATAATGGAGATATTCTCTCTGCTCATCCCGGGACACTGTGGGGAGTCACAGCGCTGAGAGTGTGACGACGAGGAGGGAGGCAGAGCTGCCGAGAAACACACGACAGACACCTGTTCACACTACACTCCTGACCTGCTTCTCCTGCATGGAGTCTTGCTAACTTATCATTAAAAAGACGAGAGCAGAAAACACAACACTGAGGAACGGTGGTGCTGTTTCATAACAGGACTTCATCAACACTGCTTTGCTGAACCAACACTGATATTTGTCATTATTATTATTATTATTGTTGTTGTTGTTGTTGTTGTTGTTGTTGTTGTTATTATGTTTTTGTTTATTCATTCATTTTTAAGGTAAGCATAGGCGAAAGCATCTAGTAAATCACCTTGCGAAGAGGTGAATTGAATTTACTGTGGTTAATCCTTGGCAGCAAATTCTTGTGGATTGGGACTGGGACTAATTTGTCCCGGGACGATTAGCCAGCGGCCCTCACACCGGCGGCCCCTTAGGCGGCCATAACGTCGACAAAATGCACTGAAGCCAGGAAGTTCCCCAAAAGAAACTTCAGCAATGCATTTAGAGATGCGCTTACACGCAAATTACGCATTCAAGTCACAGTTAGAGAAAAAACACAGAGCAAACTTCCTGTCCTGAGAGGCCTGACTTGGTGGAGAGGAGACACAGGCCTGCTAGAAACCATTTGGCAGGAGTTCATACTGGTTGTACAGGAGGTGTGCGCCTTATACCAGCGGCTTGTAGGCCTGTACACTACAGCAGCGACTGATGGAGCCCCGACTTGGTCTACTATTTTCTTTCTGGTTATCTTTCCTATTAAACAGAGAAAAATGACGAGTTGAATGTGTTGGTTAAAGAAAATCCAGAGAAAAAGTTCAGGCCACTCAGTTGCTCTTACAGCCCCTTGCGTCGCCTGAGATGACATTACGTTGTAAGGCTAAATTTAAATGTTAAAGCATATACAGACAGAATCTTGGTAAACTGGAATCGATTATTCAACACAGTAAAACGAATAGCCTACATAATTAAACAGCTCCCAATGATTCCTGGCAAACGCACCAAAGCTGTGGGCGTGTTGTGTGTGCTGTCCATGGTGCTGACACGGACACTGCCAGCATCAATACCACAAACAGCTCTTGAAAACAGATTTTATTGAGTTCATCACATTTCTTCAGCTCACTTTGATCAAGATCACATTGGATAAGCTCACACTGAATAAGATCAATAAATTGGTGGATTTTTTTATGGATTAATATTACCTCTCAACATTACCTCTCAAAAAAAAAAAAAAAAAAAAAAAGAGTAAACATTTCATGGTACAAGTTGATACATGGTACAAGAAACTGATGCACATATAGATCAATAGTTGAGAGACCCATCTGGAAAAATAAACAGGTTTAAACAAAATAAACATTTTCTCAAAATACACTATCACTTGAGATTTTTGCTTAATTTTATCATTTTATGTTAAAGCATTTTCACCCTAAATCGAATTTAGTAAATCTCAAGAAGAGTTAAATTAAATGACAAACAATAAAAAGAATAGAAAAAAGAATATGTTTTCTAAAAGATATGAGCACTTTTATAAAATATACAAAATATGGCTAATAAAAGTCTTGTTAATGCAATGACGACAGTGGAAAGATAGGCTGTCTGTGTCATTTTAATGCAATGTGTATATGTATATGCTATATTGCACAGGAACAAAATCCAGTATTGGCCCGAGAATGAATCCATACGAAGTTATGAGCACTGAAGATCACCATGCAGCATCAGCATCTTCCGTTCTTTTCTAGAAAAAGGGAAAAAAAATGCAGCATGTGAAAAAAAAACAGCTATGCAGTTCAACAAAAATACATGACATTTTTTGGTCTGCTTTTTTTGTTGCCAGGGGAAATAAGGAGAGGCATCATCAGTTAGGCTAACACAGTATGTACCATTACTGTCCTTGGACGGGTTGCACCAGTCCAGACTGTCACCATCTCTAAAGGAGGGTGACAAGTCTCTCATAAAGCTTAGTATGTACTGCAGCCACTACCAATTTCACCAAATTATGTATAAAGAGGTTTCTGGACAATTTAATCCCACTGGGAGACTTGCTAAGGCCCTTTCTCTGCCAATTTTCACCCTCTCTCTTATTCAAACCTCCCCTTTCTTTCTGTGCCTCCACAATGCAGGATCTTGCTTTCTTTTTTTTATGTTCTCTCATATCGTTTTTCAATGTGGCTGCCACCCCCCCACACCCCCACCCCCAAGCCCCTCAGACAGCATGCAGCTTATGCAAATTGTCAGCCTTTTATGCTCAGTGCTCGTCCTCAAACTTGAATGAGACCTCAACAGAATCTTTCTCTCTCTCTCTCTCTCTCTCTCTCTCTCTCTCTCTCTCTCTCTCTCTCTCTCTCACACACACACACACACACACACACACACTCATTAAGATAGCCTATGAAAAAATACACTCCCTGTGTTCGCTAGCATCATTGATAGCATCATTCCTTTCATTTCATTTCATCTTTTTTTTTCTTTGCGAAAGCCTCAAGTTGATTAAGCAAGCTACAGGTTGGCATAATGAACTGTCCTAAAGAGGAGGTGCAGGAGGATGAGGGGAGGTGGGAGGCAAGGAGCTGTGAGGTAAAAGAGTTTAGATAGATAGATAGATAGATAGATAGATAGATAGATAGATAGATAGATAGATGAGGAGAGTGTGCATGTGTGTTTGCGGGGTGGAGTGAAAGGTTGCTGGGGTTGATGATGAATGTGAAATAGTTGGTGTTCCCAGGGTCTCCGCAGTGTGTGTGAACGGCCTGAGGGGCGACTGCTGCTGCTGCTGGGGAGGGGGGGTGGGGGTGCTGGGTGCCTGTGCCCAGCTTTATTTGGGGAGGGTGGGGTGGGGTGGGGGTTGTGGGGTGGGGGTTGTGGGGTGGGACCCGAGACTCCACTCACTCTCCCTGACAGGCTGTCCTTTTCACTAGCGCATAACTGGGCCCTGCAGCCTGCTGCCATAACAACACCACAGCTCCCTCTGTCATAGTAACGCCATGCAGTCACTGCAGAGTCCAGGACCAACCCCCAACACACACACACACACACACACAAATCCCACTGACCCACCCAGCCTGTGGGTGGAGATGGGGGGGACGTAAGTGAATGAAGAAGTTAGTAATCTCAATTGCCGGAGTCTAGACATTCCCACCACTGTGAACTTGAACTTGACTGGCAGCCGGAGCCTTTGCATGCACGGCGGGGGAGACGGGACATGCCATGCAGACAATGGGAACCCATTCTTTAGGATCTGGTCTGTGCTTTTCAGTTCCCCCCAAAAATACATGACTTCTATTGCTGTGAGTGTTGGCATCATGAATGAGTGATTTATTTTTTTTTTTTAAATGATTTATTATTTCATTCAGCAGCTTGTGGAGGAAATGGTTCACAAATTAGCATGATAATAATAGTAATGCAATATATATTTTCTAAATATATTTGAAAGGTTATTCATTTATTTGATAGAGTTAAAGGTGCGCTATGCAAAATTGCTTGGGGTTAATTGAATTGAGGAATGTTTACATTTCACTGACAAAAAATGTGGAATTAGCGTGTAATTTTTTGGCTGAATCTTCATGGTTCTCATTGAGCTCAGGAGCCTTTAGACTCAGCTGTCAAAAAAAGTGCAATAAGCACAAAATTTGATGGTTCACATCAACAGCCTGCTCACTGATAAACTCACTGCTTATTTCTTGTTTTTGAGTCCCTCAGTTGACCCTCAGTTTTGCACAGTGCATCTTTGAGTCAAATATTTATTAATATTATGAATTAACTTATTAACAGATACTTCTCATGAAGTACGCTGATGAATCCAATTAAAAGGCATTATCCCTTAAACACTGCAGTTATTAAATCTACAGCCGTCACTGTGGAGCAGATGCAGATGCAGAGGCTTTGGGACAGCTGAGGTGTGGTTTGTGCAGAAGGAGGTGCAACTCAATGTCATGAAGATGCTCCTGATATTTTGTACACTTGTATAACCATCTATACATAGTGCACTGTGTTCCCTGGAGCTGGGGGTGACATGGTTGTTTGCTCCAGCCTGAAGCCGGTGAATGGTGGCTGGCTCATGTCAGGGGTCTTAGCTGCTCAGGCCCACTCAACCATGGGAAAAAAGGAGCTGTGAAAGGTCCTCTGCTGCTGCTACAAAGCCCAGAACAAGCCATAGCAGGATAATCGCGTTTATCCCCAGATTAAGACAGGATCGCAGCTGCGGTATCCTTGTGGGGCGGGGAGGAGAGGTGAGGAACGTAAAACATACAACACCCTCCCCTCAAAAAAAAAAAAAAAAAAAATCTCAAGTTGTGCTCCATGCAGACAGATTCTGGCCAGGAGAATGACCGTGCATCTGAACCCACTGATAGTTTGCTCTGTCTGGACCAAATCATGCCTGTGTCAGATTTTGAAATCCTGGCTTAAAGTTAGTCATGCTGGAAATTTAAGATCATGGGGAGAGGTCTCACAACAGAAACAAACTTGAGAAGCAGGGTTGAAATGAAAACATGACACTCACAGATACCTTCTCACAAAAAAAAAAAAAAAAACTTTAAAAACAACCATCTCCTAAAAATTACGTTCTCCTACAACCAAACTGCATTAGCAATTATGTTTCGAGGGGAATGTATTTTGTTTGCAGATTATGTTTGTTTGAATCATATTAACAAGAATACTTGTAATCACTTTGTCTGAGGGCTGCACTAGGAGGGAGGAGGGGTGCCAAATGAGTCAAACAACCAACTATTACCCAGGTGACCCGAGTTCAAGTTCTGTGTCAAGCAACGCTGTTCGTTTTTAACTTATATTACATTAAGTAACCTTAACCAAGTGGTTTCGGTGCCCAAGCCTAACCTTTCACTCACCTTAACCCAGTGATTTGTATGCCTAAACCTAACCTGTCCCTAACCTTAACCAAGTGGTTTTGGTGCTGAACCTAACTACATGACTCTCACTTGTTATAAAAACCAGAAAGAAAGATATGTCAGAAAAAAAACATAATCCACTACTAAATAGGTTTCCCTTTAAATGTAATTTAGAAAGCAGTTTAGGTGTATGGGAGCATCATTTTCAGGAGACAGTGTTGTTTAAAAAAGGCAGTTAATTCTACAGTCACAACCTGAGGCTGATCTGTATCTTGTATTGGGTTTAAATAAATAAAGTCTCCCTCTTTATTAACATGCCAGTTGCAGCCCCTGACACTGGCCAGCACAGACGGAGAGTAAAGTCCAACCCCCAAATGCACACTCACTGCGCCACGTCTCTCTCTCCCCCTCCCACTCTCTCTCTCTCTCTCTCTCTCTCTCTCACTCACACACACAATATGCCTACATTCTCACAATCAAGACTGGCATAATGGCGTTTGTGTCTCTGTCTCATTCCTGCTGATGCTGTCTGTTTTGTCGCTCATGTTCACCCTCTGCATCTCACCTCCTCTTAGCGCCTCTTTGCTTGATTCTTGCACACTTCATTTGCACTGCTGTGTATGCCTAAGTATTATTACTATTATTATCATTTCATATTTCAGGACTTTGTCTTTGTTTCACCTATTTCATGATGTGATAAAGTGGTTATTTCACTTAAAGAACAGCTTCCCTGGTTTTAACAGAGGGGAGATTTCTGATACTAATCTGTAATCCAGGAAAACCACAAGGTTACTCTTTCAGTGCCAGTTTCACAAAAGAAGGACAAACAAATACTTTGATGAAATATATGTTTATATTAATTTGACTTGACAGATGTTAAGATACAGATCACAAAATGGTGTAGACATTCCTTTAATAGTGAGCTGCAACTCCTTTTGCACAACTTACAAAAATCATTCTGTTACTAGTCTGCTTTCTTACTTCTCTTTGTTAGTGACTGGTACAGATTTAACAAGGGGAATCACAAAGGGATAATGGAGATGACTTTCATAATGTTTTGTATAATTAGATATTCACCTCTGGCCACAAAGATATAAGGAGGTTATGTTTTTTCCCATGTTTTTTTGTTGGCAAGATATCACAAAATGTGACTTGGCTGAACTTTCGTGGATGGAGCCCTTGGCACACTAGAATCATCTTAATTTGATTTTGGTGGTGATCCAGACCTTGGATTTCCACTCTTACAATTTTTTTAAAATAAAAACTACGGTGTTCTGCAGGAGTATTACACTGACATGCTATTTTGTCAGTAAATCAATTCCTGAAAACAAACAATAAACAAAAACAGTTACGGAAGCTGCGGCTTTGCAAGAGGAGGAGATTTATACTTTGCCAAGTGCCTTAAAATCATACACATTCTTTTAACAAGATATATATTTGATATGGTGCACATATTCTTTTCATTAACATATTAAGCATGAGCACACACACACACACACACACACACAGACACACTGACACTTGTCCTTACTGTGTGAGATGCAGCCACTCACAGACAAGAGGCAGAAAGACAAAGGGCCAACTTTTCCTCTTATGGCGGTGGTGCTAATGCAGGCATCTGCTGCTGTCTGGTCTGGAGCATCTCTCCCTCCTCATTACCCAGGGTTTACTGCAGCACCCACTCACATGCACAATGTTGGGAAAAAGGGGTGGTAGACCTCTGTCAAGTGCTCCTTTCACAAAGCAGCCATTGTGGAGTGAAGCCAGGATCAGAATGATAATGTGGACTGTGGCTACTGTCTACCAACAGGTCGCCTGCAGCTGCCGTGCACAGCGCCAGCCTGCAGCCTCTGGGACACGCCGCCGGGGTGATGTTTGTGCACTGGGGGCAGAGAACGCTGTTTGTACTTTTCCTGAGTCTCCAACTGTTCTGTGTACAGGTGCACGTCTGGCTCACTTTGCTCTTTGCCCTGTAATGTGACATCCGTCTCCCCAATGCCTCCTTAACCCACTAAATCTAATTAAAATCAAATGTAAGTTTCCCTCCCAAACAATTTCCATGCATTTTAGCAATGATGCATTCTTGGTGATAATTGCCAGTAAACACATCCCAGTCATCAGCTAATGTGTGGGACTTCTTTTCCCAGCAGTGACCGTCATGGTTTCAACTGGCTCCTCCAAGCTGTACGTGCATGCTCACAGGCCAAGGAGACAAATAAAGCTAAAATCAGTTTTAATGCTCCAAAACATCTATAGCTTCTGGCCTGCTGCTTTGCTATGTAATTCTCTGCCCGCCTCATTTTTGTTGCAAACATTACAGCATCAAAACTTATTGTCTTTACAGGAATATACCTGCAGAGAAAAATTACCATATATTTTTACAGTGTTGATTATTGTTAATTATGCAAGGACAGAATGATTACAAAATCAAAAATCAAGCTAAGGCATCAACATTCACATATGCGCACACACACACACATGACCAATGTGTGTGTGTGTGTGTGTTCTATACTTGTGGGGGCATTGTAATGACTTACATTCATTCTATACAGCCTTTCCCTGATCTTAGCCACAACCAAATTATGCCTTACCCTAACTTTAACCTAACCCCAATTCTAACCTTAACCATAACCTTGACCAATAAGTCAGAATTAGCTTTTTTTGCCACACAAGAACAGTGTTGCCCTCCTCCACACACACACACACACACACACACACACACACACACACACACACACACACACAAGGTTGACCATCTATGAATAGGACAATTTACAGTACACACATACTATGTGTAGCAATACTAATATTTTGCTTTAGTCAATAAGCTCCTATTATCAGAGAGTGCAGCCTCCCTCTGCCTCACATCAGGCCTTGAGATCATGTAAATGAGGCGCGGGCCCCTCCCCCAACAGAGGGGCTGCTTGTCTAATTACAGCACGGTTTCTATTAAAGGCACAGTTATCCTTTAATGTATTAAGCCATGGCGGCGGCCGCTTAAACGCACCACTTTCTTTGTTGTGGTTGAGGAAACTGTAATCTTTCATTATGCAGAGGACAGATTTATAATGCAGCGGGCTCATGGAAGAAGGTGGGCCAACAGCAGGGCTGTACCTTTTCATTTAATGTGCATGTAGAGCACATCATTACGATGACAATAAGGTTTTGGTGTCCGTGTTTAATTCAATAGTGTAACCTTATATTAATATTGTGCCATATTATTTACCTCACTGTGCCAATATTTTGATCATTTGAAGATATAAGGAGTCAGTTATTCATAATGGGAAGGTCCTTATAATTAATCCTTAATTATAAGGCTACATAAATAAATAGACATGTTGCTTTTTTTTTTTTTTTTTTTCTTTTTCTTTTTTTTTTTTTTTTTTTTGGACGGATGGCCTATATGTACTGCATTTAGGCACCACTTTTTTAAAGTTGAGTCGGTCTAATTTAACGATGGCCCACGTAATCACAAACAATATAATAGCTGTTAATAACAGTGTGAGTCAGCTATACACATTCATTTTGTAAGGAAATAATTCCGTGTCGTAAATGTGCCCCAGTCTGAGTCGTGCTGAGCAGCGTGGAGAGGCAGCTGCTGCGCCTTTAAATCCAGCTCTCAGCTCGCCTCGTTTCTATGCAATTATGTTAATATGCAGAGCTTGTCCAGCTCCTATTCATTAACGGTTGCAGTTGCATTATTGTTCCCTTTATTTGTCATCTTTGTAAAGCCACTCATTTTTATTTAGTCATTTATTTATTTTGCAGGTCCGCTTTTCCTCACAGAATTGGTCTTGGAGCGGAGCAGCGGACAGCGTTAGGATAAAGCTTCTCTGTAATTGGCTAAGAGCGTTTATGTTTGTATAGCAAATTGTCCTATGCGGAGGTCACGCTCTCATTTCCTTATATTGGACATCGACTGCTAAAATAGAGCAGTCTAGAAGTAAGTATGTGACCATTTTCTCATAGACTGAGTCACAGAGCCCAGTTTGTAGCTGTGATTTTGATGATAAAATAGATTAAATTTACGCCACACCTGACACAATTGGAGCAGAATAGACTTTAATCACGCAGACGTGCATGTGTTCATGTGATCCGTGTGTCTTTGTTGACATCCACAGAAACAGTCTTAAACACCTTGGGATGCTTTAGCCTGGAGGCCTTCGAAAAGCCTCTTCCCACTGTGGACCAAATATGCAAGTGCAGTAGGCAGTGGGGCGACCAGCAAATAAAGAACTGAGGCGCGCGCGCGCGCACACACACACACACACACACACACACACACACACACACACAAGAAAAAATTAAAAAGGAAAATCGACAAACAGGCAGGTGTGTGTGGGAGGTCTCCCACCAAAATTCAAATAAATCATCGTTTTATATTTGCGCAACAAATTCCTTTAATAGCAGCCATATGAATGATAATACTTGAATGCTTTTTCAAAATCAAACGGATCTTTGTCTTTTGTCTGTCTTGTGGCTGCTGGTGTTTGGTTAGGCCTGCCCTGTTTAAGGTGGAGGTAGGTATCTTATCAAGGTTTTTATTTTGTCATGTAGCCATTGCTTCATGCTTTTTTTTTTTTCTTTTTGGGTGGGGAAGGGGGCAGTAAGGGAATGTACCTGACGGCCAGTGCGTTGAAAGTGGCAGTGGATGTGATGCAGGTAAATACCAGCAGACAGCCACACAGCCCGCATGGGATGAACGGGCCGCACCACCGGTCTGACGCCCCAACTACAAAACTGTATCCTATAATTGATTAGGCTTTATCTGGCAATATCACAGCAAATCTATAATTTATCACGACATTTAGCCACATTGCATAAGATATTTAAAAATAACATATGAATACAGTGTTCATTTCGCCTATTTTTATAGTGCTTTTTCGTCAGGGCGCACACAAACCTGACTCCTGTTAAGCCGCCACAAGCGCACCTTACAAAAGCTCAAACCCTTATAATTTGGCAAAAAATGCCATTAGAAGCCGTTTAATTGTGGTTTTCATATTTATGAAATCATTCGGGCGAGTCTACCAAAGAATGAGATGCCCTCAAAGTTTCTTCAACTTGCATCGCTTTTGTCTCTTCCTCCCCTTTGTGCGCCCTGAGCGGCTGCGTTTTAAATACTAAAATATGGGTCAACAAAAATCTATTACTTACACCATGTAATAATGCCCATTACTGTGTGATCCATCTCCTTCGCTCTGATACAGATCCACTGTCCGGTTTCCAGTGCAGTTAGGCTGCATGGTTTGTAGAGCGCATGCATTTGCCTGTATCTTGGCCTTTAAGCCTGTCAGGAATATTAATAATCAATCTTTTAATGTGAGCGAGGATTAATCAGAAAACATAACAGAATTGGCATCCCAATTAGCAGCAGTAGTCTGTGTAAATGATCAGCCTTGACTGAGATTTCTTCAGAGGTTTAGAGACCAAAGGCCTGTGTTTGTGGCCTAGCACTCCTCTGCTGAAATACAGGGCCCACTCAAAGTTGTATAGAAATTCATTTGTAGGCTACTGTTTCATTTTATGCTTTGTTATTGTTAAAATAAAAACATCATAGTTTGAGTTTAGGGCTTCACAAATTTAATTTTCAAAAGTGTGTCAGCATGCAACATAGTGTGGTGTGGTCTTTTTTCTGTCATAGTGGCTGTAGAGTTTGTAAAAGAATAAAAGCAAAATGTTTTTGGATTTTCTTAATTAAGAGTGGGATGTTATTATTAGTTGGATATTATCTGAATCTGTCCTGATTATTCTGAAGTTATTATTATTGGCTGCACCTGGCCAATAAACACTTTTATAGGCTTTTAGGAATTTTCTAGGCTGACTTCAATCGGACAGGCAAATCAATTCTAATCAAAGTGATCAGACATGGGAAAACTATGTTTGTAAAGTGTAATGCCGGCACAAAGGCTCTAGACAAATGCTTATATTGGATATGCAACATAGAATTATTTTTGTCTTTCATTTGAAAATGGAATTTGAAATTGTGTAAAAGTGAAGAAAAAATGAAAGTAAAAAAGAAAAGAAAAATAATGAAAAAGTTTCTAGTTTTTGGATTCTTCTCCTAGCCTGCAGTTTGCTCTTTGCATTAAATCAGATCTTTACTTATTAATGAAAATCTTTCTATTCATCCATTCAAATCTCCATTTTATTGTTTTTAAAATCTTTTTTTCATGTTTTATGGTGGGCATAGTTTAAAGCTGATGGGTGTGGCCAGTGAGTGACAGGCCCATCTACCAGTTTTCCACCTCTGATAATAACTGCAGGTTCTGCCAAGCCATGACAGCCAATATTGAGGGCAAACTTTGCCAACACACTCTCAATTATCTTAGCATGATAACAGTTTGCTAAAAACATGCAGCTAATGAGTTTTACACTTGTCCTTGCAACAACTTCACCTAAAGTCCACAGAACAAAGGGTTGCAGTGGTACAGGCTGCCGAGTGAGCTAGTGACGGTAACAGTGATCCAACACAAGCCATGCATGGTCACCAACCTTTCTCAGCGACGTTCAAGACCAAGATCATGTTTATTTGGACTTGAACTGAAAGGTAACATTAACCGTACTACATTTGTTATCTACAAAACCATTTCCCTGTTCAGGTGGCCACAGCATCATGATTAGTGGGGTCTACGCAATGTGTGATCATGTATGTAATCCAGTAAATAACCTCTACAGCCGAAATCCTGAGTCAAATCCTTGTAGTGATGAGGTAGTCTTGCTGTCACTAACTAGAGAGGACGACCAATCAGTCATTCCATTAATGCAGTCCTGACTAATTAGCTCCATCTCTGGTTAGCTGGATCACACTTGAGGGGAGACGGCTAAAAGACAAGCGCTAATTAAAGCCTGATAGACGCTTAATGATGCAACAATTAATGCAGCCCTACCTTATGCCAACACAGCCATTTTAGCAGCAGCAGTGAGACTCGCCATTAAAATGGCTTCCACAGCTGCACCAAGAGAGCAACATAATCTTCTGACAGTGATGGGGTGAGGGATAGTGGGGATTCTTTAACTCTAACCATCTCCCTTGTCCCTTGAGCATAGGGACACTGTCTCCCTGCCCCTCAAGTGTTTTCTACAGGAGTAAAGATGGCATGAACCTCAGGCTTCTAGTATGGAGATTTACGAAGAGGGTAAGTGTGTCTGATTGCCCACTTCTGACTCTCTTTTGACTACTTACTCTCACTTCTATGGTCTAGTGTAAACTGCTGGCCATGATGTAGTTATATACTGTGAGCTTTCAAATCTCCATTTCTGACTGAATCAATTTTAGCATCACTGAAGAGGCCCTACAAGCACTATAGCTCCTGCTGAGGGGAAATCTGTTTTATCATGGGTTTGTCACGGGTGGGCTGTGGAAAAAACAAAATCTAGATTTGCTGAAATGGGGTGACAAGGTCAAAACCAAACCAAACGAGATGGAGGTTACCGAGATGGATGTGTTGCTCTCCAAATCTTCTATCCTCTTTGCCTGAGACAAGCACCACCAATTACTAACTACAGTACAAGAACCTTTTAGATCTGGGCCATACTGCCAGAAGCAGAAATCACCTACAAATCTTATTTCTACAGCACTTTCAGACTGCCCTCAACCCTATCATCATGACGTAATGCAGCTAAGATCACACTTAAACCACTGATGATAAAGACAAAACAGGGTGCAGCACATTTGAGAGAATTGGCCTAGTGAATTTTGCAAAAAAATTCAAGTTCTGTCCAAAGCATTAGACTTTAATACTGAACAGGGGTGTATTTGGTGGGTGTGGTTGACTTTGGCAAATAGGTGTGTTCTCCTAAAGTTTTATCTGCACTGTCTTCTGCCCCAAAGGAAAAATAAATTGTGTCAGGTAGGTATCAAAAGTCCAGCCTGTGAGTCTGGAGATGACAGCAGTAATGGGAGTTAAATGTGATGAGTTTCACAGGGGAAATGGGAGCACCAAATTTGTTTTTCTTTTCATTATTTATATGCCCGGGGAAAGTTGTGATTTTATTTAGTGTTCTTTCACTGTGTTCCTGATGATCAAAAAATAAAAAGTCGTTAAAAAAGTGTGTACTGCCTCTTATAATGTGACATAAACTGGGTAAGGATTAAACAAAGATGCCAGAGAACACCATCATCACTTTCTGGGATTCTAAGAAAAGTAGTAAAAACTGGGATTGGAGTGATAGTTACTATTAAGTGAAGGATTGAGCAAAAAAGAAGAAAAAAGAAAAAACAAATTAGGTGCATTTTTGGTGCAATGGTAAGAACTTCACAGAACGTCTTAACATGTGGCGATTGTGCACTGGGAATCAGGAAACAGGAATAAAAAGACCAAGCTAGTTAGGCATCAAAACAAAGATTAAAATAAAGTATGCTTCTAAGTGTGTGCTACTGTGATGCTAAACCAGCCAGAACTTTTGGCAGAGATTTCCAAAATGAATAACTGCATTTTTTTACAGCTAAGATGAGGAGCCCTGCTCAGTTTGAAATGGGATTACAATTTAGACCTACCTGGAAAATATCAGGTCCTCTTGGTTGATTTTTTGTTTTTTTTTTGCTTTTTGTTTTATGTCGGTATTGCAGTGAGCTGCGAGGGTTGGAGGCCATTCCTACTTTCGGTTATCTAGCTTTATGATGGCTGAATAACACTCATACAGCTAGATAACCAAAGACAGGAACAGGCTCCATCTTATGTGATGGCATGGTAAGTCTGAGGGTTCCTGGAAACAAAGAGCATTATTATGAATTTGACATGCAGGCCTACAAGCTTTCGTCACCTACAAGGGCCAGGTGCAATCAGCTGAATTTTAGAAATGAAATATCTTATTTTTCAAAATGTTCCTCCTTGGCTTTTTGACAATCTCAGTTTTCATTCCCCCATGACCTGTAAGACCTTTCTTTATAAACCTGCATCTTTAAATGAAAGGAAAATAGCTATACCTGTGTTTACCCCATTCATTTGACTGATAGTTAAGTTTGTCTTGGAGCTCCAAAAACAGCCACTTAGGAAACTAACTACCTCTGGAACAGGTACAGATGTGAGCTGAGGTGAGAGTATATTCACCTCCCTGGCAGTTCAGATGCATTTTCTACTGTTAGTGTTACTATTAGTGTAGTATGGTTTGAGCTATTGCAAAAAGTCCAGTTATAGTAAAACGAATCAATAATCAGAAATGTTATGCAGCCTTTCCTGCTCTGGACCCACTGGCCTCAGTTTCCTACAGGTCCCAAACTGCCCTTAAAATCCTCCTCAAATCAGCCCCTTATCCTTTGCTCAGACTGAACATATCTTAACCATTTTAACTAATCTGGCCCATAGAAGTGCACCAAGTGTAGAAGTGTAAACCATTTAAAATCTTGTGGCTAAGAGCAATTAGCCAAGTCATTATGTAGGCTAAAGTGCAGACAGCCCTTATACTAATTTACTGCCATTTTTCATCAGTTTCCCTCACTGATCTATTAACTACACATTGCTGAGATGGTAGTGTGATTATTTTCATTATTTTACCTGCTGTAGGTCACTGATTTATTAAACACTGAGCTTTAAGGAAAGGGTTTCTATGATAAGATAATAATAATAGTATAGTAATAATTATAATAAGTTGGGATATAGATAAATAAACAACAAAGATGCATATGAATTCCCTTAGGTGGGTTATCGATTCATTTTTGCAGTTATGTGTATAATAATAATCTCTGCATCATTAACATGAAAAAAATAACCTTATCATGAACTTACGGTTCCCTTTGTTAGTGCGTCTGACGTCAGGCGTTTTAATTGGGGGAAGAGATTGCACTGGGAGAGCCTGCATTGTTTTCTTTAGCAAATCAACAAGAAACCTCTACAAAATAACATCATCAGTTATAGTATATCCTATTGCAGCATTATGCATAAATATGACAATATGCCTCAGATTATGTGAAAATTTGGCCTGGTCAGTTTTACACCGGCATAATAATAAACCTCACACCTATAATAAGATGTGTAATGGTATGACCTCCAGTTTACTGGGACCATGGACGACTCTTGGCAAAACAGTGGCTAAGTCTGTACTGCAGCATTATTTTCATAATAAATATTATTAACTACTTCAGAGATTAAACCTTACAGTTTACCTCCAGACTTTATAATTACAATGAGTTTTGTTATGGCTCAAAAAATGGATACACACTCTTGAGCAGACCTATAGGCTAATAATAAATGCATCCAGGACTGTTGCAATTTTTTGTGCTGCTGATAATGGCTTTGCCCGTAATGCTTGTAACCAAGCCTCCACTTAATGGAAACAGCAGACTTGAATACTGCGCGCTTTAATGCTGTCTACACACCAGCTGCTTTGCCTGGAACACATCAGGGCCAATAAATCTGTGCAGGCAGCTCCTGGGATGCATTACAGCGGGTCTCCAGATGATATGAGCCGGACTTATGCCAGGACAAGACCACTGAATCCCAAAGACTCTTACTTTCCATTGTGAGAGGGTGCCTCTTGCATCCATGGAGGCTGGCACATCCACGTGTAGCCTATAATAAGGACGGCGAATGTCGGTGGGATCACGCGGGGTTTCACGGGCTGCACGGACACGGAGCAGAGTTGGCGTGCAGCCTTGGCATGCCCAAACCTGCGAGTGCCTGGATCAGATCGATAAATCCCAATCAATCTGCGGTGTAGCCTGTATGGGCGACGGTTCACCGCCGGCAATGGATGCTCACACCAGTGTCAGCTCGGAGTGATCCATGTTGAATTATAGATATTTGTATCCGTGCTCAGGAGATTCCCAGGTCAGTTCACTGCTTCCCAGCAGGACGTCTGATGCTCTATCATGCAAACAAGCTGTTTATTATCCGTGTTGTTTTTGTTTATTTTTTATGTTTTTTTTTTCCAATCCACGGTGGTCCTGAGTCTGTCTTGCGTATCCATCTGTGTTGCTCCCCTGAGTCTCCGATGCTCTCCTCTCACCTCCTCTGACTGCCTCTTTTTTTTTCTCCTGAATGCTTCCTCCTCTGGCAGAGCTCGGCTGCACTGACGTCACATCGACAGCAAGTTGCTGGATAACCAATCGCAACTTGGCTGCCAGTATGCCCGTGCGTGTGTGTCACATATTTTTAAATTACATACTTGTCTGTCCAGATTCCATTATAGTTTGCATGTGGAATACAGGAGCGGGTTGGTGGAGAGTTCTATATGTGTTACATGAGTTTTCAGGGAACACAAGTTTATTCTCAAATATATGGATACCAGAATCCAATGAAAGATCACCTTGTGTCTCATTGGTGTGTGTGTGTGTGTGTGTGTGTGTGTGTGTGTGTGTGTGTGTGTGTGTGTGTGTGTGTGTGTGTGTTCTCAAACTAACTAACTTGCATGAAATGGGCTCAAAATAAACTCTATTCCATAAATAAACTGGATTCAGTGATGCTTGTGCCTCAGAGCATCAATGAGCTGCATGAGATAGGCCTAGTCAGAGTTCAACTGCGACACTTTCTAAAACGACCCAAGTCTTTTCTATGAATATCTCACTCAGCTAAAAACGCCCTCAGGCCTCCTCGTGCTGAATTTGAGAGAGCTGCTCCACTTGTCTATGAAATTAATAAGCAGTAGGCGCCTGCTCAAGTTAGTCCATAACCTAAAGCAAGAAATGACTTTTTGCAGCCACCACCAGTCCTGCTGATTGTTAGGGATAGCAGTTTTGACTCATGCCAGCCAAATTCTCCATCACAGTGGTCTGGCTGTTTTATCAATGGCCCATTTAGTGAACGCGCTCTCAGTGCGCCCACTCTCCCCACTGGAGGGAGAGGAGACTTTTTTTCGAGCATACAAAAGGAAAAATAGCGTTACAATAAAGTGAACATGATAATTACAAATAATAATAATAATAATAATAATAATAAAAAAAAAGGAGTTGGCCAAATGAGCCAGTTGTGGCCTAATCGGTTATTTTGCTGCTGAGATAACCCTGAGCAAAATGAGAAAACATGGCGAGCTGTGGCAAACACCCTGTTAATGAAATTAGGTTATTTCATTTAAGCAATGGATTATATTATGTAATAGTTACAAGTGCTCAGTGACAGGATTGCATATAAAACCCACGCTACTTAGGTGCAATGAAAAAATGATCAGCCATGTATTTAACTGATATAAGGGCCCTGACTTTGGCTTCACATTGTGGGACTCTATCAGTAGCAATGGAGCCTGTTCACTTCAGGTGTATGAAACACATAGAAACATATAGGCCTTTGGTGCAGGCTGTAGACCCTGTCTGTGCAAATGGGAGTCTCTCTCTCTCTTGCTCCCCATTCATTTGCTTACAGCACAGTTAGGCGGGGGTTGTGATGTTTCCATTCAGTTGGTCTGGTTGTTTTTTTTTTTGTTGTTGTTTGTTTTTTAGCATGATATCGCTAAAAGTTATGAACGGAAGAATTTATTTATTACTTTTCACACCGATCGGCCAAAGGAGGCGTAGCGTCAGGCGTGATTAACTTTTGGTGAATATCCAGCATGTGGATCTGGCATATCTGACATCAGTTGGTGGAGGCAGGCCATGCGCTCTAGTGCTTTTTAGTCCAGTCTCTCCTGCCTCTGTTAGGCCCTAGTGACAAAAAAAAAAATCTATCTCAGAGTCTGGTTAGTGCCAGTTGTGTTCAACACATTGAAATTCAAAGTGATCCTTTTTCCAAAATAAATGTAAAAAAAAAAAAAAAAGAAAAAAGAAAATAAATAATAAATCACATTCCTCAGATTCAGTCGGTGGGTGTGGATCGCCTCTAATCCGCTGCCGCCGGTCCCACCAGGCAGATCAGGCACAGCGCCGAGGGGCCCGAGTCCCTCAGCATCCAGCCCACACAACTAATCTATTTTTTCAAACTCAGTATGACTGGAATTTTTTAATCAAGGACCTGATAGTTGTTTAATTGGTTGAAGGCTCTGCGGTCAGCCAATCAGGGGGTCCCTCGAAATGTCAGTCGTCAGGTCAGCTGGCAAACGTCATTTCAGCCTGACGGCAAAAAAATGGGACAAAACAGTAAGAGGCTCTATCAGGTGTAAAATGATGTATAGAGAAAAAAGAAGAAAGACGAGGAACTGGAGTTTATTTAAACATTATTGATATTAGGCTATTTGCCATTATGTTTACATAAATTGATAAAGAATTCAAGGCTTGACAATTCAGTGAAAAAAGGAATAATACTAATACTACTAATAATACACTAATAGAAATAGTTATATTTATAAAGAAAATTCAAATTCAAATTAAATTCATTCTAAGTGCTGGGATCATGTAAGTAGAGGTAATATTTGAATTGTTGTTAAAGTGCAGTTAATATTCAAAATTGTGACTATATTACATTTCATTAAAAGGTGCCATAAGCAGGGTTACATGGTGAGCAAGGCACACAAGTTTCTTTCATGTCTCTTTCAGGTGTGTGCAAACACAAGAATTCAAAGGTTTTTTCAGATTTTTATTTTTTCCAGATTAGTCTGTTCTTCTCTCTTAATATGACTTTAGGTGTGGACGTGAGAAATGGTGTGAAATGTTTAAGGCAGCACATCCTTAGAAAGTGATGTTTCTTTGTCTTCAGGTGGAAACGGGGAATCTCTTCACCAGTAACCCATGTTGGAGCTCTGTCCCTCAGTAGACTTGCCAAACTGGCACATCCACCTCCATTAGGGTTTACCTTCAAAGGTAGATCATTCCAGTTCATTTCACCCCCACACACCAGTAAAGTACAGCTGTATTATTTTGCCATCAATTATTGAATAAATATATTATTATCATCACAAAATACCATCTACAAATTAGTGATGCAAGGCCAGCTGCTTGAGAAAAACTTCATCACACTGTATGTTCTTTATATGAAAATTGTCACTGAAAAAAAGTTTTTTTCTTTTAGACATTGTGATGTGATTGTAAACCACCTTGTTAAACAAAATGATGTGATCAATTTATCTGGGGCTTTTGCTATTTGGACACTGAATACACAGGCAGTTTACAGTACACATGGGTACAGTGCTGCTTGTTAAATTCGATAACAGGCCAGATCTTCACCCCTTAATTACAGATTCTTATCAAATTATTACCAGTCTAAAGACTCAGACAAGTTTCAGTTCTCAGAAAATATGGCTGCTCGACCCTAACAGAGGTGAGTCAGGAAATAATGCTGCTGACAGAGGCGTCTACTACAGCTGAAGCACTGGGGTTATACCGCCCTCTAGCGCTCATTTGGTGTTCTCATTCCTCATTTCATGGATGTGATGTGGTAAGTGGCCAGTTGGGAAATATTAATTACACGTCTACAGATTGTTCTCATATTGTTCCAAATGTAGTGAAATGTTACAAAGTGTGCACTGAAACTGTTAGGGCAGCAGGATTATATTTGCAAATGGAAGAATAAAAATAAACATCTCATCAAAAAGGTTGAGGGAGTTTTTGAGTGAGACAGAACTTTTTTTCTTTGCCTGGAATCTCAAGATTCACCTTCTCTGACACTGAAGTCATTGCCAGGTCTTGTTGCAGGTGTCCTTGGTTGACTTGATTTCCATCACCTGTGATGATGTGGTCTGCTGAGCCTGCACTCTGGGACTTACTGGAGATCATGGATATGGACCTACTGGTAATAAAACTTGCTTTTGTTTGTTTTTCAATCTTTGCTTTAATATCTGCATGAGTATCAGAAAATCAGCAAAAATGAGTTAATTAGTGAAACATTACCGTAAATTTTGCAAAAATGACAAGAAAACTATTTATAAATATCTTTTTAAATTAATTTCAAGAAAATTACCATAGATCTGCCACAACCCTGCCACAAAAATAATAAACAAAAAATTCCCCCCAAATTAAAAATAATCATTTAATTTAAAAAATATTGAAGAATTTACACCCAAAATAAAGGGTTAAGGGCCTAACAACAGGTTAAGTAGCATCCAACAGTGCTCCACCACCACTGATTGGAGCGACTTATGCAAACTATCCTGATATTTCATCTGTAACCCTGTGCTACATCCTACCTGATGATAACCAGCCTCACCAACTATCAAATTATATTTTGACATTGTCATTAATTAAAATGGCTAACAAAAGAATAATTACACTGAAATGCTCTGGAAAGCCCTAAGTTTTGTAGCAATCAAAACAAAAGCCAGTGAACTGCAAATAGCAGGAAAAAACTGGAAAAAACTTGTGATTACAGCAGGAAAAGGCCAAAACACTACTCGTGATTAGAGGATGGAAACCTCGTTTTATTAAATGGAATGATACAAATGAATTAAAATTGAAAACTTTATGACACTAATATGAAAGATAGGACCATATACCTGCTACATCTGTTACTGTATGAACTGGAAATATAAACATTACCTTTATTTGTATAAAAATTAGTGGTTTTCCTTGTTTTCTTAAAAAACCTTATGTACAAGTACAAAAACAGCAAATAATACAATAGCTAAAAAAGGATTATAAAACAAACACGCAGTTCTGAAACAACAAAAACTTTCAGATGGGATTTTTCCTCACGTCTATTAACATATTGTTTGAAATCAGTGGTCCAATGTTGAGGCTGGATCGGCGTGACTCTCGACGAGATTTAACCATGGGCAGGGACGGCGTCCCACCCCAGGGCCCTATTCCAGTCTGAACCACACGATTGACAGGGGCCTCCCCTGCTGCACGGAGTCGTAGCTCCTCCATGACTGCGGGTTCTTCTGTGGGGAGAGAGGAGCGCCTCCATGTGGATGGGAGAGGGGTGTTCACCAGCTCCCGCATTTCTTCCCTGGACCGGGGAGGTTTCTCGGGCTGCCCCGCTCCCCGGGCCCCCTGGCTGTCCTCTGAGCAGCGGCTCAGCTTCTCCACACTGCCGACGCCTGCTGGTTTGCCCTCAAGTGCTAAGCCTGAAAGACAACACACATCATAGGAACAACTGCTAATTACAGGTACCTGATCTAGTTTTCTATCTAAACACACTTGGCTTTGTTTACATCCTAAATTTCCCATCAAAACACAATGTGGGTATCCTAGAGGCCCACGTTCACATGGAGACATTTTTTGAATTTTTTTTTTTTTTGTAATTTCTTTCTGTTTTGACCTTCTGTTCACAGGAAAACTGTGTTTTTGGTCATGAAAAATGCATCTTTTGGAAAACGCTCTAGAGAGTGGAATTTTGGGAAAACGGTGTTTTGAAAACATCAGTTTGAAAATGCTGATGTCACTGGTGCGACTTTGCTTCTTTTCCCAAGCTCAGAGTGGGGATGTTGACCTCACAGAGGTGAGACTGATCATGCAGTTGTTTTCAATATCTTTTATTCATCTGAGATTTTTAGGAGGAGCTCAATCTCTTCCTCTATCCGTATAAATGATTCACTATGTTTTTATCATTCCACCCTATTTTCATTTTTCATTTTCCTGACAGTTTTGGATGTTGTTCAGATTTAACCTGATTTGCACTTGTATTTGTAGCTCTCTGGGATGTCAACAAACTGTGTCAGTCCTCAGCTTCTCTGCACATGCTCATAATGAGAAAATGTATGTATTTCTGCATTCTCATGCAGGCAGATATTTTTGAGAATGCCTGTGTTTTGTTTGTGTGTTTGTTTTATACAGTATAGTTTGAATACTCATGTTAAATAGCACATGGCAGAGTATGTCTGGATGACTTTTATATAGCCATAAATATGGGGAGTCAACACAAAACATTGTGATTTGTCATATACACTCACCTTTGGCATGCTCCTTCGTCTGGCAGCCTGGACCACACAGCTCTCTCAGCTTGTTGCTCAGCTCCAGATTGGCTGCCTTGTAGTGGTTAAGCTCCTTGCTGAGGTTATGAATCCATCCCTCGTACTGCCTCTGCCTTCCTGCCAGGCCCTCGTCTATTTGCTCTGTGGGGAGGGGACACATGAGCGCATGCAGATACTACCAGATAGACAGAGTTCTGTGTAGCATTTGGGTGAATTCAGATGGAAATATAAAAAATATGGAAAATATGCAATCAAATCTAACATTTTACTATACTTACATTTCACTGATTTTGATTAAATTCCTCACCCCAAGCCCTGTAAATACTTTCTCCACATTTCTTACCCTCACTTTCACATGACTTTGACTCTACCCATAGACTTAATCGTCTTGTGTATATCAGTATTGGATACACACACATACATACAACAAATGTTTCTCTAGGCAAAAAAGGTGGAGTGTGATGCCAACCTCGACACTGCTGCAGTAAGAGCTGCACACTCCTTTCATGCTCCTTCTGCTGTTGTGTGAGCCGGCGATCTGTGTCGAGCTGCGTGCGATCAAGGGCGTTCTCCAGCCACTGCACCAGCCGCTGCTGCTCCTCCAGGCGCATTTCCAGTTCAGCCAGGGCTAGCTGGAGCTTACGTTCTTCCTCACGGAGAGATACAACCTAGACAGAATTAAAAAAATGTTATAGTGACTGTATTCATTCTGTTGACAAAAACAATGACAAAATATAATGACATTTTTACAATACAACTCCTGACCTTAGCTTCGAAGGGATCCAAAGGTTTATAACTTTACTTTTGATATTAGGTACAGTATAATAGCAAAAGCTAATTTAGTTTGAAAATATAAGCTATAATGAGGAATATGGAGCAGTCTATGTATTAAAGTCTCTAGGAAATAATTTAATGAGGAAATTGCAGAGGAGAAAAAAAAGAAAAATGTAGTTGAAATAGAGTATAACTTAGTTTTCATTTACTAATGCCATCGTTTTCTCTCAACTACAACTACAGTAGTTTTCATCAACTAAATGTAGACTAAAACTAACAAAATTCAAATGACTAAAATGTGTTTTGTGTTTTTTCTGAAGGAGAAAATAAAGGGTTTGTGAATAAAGGTAGTAAAATAAAAAAGGAGTGCTCAGACCTTGTCAAAGTACTTGCACAGCAGAGCTCTGGTCTCAGAGGCAGACAAGTAACTGAGTTTTGCCATGAGGTTCATTTCCCACTGGGAGAGCATGCTGGCAGAGGCCCTCAGCTGTCTCTGTCTTTGAGTGATGGCCTCGTTTTTATATTCAATAGCCGCATCTAGAGCCTCGATTGCCTCGTCCAGCTGGAACAGGGTTCGCTCCTCCTGGGGACATCGGAGAGAACATAACAGGTTTTAACGAGAATTCAAACATCAAGGTTCATTGACACACAAAGTGAGTGACTGTGCCACTCACGACTTCTGTTTTAGCAATCAGTGCTTAGACAAGTCATTAATCATTGTTCCTACTCTAGCTATGGAACAACTCAAAGCCTGTTAGAAGTATGTAACTCTTTTGCTTAAGCTGAAATATTTCTGTTTCTGTTTCTGTTATATTGTTTGGGAACATACAAAAGCATGTCCAAACAAAGTCTCCAGAGGGCACAGTCTTAGATTTCAGAAGCAAAGTGATGTCTTGGTACTGTGTCTGACCTCAGGGGAGAGGAGGTTGCCCTGGCGGAGCTTATCGTCCAGTTCCACTCTTTGTTTTAGCAGCGTATCCTTCTCTTGACGCAGGTTGGAGATCTCTTGGCGGATCTGTTGGGAGTCCTGGGCGCTGCTGCTGCGAAGGAGACCGTTCCTCTCGCTCAGTTCACGCTCAAGTGATTCAATACGCCCCGTCAGGGTCATCAGGTCTTTACTCAGGGCCTGCCAGGGACAAGAACCGTTAAATTATTAGCATTTGCCCATTTCTAATTAGGAAGACACAAGCTGAGTGTTTGCGTTATTACCTGACTGGAGCGGAGCCTCTTGGTCTCCAATCCACTGCGCTCCTGCAGGAGGGCCTCCTTCTTGGCCAGGATGTCCTCTCTTTTGGTGAGCTCGCCCTCCAGATCTTCCAGCCCCCTTCTCTGTTCCAGCACTCGCTCCATTTCCTCATCTAGCCAGCGTTTCTGCTCCTCAATCTTCTGCTCATCGGGAAGTTAAACACAAGGCATGTTTACATAACACACACACAGAGACAGACACACACACACACACACACACACACACACACACACACACACACAGAGTCAGAGACACAGAGGCAGACACACACACACACACACACACACACACACACACAGACAGAGACACAGAGACAGACAGACACACACACACGGACAGGATACAAACACAGAATCCAGCAGTCAAGATGACGGATTCTGGCTGTGAACTGAATACCAGAAGATGCTAGACTGAACTAATTAAATATGATTAGATTAGTTATCAAGTATGATTAGATGTCATACTTGATCACTGACAAATAGTCTAATCACTTGTACATTTTCTTGGACATTTTCTTGGACAGAATTATTTTCTAGTGAATTAAATTTCAGCAAATTTAAACCTTTTCTCTTCGCTGAGAACCCTCTGGAAGCCCCTCACAGACCCACTATGAAAACTGCATCTCTTTCTAAAAATGGTGTGAATCATTTTCTCACAGGTCTATCCGACTCCTGGAAATAATACCTTTTAAATGAACTCAAAAATATTTAATTTATATAATAACTGGTCTTTAAGTTTCTTATCCTACCTGTTGCTCCTCCAGTGAGATAACGGAGCCGTTGCTGCCGCTGCGCCTCTGTCTTTGGAAGGCAGCAATCTCCTCTGTCTTGATCCTCAAAATCTTTTGCTGCTGCTCGTTCTTTATCTCCAACTCCTACACAGCAGACAAAGGGATGGCGAGAGAGAGGTGAATTACACAATTACTGCATAAGAAAAGTAATGTTGTCAAAGGTGATGCATTTTGCTGATACAGTGACAGTGATCTGTTTTCTTTGAAACCACTGCCAGACATTTAGACTTTTGATGGACAGGATGGAGATAATACAGTGAAAATTCCTTGAAAGTCAGAGGAAAAACCTTTTTACTCGTCTTTTTAATCTTTTTGAATAAAGGTTAATTTCTTGTTCTTGTGTTTTATATTTAGACACCACTTCTGTGATGAGGCACCGTAGCAAACGTTTTCCAAAAATGAACACAAGTGGTGCTTATGTGCAAGTCAGTAATTAAAAGAGAATACGGAATGATCTTTCACGTCTGCCTAACTTCCCACCATTTCCGCTTCTACGTCATAGTCAAAAGAAAGAATCATGATTCATTACTGAAATTTAGGATATTGATAAGTTACATTTGTTCACTGGAATTTATCAGTAAGACCAGATGGATGATCCATGATTTAATCACCTGCGGGGTTTGATTGTTGGATACTGCTTTGACGCTCTGGGTATATAAGTGTCCCAAGGGAAATAAGTGATAAGGGTAATGAGTCTGAACTCTACTCAGTGTATCTTGTTTTCTTGTACCTTGACTCTGTGTGTTCTTCGCTGCATCTCCGTCTCCAGGCGTCGTTTCTGCTGACTCTCCTGGCGTAGTCGTCTTTGCAGTTGCTCCTGTTGCTGCCTCATGCTCTGGACGCTGCGCTCCAACTCGGACACGCGCCGCTCGCTCAGCGCAGGCAGGCTAGCCAAACGAGCCGTGTCCCTCTGACGCTGGCTCAGAACCTAACAGACAATCAGGCACATTTTCCTGTTCAGAAATACAGCTTCACAATGTTGCTAAACATAATTGTGAAAAGATAGATCAGTGCTCCTCCACATATAGTATTTCAACTTGAGGCATGTGGGTTAGGGTTAGGGTTAGTTTTAGGTAGTTTATTTGTTAACTAGAAGATCTTATGACCTGCTATAGGTGGTACTGTAATAAATTTACCTATTACTTTTTTCAGATGGATCAGGATAAGTAAGCACAATCATTTTTTCTGCATCTCTCTGGTTATACTTGAGAGTACATGAGGTGAGGTCTACTACTGATATGACAGATTAGTGTAAGTATAAACTGCTTTCTAGACTACACTAGTCATTTTCCCAAGCGGCCAAGTGCAGAAGGGCATTATAAAAGCAGGATTAATTTCACTAGATTTAGAAGTGTTGTAGTCATGACCACACCAACCGAGACCAAGACATTACCGAGACTAGAGAGTACCGAGACCAAGATAAGACCAACACATTTAGAGGTCGAGACTGAGACGAGACCAAGACATTTGGATGTCGAGACCAAGACGAGACCAAGACCATATAAATTAAAGAAAAATCCTAACACAATAGAACAAAATGACAGGTATCTCTTTTAAACTTAGTTTGCTTTTAAACAAATGCAACAGTAACAAAAACAAAATGCTGTTGTTTTCTAACCAGCACAATGAAACAAATCTCAAATCTAAGGAAATCTGTTGTTTGACTTCTTGTAAAAAGTACGCCATCATTGACCTGACAAGCAATGATAAATATGCTATTTCATAAAGAAAGATTAAAAGAAAAAGGAATAAGACCTAAATTAAATGAACTAAATGAAAAAAAAAATCAGCAAGGTTTCTTGAACATGGGTCTTTAACTTAAGCAATTTGAGAACATTTTGCATTTTGGTGCTTTGACAGCTATAGTTTGACTCATTTATATATGAATATTTATTAGGCTAAATAATGATTTTTAAGGAACCTTGCATGGATGCTATTTTTTTTAACATATATTTAAGCATTATTACACGAGAGGGTGTGAAGTTACAATAATGACGGTCAAGCACACCCTCCAGTGTAATAATGCGATTATACAACTATTACCAGCAAAATAAAATGTATAATCAACATGTTTTCATACCGTGGCCATTTCGCTCTCAAAATATAAAAGTTTTTTGCTAGTATTCTCTCCGTTTCAGCGGAAATACATGAGATCTGACGTTAACTAGTCCTTGTCAGCCAGCCAACTTGGGCTTATCATGTTTTCTAGATATCTTGATTTCCCAAAACTGAATAAATACCACACATAGCAAACCTGCTTTGCTAGCTCAATCATGTTGTAACTAGAATATCCACTGGAAAAAAATCATTTTTTCATGGACTGATAGTTATACTTCTGCTGACTTCTCAGTCATTTTTAATCTAGCAGGTGCCATGACAACGACTCACCAGCACAGCTGATCTTTATCTACAACGAACTTATAATGAACAGTTATATTTAAATAGAGGTTACTGCTTTACAGTGTCGGCGCCAGAACAAACATGTATCTTTTCAGAAACTCACTGGAAGATGTTTTATTTCAGCTGGGGGTGTGTCACTCCAATAAGCAGCAAAAGTAACAACAGTAAGCAGTCAGATTAAGGCTGAACAGAGTTATATAATCACCTTTTCAGGCTGTTATCAATTTACCTCTGAAATAAAGACGACAGTTTTCACAGATGTGTTGATTTATTAAATGTTCATTTCAATGTACAGATGCAAACAAACTGACAAATTAATTAAATCAATGGCCAAGGCTACTCATAAAGACTAAACAAATGAATAATGATTAATACGTTAATTAATAACTGATAACATTAACACATTAATAACACGAACAAATTTATTGCCTGCACATCTCCGTGGAAAATCTTACTGGTACTGTCCGTGGTGCTGACGCTGCATCAGCAGGTACTGTCCGTGGTGCTGAATCTGCATCCGCGGGTACTGTCCGTGGTGCTGAATCTCCCTGAGCAGGTACTGTCTGTGGTGCTGAATCTGTTTCAGCGGGTACTGTCTGTGCATTTCATTCTCTTTATTATAGAAATTAAAGCTCCATAAAATTCACAGAGGATCTTGTTTAGCTCTTCTTTACTTACACCTGAAAAATCAGCTGTTTGCCCGGTGTTTGTCAGGTAGTCTTGTAGACATTTGACGGCCCAAGACTTTGACTGGGCCGTACCGGCTTCATTTTCTGACCTCTCCAGCTGATCCAGCTCGTCACTCGTCACTCTCGCATATCTTGGCTTTATCTGTTTCTGTCTTGTCTTCCTCGTCCAGCCATTTATCCAAACGTAGGTCGCCAAAGAAATCAAAATTGGCAACAAATTGGTCCATTATGCAGACTAACAAAGTTGACAGCGGTTTTTGATGCGGGTTTCAGTGAAACGTTCCGTGTTGCCATGGAAACCACACAGACTCGGGCAATAACATATAGGCGGAGTAATATTTTCAGTGATGAGGTATTTTTCATTTGAGCACAGCTAGCCGTGCTGTCATGCTCATTTGAGCACATTCTAAACTTCTGATTGACCAGTCAGACTGCTCGGTCGGATCTACCTGTTGTATAAATTTTAAAAATCTCACGTACCCCCTGGAGTTCCTCCACTTACCCCCAGGGGTATGCGTACCCCCATTTGAGAAACTGTGCTGTAGGGTATATGCCCACATCAGCATAAGCACTGACATCTTCTGCTAAATACACAACCATATAGGAAATCAAGTTCATCATATAATGATGTCCCTTACTGTATCGACCTCGGGAGCCGTGACAGCTATGAAAAACTGACATTGCCGTTTTGGTTCTCATTTTTATTCTATGTCTATCCCCTCCTGCATGTTGCCGCACGTCAGCCAGTCCACCATGAGCCACAGAACACACTCGCCGAGACGTTTTGCAATTTGCCTTGTACTCGTTGCCACTGACTTATGCAACAAGAGAGAAAGCCAGCCAGAGTTTGCCGACATTTTTCATGGCGATTTGCCGGGGACGCCCAACATAAGCACCGCTTCTCCAGCCGTCTTTATCCACTCTGCGTGTTCAGGGGGCGTGTCACACAAGGTGTTGCAAAGGCTGTGTGACACTGGGAAGGCAGCAGCTGCACTTTTCTTTTTTCTCTTATAAAAGTATGAGAGACTGGTCTCGAGCGGTCTTGATCAAAAATTCCGAGTTCGCCCAGTCCGAGACCGAGACAAGACCGAGTGAAAATGTCTTCGATTCCGAGACGAGACCGAGACCCTCAAAAAGTGGTCTCGAGACCGGTCTCGAGACCAAGACCGATCTCGAGTACTACACCACTAAGATTTAGAGTTTTGGATTATCATGAATATTGACTCTGATGCCAAAAAAAAGACTCATTTTGACAAAGAAAAAAAGGAAAATAAATAGATTAGAAGTAGAAATGAAATTAAGACCTCAATAAATTCAGTTTAATATTACTGAATGACATTTAGAGCCTGATGTCTGTAAAATGAATTAAAGAAATTTAAAGATCACTTTAAGGACCTTCAGACAAACTGTTATTGTTGTGTATTTTAAATGAGGAAAACAGACAGCAAAAAGAACAGCACTTTACAGAAGCATCTTAGTAACACTGTCAAACTCTCTTACCCACACTGGGTAAATTGAAGCATTTCTGAAAACGGGGGTGGTCAAACCTGAACTTTGCTCTGAGCGGCAGCTATCTTCCTGCGACATTCCTGTGCTCTGGTCCTGTCTGTGGCGCTGCTCTCCCTCTCTTGCCTCTCCAGGTCCTGCAGCTGCCTCTGGGCCTCCTGCAGCTCCTGTCGTGCTTGCACAGCTTCACCCTCCAGAGCGGAGATCTTATGGCTGTACTGCCTGTTCAGGGCCTGGGCATCTTTACCTGTAATCCCCCACACACACATACAGAAGATCAGAGAACCCTGCTTGAGGAAATGATGTTGCATAACACAGTTCAATACCGTCAGAGGCACTGGTTAGAAACATGAACTGGAAAAAAAAACATCTTAATTTAAATACTGGTCAAAAATCTGGTGCAAACTGTCTAATAACATACTTATTACAAAATGAAGCCCTGATGTCAGTGTTGGTTCTTTCAATGATGCTGTATGACTGGCCTGAAGGAAAAAAAGAGTTCATATCAAAAAATTCATATCTTGAAGTAATTTTATACCCCAGTGTCAGTGAGGTCCAGAGGGGTGTATCTCCAAATATATTTGGTTGATTGCCATGAATTTTGGTGACAATATTCATGTTAACTAAAGCTTGTAATCTGCCCATTGACCTTCCTTCTAGCGCCACCAGCAGGCCAAAATGTAACAGTGGTGGTTGTAACAGAGCCCAATGGAGCATACATGTTTTTGTTTTTTTTTATCCTATCTATAGTCTTATTTCTGGTCATATACAGTACTTCACTAATCCCTGTGTATATGCTATTTAGTAAAGCACTCTGTAATCTCTGCTTTAACGTCAGTGCTTTTAGGCTAATGCATGGATCAATATGTAGTTATATAATAATAATCCTATGCTACTACTACTACTGCTGCTACTACCACTTCTACTACCACTAAAAATAGTAATGATAATATTATTAATAATATGTTTGCCTTCCATAGTAACACTGGTTCAAGATTTTGTGACACTTTAATGAGGTTCACACATTAGTTTTGTTTTGTCAGCATTCCTTAGTTTTAAATGACATAAGCAAGGCTGTACCTACAGAGCTAAAAGCAGTTTGGAGTGATTCTCACAACCTTTAACTAGGCTTTCCATAGCGTCAGTAAGGAATCATATTTAAGTGAGAGGTGTATACCTGTTTTGACGAGCTCTTTGATGAGTTCCTCCTTCATGCGGATGGTGACAGACAACTCCCTAATCTTCTGCTGGGCCTGGACAAGACCCCACTCTGAGACACCCTCAAAGCCCTTCAGACTTTCACGTGTAGAGCTCTCCCCGGAGCTCTCCCCAAGTCTCCCCAGGGCTGCGTATAGAGATTTGAAAAAAGAAAAAACACAACACAACACAAAACATGATTCATGTTGTTTAAAACAGAGACATTTACCCCAATAAGTAATGGGTGACGATGGCATAGTGAGGAGGGTGACAGTCTTTTAATTGGAAGGCTTCATGACGCCTATCACCTGTCCTGTTGTAGTGTCTTTGAGCAAGACACTGGTGCTTTACCACTCACTTACACTGCCTTAAGCACAGCACGTTACATAAGGGCACCAAGCAGTAAAAATGTATCTGTTCCACATTAAGCAGGCTCTGAACTTGAAACCATTCACGTTGGTATGTTAAAGACAAACTAAAGCAGGAGGATGTTCAGAGGAAACTTTCAGCCTTTGTTGTGTTGCTGATTTCTTCAGGGCGGTGGTGAAGTCTCTCGCTAAGCTTGCAAAGATGCTATCTAGTTCATTTGCTGATCATTTCGGGTTGGTTTTTGTGTAGACTGTAATTTAGAGGTGCTTGGTTTGTCTAACAGCTTTCGGATCTGATGCAGTCGTTGGCTCTGTGGGTTGTGATGCATGCTGCGATGATGGAACATGCGTGAACAGCAGGGGAAGCTTGATGCTGACAAACTGCCATGACGCATTATGTCTGAGCGAGGTGTAACACTGTATGAGGTGAACCAGCAAGGAGAATTTCCCTCTGCAATCCAGTATTTGCCAGTATTAAGAATCTGCTGACTTATGGTGCTAAAGTTGGGGCATTTTGAGAGCTCTGTCAGGCTGTTAAACTCACATGCTTTTCTGACGGCGCAGAGCTGGTCTGGCTCAGGCAGCTGAGATACCAGTATTTTACTCCCAGGTGCAAGTCCTCCTAACAGCAGGTCCCTCTTAGTCCAGGTCAAGTTCACTTGCCTGAGAGAAGCATTGCATGCACAACATGACCATAGGGAAAAAGAATGTATGGATTGATGGACTGGTCTATAATATTTCTTCTGTTAAAAAATTCAACTGCAGTGGAGTGAAATTCCTGTATAAACATGTCAGGGTTACAAGAGCTTCAACATACTTGCGTCGGTGACTGCCGTCTTCCTCTGTGGCCTTCCTTTCTGCTCCTGCCGACACCTCATGATCCTCAAAGAAGTTGCCGCGACTATGACCACATTGTTCCAGTTCCTCACACAGTCCATTACCAAGACAGCCCACGGGACTGCCCTGTAATCACACACAGATCAGTAACAATTTTAAAAAGCAAAGCAGAGCAGATGTGAGATCTGTAAGTACACTTTACAGTATCTCAACATCAAATGTAAAGTCCTGCTTGCTGATATATCAATCCTGATGCTGTGATGTGATGCCAGATAGTGTCTGGGATTTTGCGTATCAAAATATTGTGACATGACCAAAATTTGTCTTTTATGAGAATTGCTCTATAAGGATTAAGTTAGTCATTATGCTTGGCCATCACTTCAAATGTGCCACAGGGAAACATATTTAACTGAGTAATTTTCTGCTGTATGAGGTATACTGCAACTTTAAGGGTTAACAAATGCTAGCTTAAAGGCATGGCCAAATGTCATTCACTGGCTTACAAGTAAGTTGATTACCTACTGAAGGATTTACAATCAAAGCAATCTCAGATGCCTACAGTATGTTTGAAATAAGGAGACAGTCTAATCTATCATTTATCAGATCATCAGAAAATCCTTTTAAGATGCTGATTTTAAGTATTAATCCCCTGTAAACTGAGGCACATCTCAATCACTGACTTTTATCTCCACACTAAGCAGCTTAAAAACTAGTTTTCCAGCAAGTCAGCTACCTGTCTGTTTGTGCCTCCATTCTGGGTGTGTCTCGTGGAGCCCATGGGTGCGGTGTGAGGCCGGGGTCTCAGGTTCAGGCCAAGTCCCAGCAGCCCCGGAGTAGACAAAAGACACTGCAGCTCTGCTATCACGTCCTGCTGCTCCTGAAGCTTATCACTCTGGGGGAGAAGGGTGACAAAAAATCTGTTACGTACTATCGAGGACAAACATACAAAAACATAGTGTGTGTCTTCTAAGATGACTGTAGTTGGCTTTACAAAAAGCAAAGTTAATCCACACATTTACTGCTGTAATGTCAACAGTAAAAGTTCTCCTATTGAACTCCAACACAACTAAGGTGCATGTAACTACGCTGCACCATGTAAAGCCAGTCTACAATTGGTCACTGGATGACACCGAGTCTGACCTGCTGCTTGTATTGCTCCATGGCGTCCTCTAGAGCTGCTAAGAAGTCTGTGTTCTCTCTTTCCAACTGCTGGACTTGGGCTTGAAGCTGAGCAATGTTCTCCTCTTTCTCTCTGTCCCTCTCATTGTCATGCTCAAGGCTCCACCTCTCTCCCACTGCATCTGGCTCCTGCGGAACAAACCGTAGTTATGTAAACATGCCCTGCATTAGAGCAGCCATTTCCAGCAAAATATCTGATCCAATCTCAAATAAGAACATGACGAAAGTATTTCTGTGTTGTATTTTCATTCTGTGGGTGCATGCGTGCGTGACACACCTGGTTTTTAACAGAAGTCCTTCCCCTCCTTAACGCAACACTCTCCTCAGTGGAGCTGTTCTCGATGCCACTGTCTGGGCCTGAAGCGGTGGTCAGTCCACTCCGTTCTTCCTCCACTGAACACAGCCACTCCTTCACTCGGAGACTCTGTTCTGCAGTCAGAGTCCCTTCACTCTGCAACTCCCGCAGCAGCCTGCGTTATGAACCAGGATCCAAAATATTGCATGAGAATGAATTAGAAGTGACCGCCCCTCTACAGTAACAATACAAACTTTACCCACTATATGCGTGATCAGCAGAAATCTGCAAAAAATTATTTTATTCAATCTTTTAAACTTTTCCTGTCGTCTAGAAAACCAAAGCAATGCAATGTTAAAATCTAAATATTCAGAAATAATAAGTGAGTCATCTAAAGTAAATGGGCTAATTTCCATATCAAATTAAAATTAAGTGATCCAGATCATACAATGTAAATACTAATACTAAGGGATCCAAATATATTCAAACACAAGAATATGTCAATGACTGAAGTCAAAACAACAGTCTTCAAGATGAGGACTGAATGTTAATTGGGTTGATGAACATGCTTGAACCTGTATGCAGTGTCTGTGCACGTCCTGTAGTGGGCACTCTGTGCTTGCAGTCTGCTGATCTCTCCTTCTCCAAGCCGTGGTCTCCTGTTTGGATCAGCGTGAGCTATGATACGTGTCTCAGAACGCTGCCGGTTTTCCAGGGCTCTGCGGAGGGCCTTAATTTGTTGCTCCAGTCCTTCCACCCGATCCGGCTCGCCCTTGCAGTTGACAGTGGCCCGGTTCTGAATGTTTCGGGCCCGTGTGGCATAGTTCAGTGTATTTAGGCTCTCGTCAAAGTCTGAGGAAGATGGGCTGATGCAGGCGATCATGAGTGTTTTTGAATTTCCTCCCAAAGAGTCTTTTAGAATCCTATTGAAACAATGATTACAATAATTAAACCTAAAAAGTAACCAACATGGCTCAACAAATGATTATTGAAATGGTATGCTAAATGTATGATGTACCTGGTGATTTTGGAGTCTCTGTATGGTATGTGTGTGCCTTTCCTTTTGGGGTCCCCCAGTGCTCCTATGACATTTCCCAGGGCCAACAGGCCACTGTTAATCTGGATGCTCTCCTTCAGCCTCTCTCCGGTGTTTCCTGTCCGCAGGATGCGCTCTGACCCTGCCAGGTCAACAAAGTGAAACTTGGAGGACAAGATTTGCGGTCCTGCACATGTAGAGCTCCCATACAGACGTGAGCCTCCTCGACGCTGGTCCATGTGCACAGTGAAGATAGTGTGTGAACGGCTGGAGTGGGATTCATTTGGGTTGCGCCTGTATGCCTGGCTGTGTTTCCGGACTCCAACAAACTGAGAACCTCATCCAGACCCTCCACTTCACTCTCCTTCACCCCACAAAGCACTGTGAAGTCAAACATACATACATTAAAAAAAAAAAAAAACATTCATAACCAATATGCTTTTGCATAATAATTCATAAAACAATCCAAAATAACATACAGGGCTTTAAGAGATATTTCTGAGCCTAAAAAGTTGTCCAGGAAGAAAGAAGGCACTGGATGGTGCCTGAAACTTTCAAGCCAGTTCATGTTTAGCAGTAAGTAAGAATCCACTTGTTCCATACCTATGTTGCCCTTATCCTCCCTGATGTGGATGTCCTTACTAGCAGTCTCTACTTCAAGCAAGTCCTTGAACTCCTCTTTGTAGACCTCGAGGTAGGAGACTCTGACAGAGAAGTCTGTGAGGTCGTTCTCATCCAGCAGCTTGAAGACCTCTGCAACAGCTCTGGGGATGATGCCCTGCTCCTCATCCCTAAAAGAAGCTACAGACACCAATGCAATGTTCATTCTCAATGCACACAACTGGCCTTGCACATTAGCGATGAATTGGAGCACAGTGCTTCCTTTAGGGAACAAGTTCATTTCATGTGCAGTGTCATTTCTTTCTGGTCTTGCCCTGATTAAAAAACAAGGTTGTTCAATGGCATGAAAAGAGCCTGTGATACACTTTTCTTAAAAATAATTCTCTATTAGATAATTATAGCTACATTGTAGGAGATGCTTGTGATACCTATTTGAGTTTGATCTTTCTCTCCTTGTTATATATCAACATGAAAACTGAAATGCCGAGTGGCAGCACAAGAACAAAAAAACTTACAAATGTTGGCTTCTCCGACTGTGTAAGTCTTTCCTGAGCCTGTCTGACCGTAGGCAAAGACTGTGGCATTGAAACCTTGGAAGAAGGCTTCTATCAGCGGCTGGACTGACACAGCATAAACCTCCTCCTGACAGCAAGTTTCTTCAAACAAGAAGTCGCAGAGGAAGTGTCGGTCATGGCCCAAGGTAACCCGACGCTGCTCCAGGTCCACAGTGATACAGCTTTCATGGCTGTGCAGAAGCTCTTTTGGCAGCAGGGGACGCACTCGTACAGCGACCTGCACTGCAGAGTCCTCCCCTCTGCCCTGACCACCGGGCACTTTGGGAGACATAGCTGCTACAGGCAGGCTCCTCCTTTTTCCTCTGCTATGAATGTTTCATCTTTGGGTCACTGGAGGGAAAGGAATCAGGTGTTAGCAAAACATTTTCAATGTGTCATGCCATATAGATGGCTGAAATATCTAATTAAATGTAGTAATGATGGGAATGGGTGTGAAGACACTACAATTCTGCAAAATGGTTTGTTATCATGCGGATGGCTTGTGTGACAAGTTTGTGATAATACAATATAGCACCCAATACCCTGATTTTGTGAAGGCAATATTGTTTGCAATATCATTACAATTTGTCACTCATTTTATGAGGTATCAACCTGATGATGAGTCATTTGTAAATAAATTTGGGCATCATTAGGATTTTATCATTATCGATACAACTATCAACACTGATCCATAAAACAATACTCAATTGTGTTTTGTTTTCTAAAGCAAAGACTGAAGTCCAAAAAAAGAGAGGAAAGAAAGAAATTAATACAAGGCTGTAGCTGCAACTGTTGAGACTGGTGGTACTACTTGTGTACTCACAACACCTATATAAATCTATCTACTTGAGTAAAGTTGCCCTAGTCTTTCCAATGCTTTAACTTGCTGTGATTCCAATTACCAGATTACAGGCTAAACAAATGCTGATCTGAGAAGATTTACATGAACCAGATAAAATGAATTTGTTACCAGACCCATTTGTCCAGGAGTTTATCTGTGTTTCAATTCCGGATAATCAGGATCCATTACTCAATTCCACACCATTCTTGATACCCAGCCCTCTGTGTTGGGCCCACCACAGGTATAAAGGAAACAGAGGAAGAGCAAAGGTCACCTGCAATTAAAAAGCAGTATCAATGAACACTTATGTTTTTGAATGAGGCTTGTCAACCTTAAGTTTCACGACAGTATTTTTTACTGCTTTGAGCTATATTACAACCATTTACTGATCTGAGCTGACTGTCATACTGCATTGTTTTGATTCTGTCATTGATTAGGTTCTCCAAAAAATGTATAATTTGTTATTCCTAGAACTCACAGGTGTCTCATCTTTGTTTAAATCCAAGAGCCAGGGCTGTAACAAAATTGTGTGCTTGTATTGTTTCTATTTATTTATTTAGTTTTTATTTAGATATGGTGGTTCTTATTTGGTTAAGTGGCTTGTTTCTACTGTTTATGTGCCTCTAATGTTTTGTAAGTGAAGAAGCACAGATTTATGAATAAAGTTGATAATCAGTGGAATTCACTTGCAATATGATGAAATGTGCAGGTGAAATATAGCCACCTTGCTTGGGATTTGCTGGCAGACACTACAGATGATAGAAACACACACGTTCAAGGAATAAGAAATAATGCACTTATGGCAGAACCCAGTAAACAGAATCAAAACAATGCAATGTAATCAGTTTGATCAGTAATGCAGGGAGTGCATGTGTGGAAATGTGCTGGTTATGATACAGTTCAAAACAAGAACATAACAAGCTGTAACTCTGGCTGTGTCCCAAAAGCACACTACATGCTTATAGCAGACACTCGTCTCCATAGTATACTGTTTTTACTAACCAGAAACGATGCAACACAGCAGCTGACAGTGGGGTCATGTGACGTACATCTAGATGTTTTTTTCTGCCTTCTAACTTCAAATGTGTACAACAGCGAGCGAACAGATCCAAAAAAAACATTGTCATTTACTGTTCTCATGAACTTCTCATTTACTGCTGCCCATTGAGGAGCTGCTCCCTTACCACAATGCACTGCTCTGTGGGAAAATATTGAACGGTAATTGTACAGTCAAAATATTGAGCCAATTGAGTATGTATGTTGACATTTTTGAGTATACTGTATTTTCCTACTCTCTCAGGTGAAGTAGGCATGCTTGTAGAATACCATACAGCCACATATTAGGAATGCAATATGATTCACGATTGTAGCAGGAATGATAATTTGTATAGCATAACATTCATTTTTACTGAAAAAACTATAAATATGATGATGATGTTTTTTGCTGGAGTCTCTACTAGCACTGCTGTAATATGTTTTCTTACATCTGGAGCATACAATTTGTATGCCAGGGCACTTCTGGAGCAGCACAACATTTCATTAATAAGATATTTTGTCACACATTATACCTCCATGAAAAAACTACAGCTGCTGCAGAGTGGATATTGGACTTAGCCATATTGCAATTTCAGTTAATTGTCCAGCCTTCAGAGAAAAGCTGCATATTGCAGGTTTAACCTTGTCTTGCACCTCAACAGGACACCTCCCAACTCAAAATGTACCCATTTATCATTACTTTCTGCTTTGGTGTTGGTGCAACTGCAGAACAACCTGATACACTGAATATTGAACTTAACCTTCTAAATAACAATTTCATTATCATTATAAACTTCAAAAACTGGCAGATTCTGGTGACTAAATGGGATGGGATTTATATGCACAACATTCAGTGTTTCTATTTTAGCAAAACTAACATAACTAACCTAACATTACAACACTGTGCTCAAGCATGCCATCTGCACCCTACTTTGCTGATTGTTACTCTCCTCTCTTTCCCAACACCCATCATACATGTGCAGTATTTTGGTTATGAGTGACAATGAAGGCAGGGTTAGAAAGAGCATAATGCCACGTTAATTAGATTCTTATGTCTGCAGTTTGACCAATCAGCTTTAATCCATCCTATGGAGATCTCGATGAAAAAAGTAAATAGTAACATCCGTTTAACCAGTTTAGAGTAACTGCTTAATCTCGTTCGTGCAAAATCACAGTCACTAGAGCTGACCTGACCTCAAACCCAAGTTTCTGTGTTGTACATAGATGGAAAACCAAGCTGCTTTGCTCTGATTTCTGACACGTTATGACATGTCGCCAAGTTAAGACAGACTAAACAGTAATATTTTTTTTAGTCATATTGTCATTTCACAACAAAGCACTACGAATATATAATAAAACACACAATGTGTTCATTTCAGCTGAAGAAAATAAATGCAAAACCACAAAATTATAACAGGCTTACAACACAGTTAGCCTCTATGTTTATATAGTTGAAGTGAATGAATGTTCAACACTAGTATTTGCCAGATTTGCACGAATTCGATAGTTAATAAAAACGAGAGCTGTATTTTCTTGAATTTCAAACACCTCCTTGTTAAGTTGTGGGTTACGAGTGAAGAAAAAAGTAACTCATTTATGTAACGAAATGCAGTTATGATTGTGGCCTCTTCCAACGATACATTTATCGTGCATCATTGCAAACGGATTTTGTCATTAGTTTCTGATAAGAAAAAAATAAATAAATAAAAAACTATCCAACTCTGACTTTTGCAGTGAGGCAGCTCTTGCTCCTTCCACATCCATTAGGCGAGCTAGTTAATGTTAGCTAATGCAGAAAGGCTTCAAAGACTCCCTGTGAGGAGCGCTACCCCTCCTAGTTTGCCCGGTTAGATACGCCAGCTAACTTTAACACCACTTTTACAATGTTGAGCCGTAACGCAGCGAATGAAGCGTGCTTGTCGGCTTTTTGGTCTTCTTCTGGCACTATAAAAACAACTTTTGGCTCTGTTTTGCTTGTGGTGTGTGTTAGTTGGGCTAAAGTTAGCCAGTTAGCCAGCTGTCGGAGCAACAAAAGCAAAACACTGCTAAGTTAGCTAAGCACGAGACTGTCCGCTGAACTAACGTTAGAGGATCCGCTGGTTTTCGTGGTAACTAGTGGCTTAGCAATATGTTTTCCTCCCGTTCGCTCCCATATTAGCTTCAATAAATACCAACACTACTCACTTTTTCTTCAAAGACTTACATCCACAACTGAGGTCACGGCGGAGACTTTTGGAAGCTGACTGGCAGTCAAGAGGAGGAGCCAGGAGTTTGGGCTGCTGAACCGGAGTCTCTCCCAAGCGACAGTCACTGCATCGCCACCCTTGAGTCCATGATGTTCAGGTATTGATAATGGATAATCCTTTGCGTCTCTGCATTTGAGCTTCGATAGAATCTCCAATAACCGATAATACACGGTGTCATTGTTTGGGACAATAAGTTGTTTTTCAGCACTCTATATAGTCAGCGGCCACTTTATCAGGTCCACTTGTACAATCTAATCTAATCCAACTGTTGTGCCATGAAGTTTCCTTTTCTGCTGCCTATAATGCTCAGGTTTTCTTGCTGTCACAGTAATAGATGTGTGCCAGACATCCAGAATAGATGTGACTTCTATGTCTGGCATTGAGCTCATACTGGACTGCATGTTATTGAGAGATGTTTCCAATATTCTGTCCCTCCTCCCTCCTTAAATAGGGAGGACAAAAAAATTAGAAACACCTCTCAATATAATGTAGTCCAGCACAAGACTTCTGTAAACTACAACCTCAGCAGTAAACACAGAATTAAATTTACACATTCTCCACAATGTCAGCAACAAATGAACATTATAATTCATTATATATTTTTTTTGCATTGTTTTTTGTTTTTTGCTCTTTGCTCATTGGTATTGTTATTGTTTCTTTTTGTTTCTGTACTGTTGTTGCTCTGTCTTGCATCTGTAGTTTTTATTTGTATTTTGTATTTTTCATTTTATTGTCTTTTGACCATTTTTATTTTGTTTTTGTATGTGCACTGTAAAAATATATAAATGTAGCAGGATGAATGACATAATTAATGAAAGCAATAACTGATGTGAAAACCTGCAATAAAATAGTAAAAAAATAAAATAAATAAAAGAACATTATAAACACTCATAAAAGGTAAAATTTATGGCAGAGTTATTGTATTTAACTGCATTGACTGTACAGGTGGACCTCAAAGTGGACACTTGAGTGTATGTTGATAATAATGGCATACGTCTGTTTGTGTTATTAACTTGCAGAGAGCACACACTGGAGAAGATATTTCTAGTGGTAAGACAGCAACAGGCACAACTGGATTAAAAAGTTGTGCCTGTGCTTGTATTTCTGTACTTTCTAAATACCATATTTGAGAAACTGTTATGAGTTATATTGTTCCTCCCAACCCATATGCACATGTGAAGTAGATTGGTAATCATCACTTCCTCCAAGTGCAATTTTTGGAGATATAATGTGTTCTTAAAACTAGAGGCATATAGAGGGGTTGAAACTGACATATCCTTTTGTCAACTTGTATGGACAATGGACTTGTTAAAAGTTGGACAGGTCATCATATTTTGTGATATGATCACATGTTTGAGGAGGGAAAAAACAGGCCTAATGAAAGAAAAAAATCTGTGATTGAAATAACCACCTGTTTGCTCTAAGTTAGAAAAACTTGTGTTATTAACTCAGTCAAGATCATAGATAATAGTCACGCCAATTTTATTTATACAAGCATGTCTCAAAAGGCATTACATAACACATACATCATATATACATCACATACATACAACATACAGTAGCTTGTACTACATCAGACAGACTCACATTCACACCTGAGGGCAACTTAAGAGCCTCCAACATCATCATGAACATGCAAACCCCACACAGAAAAGACTGTTCAAACCCACTGCCTTTTTGCTATGAGAAGAGAGTGTTAAACACTGAGCCAGTGTGCCATATATTTTAGCATTGTAATGTTTCAAGAATAATATTCTTTTATGTGCACATTCCCAACCCTCATTTTGATTAGTTTAATTTCCAATTTCCAATACCTTTTTAAACAAAGCATTCCCTCAGTTTAACACTCGGTGGTTTACTTATAAGAAACTTGTAAAACTAGCTTGGCTTTATTCCCTACAGATATGAGTGAGTCGACTCTTGTATTGTTGGTGCCCTATGCAACAGTTTAACCACCTCATTATAACACCCAACCCTCAATACACCCTAAACATGAGATTGGCCACTCAGAACACCCAGAACACCATACACTAATGGTACCAAAATGTGGTACCCTCAAAAATATGTTTTTCTTATGTTTATGTACCCTAAAATGTCTGACCTTGACTATACTGACTTGTATCTACGCAAAGTTTGCCACTAGCAAGGTGTTTTCACACTTTACTGTAGGTGGAGGTGTCTGTGTTTGCCCCTAAAATCTGAGATTATTTTTTTCTTTATGGTTAGATCATGAAATATTGCTCAATTTTCATAAGTGGTGCAGGACAGGACTTCCTCATTATGTAAACACAGAGTTCTTCCAAACATTTTATTTTATAAAGACCAATAAGACCAATTAAGACCATTTAAAAAAATGTTTTTTTCATGGTTAGGTTAGATTGGGGATAGACTACCTCCATAGTCATAGACCTGTGCATTTTTAATGAGGACAAGGTTTAGAGTTACATTTAAGGCACAAAGTATGTTTTTCATCCAAAAAACATCTAAATCTGTAATACTGATGAACAGATATTATTTTTAGGGCTTTTATGGGCCTAGTAAGTGACTTGAGGGGGACTTTAAAATGCATATGCTGTAGGGTGTACAGTAGAATAAATATATGGTAAATATCATATTTGGAAAAGGTTGAGAAACCATGCTGCATATGATGTAACCTAAATGTTAAGAGACTGCAGCATATGCAGCAGCAAGGTTTTTTTAGGGGCTTTGATGTATTTTTATCTTGTTGTTTAAGGAAAAAGAAGGCTCCTACACTCTGTTGTCTTTTTTTTAAATTTGATTTTATTTTTCACTTTATGAAGGTGTAAGAGCTGAAATGCATTTGATAATAAATTCCTTCCAAGAAAGACAGCAGTGTGCAGGAGACTTCTTTGTCCTCAGGTCTGAGTCATTTCTTCAACACACCTGTGCTTTTGTAGGTGTGCATAAGCCCTCTTCAGTAAGTTATATTGTTAAAACTTGTTTTTTAACATTACTTTTAACAACTTCTAATCATTTTGCACTTACTCAGCCTCACTACTCATGAGGTTAATGTTAACAGTACGCAGTTCAATCCAAGCATAGGTTCAGTCATGTTGGATGAACAAAATGGATGTTCTTTTTCTCAGGAAAGACTTTTGGCTATTGACATAGATGTTGTATTTAACCAGCAATCACTCCCAAGCCCAAGAAAAACACTCCGACTTGTGTTTGACCAACGTCAAAATGTTTTTTTTTTTTTTTTTTTTTTTTTAAAGTTGCCTTGTTGGTAACTATGGAAACATGTTATGCTGAACCCTGAGAGCATAAGGTAGCATGCACTCATTAACTGCCTCCTGTGTATTCTTAGTAACCACACAAATATGAAGCAATGATTCTGCCACTAGACCTGTGAGTCTGCATCCTGAAAATGCTTTGACTGCCATAGGTGCACATGCAAGATTTTCAGAGGAAAAGGAGAATGTTTTATCCTCAAACAACTCTTTCACAGGTACAACTCTTGACTCACACAGATGGTACTTAAGCAGCGGTATTATATTCATTTCAGTGCCAGTATAAATGTGACCACAAATAGAGATAAGAGAGAATTAGTTAGTCATGAACAACTGTTTCCAAGGTCTGCCTTAGTTGGGATTGTGGTTGAGAAGTGCTTTGAATATTGTGGCAGACTGTAACTTGTTGTGTTGTATATACAACAACAAAATCACTAGTCTTCCAAAGCATCCAAAACTTTAGCATCAGGATATTTCACTTTTGGCACCAGCCCTGTTTCAAGTAGGTACAGTATATAAGGAAATAAGAAAATTGTTAGCAAAACTGTGCTTATCATTATTTCATTTCATCCTTCATTCCCAGAAGTAGAGCAGAAAATACATTAAAAATCTGAACATACACACACACACGCATGTGCGCGTGCACGCGCACACACACACACACACACACACACACACACACACACACACACACACACACACATACACACACACACATACAGTGACTTGGTTTATGCACCAATGAAGAATGAAAAAAAGAAGAAAAGAATGAAATACATTCTTCTTTTGCCAGTGATCCTGACAGAAATAATAGGTACTATAGTGATGCTCTCCAGCTCAGATTAATGTCTGTACTTACTCTAATTTACAGGCAAAAGGCAGATCAAGCACAGCAGGGCTGGTTCAAACTCCACACTTGTTTGTTTTGAAAGAAAACAAAAGTACCAGTGCAACATCTGTGATTATGGCTGGATACTGTAGATTACCTAAGACAAAAGAATTTAGTGGGCTACATTAATGTCTGAAAACATAACAAAAAAAAAAAAAAAAAAATCCAATTTAACTGGTGTCAGATCAATCTTAGAACATTTATTTATAATGTGGTATTTATATAAAATGTTCTCCTGTCACCTTTACAGAAAAGTGTAACTAGTCATTTCAGATTAATTATAATAGTGTGTGCCAAGAGAGAGAGACAGACAGAGAGAGAGAGAGAGAGAGAGAGAGAGAGAGAGAGAGAGAGAGAGAGAGAGAGAGAGAGAGAGAGAGCACCTGAGGCAAAGGGATCACATGTGGGGAGAAATGGAAAAAATCAAATTCCAGCTTATCCAGAATGGGAGTTAAACAAGGATAACCTGTTGGAGACAATAATAATCATACCCTTAAGGTATCCCTCTAACCTCACCTTATTACCTCATTTCAGTATTATTTTATTATCTGTTAGGAATTGGCAGAAAGTTCATATCTTTTAACTCACTCGCAAGCAGTCATATTTTAGAATAAGATCCGAAATCATTTTTCCTCCCTTTTATCCAGCCATTGGTTTCCTTTCATTCCACTACGATATGAAAATTAACTTTCAGAGATGTCATACTTTCTTCACACCAGTATTCCATCACCATAATAAAGTTGTCCACGTTAGTTTTCCTAAAAGCAGCGGCACTGTTGCGTTTTGATGACTTGAAATTGGGCGGAGTGAAATGTCTCTCTGCCAGGGAAAATAGTCCCCTAATGGAAACATTTGCTTTACACAGCCAGTTATCAGTTGTGTGGTTTATGAATGGTGAGGACTTTGTTAGTCACAGAAGCAGAACATTAAGGTCAACCTAAACTTCAAATTAAAAAATGGAAATATTTTGATTATTTGTTGTGAAATCTTTAGTACCCCTACATGATTTGCAAAATGGTTTGTTGTGAGGTAAAATTTGGCTAAATTGTAGTAAATGAGCCAAACATCCAGAATATCTGGTTTGGTCCTTTAAACACACAATAATAAAATGGTTATCATAACACCAGATGAAAAAAATAAATTAAAAAAAAAAAAAGAAAAAGGTTTTAGTTTAAGACGCATTGTGGGCTATACATGAATTGAAATTCAAGCTTTTTACAAAGGCTGTGAATGTAAAATGTTAAATGTGTCATGTGCGTAGATAGAAAGTCATTACAAGCTGTTGGTTATACAGAACAGACTCATTCACACTGGCACAGCTCTTATAGTTACTTGTAATGCAGCATTTTCAGTCTGGGCCACCAAACCTTGGAGCATACAGCCTGAGGAAATACACTAAACACACTCTATTTTTTATATTTTTTAAGACACATTACACTGCATTTTAATAAGAAAATGTATTATGCAGTTGTAGTAGTATTGGTATTAGTAATCTGCTTTTTGGAGGTCCAATAGTGTCTGTATATTTCCTGGCCAAATCATAACTATAGGCATTAACAAAGGCTGTGGGCTGAATGGAGTCAGCAGCACAAGTATGTCCTTCTGCACAACTGATTTTTTGCTGATGCAGTTGATAAAGTTGCTATTATTATCCAACACGTTAAATGTTTTTTATGATACCTAATAGCTTTGACAGCAACTATAATTCTACTACTAAAGAAAGTAACTCATTACACCTTATGCCAGTGGCCTCTTAAAGACTACATTGGGTAAAAGTGTTGGGTGATGGCGCAAATGCACACAATTTTGACAGTGGGTTTACATTGTCTACAGTTACCCTGCCCAGGAAATCCTGACATTCGTGTGACTGAATGATAATTCACACTTGCTGACATGTGGTCATCTAAATTCAATACACTGGACCCTGGAACTATAGAGACTGTGCATTTTCTTTTGAATTACAAAGCAAAATCAAATACAGCACCCCTGGGTCAATACACATTGGATTATGATTCTTGCTCACCTCCCACTATGTGCAGTTTGATTAGATTTCCAGAGGTGAGTAACCAAAATAATGGATGTGTGACCACTCTGCTGACGTTGAGGGCTGTAAAATAGCATTACCCTGTGACTACAAATGTGAATATACAGTCTAATGTTCAATTTTCATTGTTTCTAGAGCCTTGTTGAGCAGACAAGTGATCCAGCTATTCTCTATGATTTGAGACACCGGGGCAGCTGGAACATGGCGACTCAGCTCTGGCTCATCAGACGATAGGCGTGGGAGCACTGACTCTCACCCTCTGGGCTGTCTGAGCCCTGCAGGACGTGCTGGAGCTATCTGAGGTATGGGCTTAATGAGGTGGTGGCAATGGGTGTTTGGGGAGATGTGGGTTTATAAAAGGCAAAGGCCAGTGGCTGTGCATGTTACAGCCTGAAGACCAAATTTCAAGTCGTGATGGCCTTAGCTGGAGTGTGTGTAGACCTTGGTGAAGGAGTTGTTTTGTCTGTTGTGGCAGCATACAGTGTGAGAAATATATGACAAACTGGGGGAGGGAGAGCAAGATAATTGCAATGTGAGGAAAGTGCTACTTAACATCTCAGTGTCAGTAAGTCTTTTTGGTTCTGTCTTGTTGAGTCATGGCTAACAGCAGCCTGACTGTAAACTATATCTGGGCTCTCACTTATTCCTTGCTGTTGCTGTAAATACATGCCAACACATTCATACTAACGGCACAGACTCTGTCACATTAGATGTAAACAACTGAAACACTTAAATTTTGGCTTTTTGCGTAACTCTGGGCCATTTTCAAAACATGAAATTTCCAATATTATCAGAATTTACAGTTATTTCTAAGCAGTTTCCAGTTCTTACAATGTGTGTACCTTTGGATTACTAAACTGATAAAATCATTTTTCTACTGTGAGCCACTCAAACAGAAAAGCAAATTGGACAGTGTACAAAGTCACCAACCATATTTGTTGTTTTCACGTTATTCAAATGATATAATGAAAAGTGGTCGGCCATGTAGTACACAGACCTACATGATTTTTGTTGTCTTCAATAGCAGTTTGCCCACATTTTGCCCATTTTTACTGAGTGAACAGTATTTGAGAGCTAGTTCTTCAGTGTCACTAACTAGATCAAAGCTAGCAATATGCAAAAACTTCATCCATTTGATTGAGCAGTAAGAGTTTCAGTAGGCCATGAGTCAGACTATTTATATTATTGTTTACACTATGCTAAATTACACAGTGTGATGAAAAGATTCAAATTTGTAAAAATGTATAAAGCATTTTTTAAATATAGTCCTAGGGCTACTGGACATAATTTTTGAAGAAAGTATTATAGAGGCAGTGTTTGTGTTTGGGCGTGTGTGTGTGTGTGTGTGTGTGTATGAGTGTGTGTTCTACTTTACCTCTGTACTCACTGATGCTTCAAAGGCGATGATGCCCCATTCATGCATAGTGCTGAGTGTCATTCTCTGCTCCTGGAGTGAATAACCTTGTAAGTGGATTTGTTAAATAATAAATATAGTGATAGCATTTTTTTTCCTGTATTGACCATGGTATTCATTGCTTAAGTGCTGCAGCTCACAATAGCAACAGTGATTAAAAACAACAAGATTTTGCCACAATTTTAAAACATGTTACAAAATATCTTACACTTTGTTTATCATTATTATTATCATGTTATTAGCAGTCATCAACATGGATGACTGGAATATATCCCTATACCTTATATTAAAGTTTTGCTTTATAGATTCACACCACTATTATATGATATAGTTATCTGGCTAACTTAGTAATCCTGCTTTGTGAAACACCCTCCCAGCCTACTGCTCTCAAAACATATCGTACGCAGGAGTCAGCCCGCCGCTTGACCCTGGAGATGCTGCTGTTCATGACAGTGGTGCTGAAAGTGAGGTCAAAGTGAACTGACACTATCTGCCGGCTGCTGTCCTTGCATGACTGGGAATACTTCAAAACATCAATAAGCACAATAACTTGCAAATGAGAGAGTAATAGGTGCAGCTCTGCTTCAACAGGATTTAATATTTGAGAAAGACTATCAAAAAACATCAACTACTAGTTCCCACAGCCCACCAACCCATCAACGGGACTGAAGACTTTCATCTTTCACCTTTGGTAACCGTATACCAAATAAGAAGGGGTAGACTTAATAAGAAAAATATATGCTCATAAATTCCGCCTTCACCTGTTGATCTTTTTTTCTATGTCTTTCTCTCTCAGGAATGCACACATACACACAAACCTCTTTATTATTTCCCCTTACCTCTTTTTCTTTTTCAGCGCACATCACAGCAACATTGTTATCTTGCAGTCGTCCCCCTCTGCAGTCAAGTAGATATCACTGGGTTTCAAAAGATCTTTTTTTAGTCTGATTGCTTAGTTGCTTAGCCATGGCTATCTGGCTCACGGAGCTCTCTCTCACTTGTCTTGTTCTTCTGTCTGTATCGGTACGAGTCGCCTCGAGAAGGCAGGCAGCTCTCTGTCATATGTTCGAGCAGCCTACTATTGTGCCCTTTATAGCAACCCCACAGGCGCCGCAACAGCTACAAGAGTGGAGGGTGTGTGTATGTGTGTCGGGGTGGGTGGGGGGTGTTTAAAGTGTGATGCGGGGACTCTATAGTATAGGCCTAAGGCAATCTAATTCTGCTGAACTGTGGGGGTTGTTGCCAGATTGTAGCCTATAATCAAAATTCATCCTTTGCTTTGTCTTAGTCGCTCATTGTGTGTTTCATTTTCAGTGGTAGACTAGTTGGGACCTTTAATTTTGTTAGCAACTCAACTCCAAATGTTATCCTCCTTTTTATATGCACAGCTTGTAAACTACAAGTAAAATTCTTAACTACTCGACTTCATGTATTCCACATGTGAATGTCGGTGTAGCAGCCTGCCTTGTCTAATGAGCACTGACATAATGCTTTCTCCATGCTGAATTTTTGAAACATAATAAAGTGACATTGAACCCAGTCAGGGTGGCAAATTAGCACCAGCCACCATCCATATGCTGTCTGTGGCTAGAAGGTTTGCTTACTCCACTTGGCACTGGCAGGTTAATGACCACACTCTATTCCTATTCCAATATTCAATCTGGCTGGTTGCATAATAAAAGTGCTGAGTGGATTTATCAAATCAAATTCCAATGTAGCCAAAATATTTTCTATGTAAGTAAGGTTGCATATAAGTTATATAATTGTGATGACTTGTGAGTAATTCTGAAATTTCCTTATTCTGAATTCCAAGCTGAAAATATAACTCCACTAAGCATTCCAAGGTTGAAACACTTGCAGTTAAGTTAAATAGTGGAGGAGACCTTATAGACCTCACACCCACATGCACAACCACCACAGCAAAACTACCTGAAATTATTTCTTGCTCACACCAGATAAGCTTCTCATTAGACCAGATCATTTAGAATGTGCACCAGATAGTTTCTCGTCAGCACAAGATAGTTTCTCATGAATATGAAATAGTTTCTTGTTAGCATGAGACAGTGTCACGCTGACATAGTTTCTCATGTGTACTAGATAGTTTCTCAATAATATGAGATCATTTCTCCTACGCACTAGGTTGCTTCCTTTGTGCCGCAAACAGCTTCTTTCTAGCACCACATAGTTTCTTGTGAGCACTACATAGTTTCAGATTCAGATTCAGATTCAGATTTATTACTCAAAGACCACAGTTGTGGTGTGGAGTACAAATTACATTATGTCTCAACAACCTAATGGTAAAGACAAAAAAAAGGGTTAATCAGCAATGGGCATTTTCATTTGAACAATGGAAATACATTACAGAGAAAAGAGCCAAGTTTATACAATAGTTTTTGTTTGTTTGTCTGTAAGAGGTCTATACATTTGACCATAGAGGGGTCATGAGCACCACATAGTTTCTTGTGCGCACTAGATAGATTCTTGTTAGCACAAGATAGTTCTAGTGTTACCAGATGTCCCTGTTTTCAAGGGACAGTCCCTTGATTTGACGATTTGTCCCTGGCTGGAGGTGTCCCCAGAAATGTCCCTGGATTTGGATTTGTCCCTGGACTTGTGTTATGGAAAGCGTCAACTTTTCCTGTTTGTTCATATCTGGCTACCACAAAAGTGGAAGACAGATCCTCAATTTGCAGACTTTAGACGAGTTACATGTCAAATCAGTGATGCTGGGTTGATGTCAGACAAATTCAGTTTAATTTGTTCAAAAACACTGGAAAAAAATTACAAGAAAACTAAACTATTTATAATTATTGAAATGCTATATTTAAACCTCAGGTTCGTAATGATCAACCTCAGAATTCTTGTGTTATGCTTGCGAAGGGTTTTCACAAGTATTTAAGGGGGTATATATTGTAATACGTAATGTCACTGTAGGGGCTCTGTAACAAACCAAGTTCCAAGAGCAACGCTTGTTCTACAGACTAGCCACACTTTAAATGTGTCTCATCCGAGAAAGAGTGAAATGTGGACACTGGATCTATTTATAGGCGTTCATGGCCAGATGGAGTTTTGCATGTCGTCTCTTTAATGGTCTCTCATTTTTTCTCTCAGTCACTTATTAGACCATCAAATTGAAACAGGTTGCATTTGCCTTGTGTGGATGAAAATATGTCTCCATAATTACTGAGGCTCAGAAAGTGAGATGATATGTTTATCACCCAAATACATTCCCACAGTTACACCATTTTCCTCATGGCATTTACTCAAGTTATTTGTATCTATGATATAGATATTTTGTAATGAACAACAGGTCCAATGAACTGAGACCTGTGAGAATGAGGTGTTCATCTCTGTGATTATATTACTGCTGTTGGTGTAAATTTATACAGGCTTGAGAAAAAATAGCGAACCCTGGCAACATACTGTTAAATCAGTCTGGTTCTTATCTGGACCTCATACTCATAGCATTTATTCCATTGCACATATTGAACTGTACGTGAGTAAAGGCGAGTCCATTTGTGGATGTCTTTGTGTACTAAACAGAAGATCAGTCAGTGGTTTTAGTACATTTTCTTTTCAGTGCAGACCTATATCCAACTTCCAGTCTTTATATTACAGTATTACCTATTTTGATCTGCATGCCTCATGCATATTGGGTTAGACCATTGCACATAAAGTATGTGGTCACTTTCTCAGTTCACTCTGTGGTTATAGATACATTTGGTTGAAACATTGGTGCTGTCTCCCCTTTAATTGCCTTGACTCCACCTGGGGATGTAACAGGAAGCTTTTTGATACTGTAAAACTGTAATGTTTGTAACATGAGTTAGTTGACAACATACTGATTGTGAGCAGTAATTAAGTAAAGCAATAATCTTAGTCCCACCATGTGGCACAATAACTCTGGGATGCTAGTATCATTAAAGATGGTGACTGTACAATTTTCTAGCTGTCTGCGTTGCAAAACCATTGCAAATACAAACCCATGGCAAGGCAATAATTTCATCAGCCCTAGATGTTGAAAATGGTGGAATTACACAAATTATACAAATAGTGGAGTTATACAAGTGTTTGTATAATGGATTTGCCAGTAATGAAAGATGCACTGAGCCAAAGTCATGGTCAACATTTAGGATTTTATTTTCAGACTCAGTGGTTTGAGCTTTGTAAGGCATGTGGAATGGTGAGTCATTTTGCTAAAACTTGATAGCACTGACAGTGTGGATCCTGATTAAATCGCTTTTTCTGTCATTAAAAATTGCTTTCTTCTAAAGCAATGTTGCCTTTTTCAGTCATAAATAAGAAACCTTAGTGCCTATGTGAGTGTATGTAGTGCCAGCTCTGTGTAGAGCCAGGGTACCTTAAGTCACATGTGTTGGTCCAATTATGATATAACACTTCAAGGGGGAAATTAGTTTATTTTAAATGGAGCCGCCATGACTGCGCTGTCTGAAAATGCGGTGTTATTACTGATCAACACCTTCATGAATCTATCGAAATTAATCTGAATTTCTGTTTATAGGTACAAATGCTAGTTTACAATTAATACCAAATGGAGGATGGCTGTGAAAGCATCTGATCTTTGTGAAGACACTGTCCTTATTAATGAGAACGTCTTATTTCTGATTAATTTTTTCCTGGTTATTATCTGTTCTCTTGCCATAAGGCATCAAGTGTTACAAACCCTGTTGTGCAAAGGCTAACTCCAAACTACTGATTTCCATCTTGTTCAGAGGGATCAAATATGCCATATGCCGTACACATACATGTACCTACCACTATGTTAGTCTGGTTGGCTGTTGCCCTGACTACAAGACACCATGTGATGCTGAAAGCACTGCAGGGACCCTGATCAGCACTTTTTTTTTGAAGTTAGCACCTATAGAGGTATAGTCTTTCTCACCCTCTATGTTCACTGGACCACCAAGACATAGCACTCAGTCCCACATCTACTGTCAGCAGTGCGTATTCCTTTGTGTCAGAACAGGCATCATCACAGGCAATAGTGACACTTTTACACACAAGTCAGAATTAATAATATGAAAGCTGTGGCTTGATCCATCAGAGAAATAGGCAGATCATTAGTCCCTGTAATAAGAGAGCACACCATGAAATCATTCAAAAAACAGGCAGCAGCTAATGAGGATATCAAGACGTCAAAAAGTTGTATTGCAGTCCCATCCATCTTCAAACATTATCTTACCTTACCTTATAAAAGTGTGTTTGTTAATGAAAACATAACTAGAGATTAATGTGAACTGTGTAATGTGAACTCTTAACAGTTGTTCTAGAGATGGGTCTGCTGCTAGAACTCTGTGTGGCATTTATCTGGTCTCTGATCTGAGCTGCTGTTAACTTGCCATTTCTGAGGCTGGTGACTCGGATGAACTTGTCCTCAGAAGCAGAGGTGACTCTTGGTCTTCCTTTCCTGGGTCGGTCCTTATGTGTGCCAGTTTTGTTGTAGCGCTTGATGGTTTTTGCGACTCCACTTGGGGACACATTTAAAGTTTTTACAATTTTCCGGACTGACTGACCTTCATTTCTTAAAGTAATGATGGCCACTCGTTTTTCTTTAGTTAGCTGATTGGTTCTTGCCATAATATGAATTTTAACAGTTGTCCAATAGGGCTGTCGGCTGTGTAGTAACCTGACTTCTGCACAACACAACTGATGGTCCCAACCCCATTGATAAAGCAAGAAATTCCACTAATTAACCCTGATAAGGCACACCTGTGAAGTGAAAACCATTTCAGGTGACTACCTCTTGAAGCTCATGGAGAGAATGCCAAGAGTGTGCAAAGCAGTAATCAGAGCAAAGGGTGGCTATTTTGAAGAAACTAGAATATAAAACATGTTTTCAGTTATTTCACCTTTTTTTGTTAAGTACATAACTCCACATGTGTTCATTCATAGTTTTGATGCCTTCAGTGAGAATCTACAATGTAAATAGTCATGAAAATAAAGAAAACGCATTGAATGAGAAGGTGTGTCCAAACTTTTGGCCTGTACTGTATATCGATATAATTTTTATAATGATATATCGCCCAGCCCTACTGTACTCACACTGGCACCTACTGAAAAGGATTGATTTCTTCTTTGAGGTGTTATACTGTAGTTGTGCCAAGACATGTCTTCATGCAACTATAACACTTTATTGTCTGTGAACACAAGAAATATCACTAAGAGGACACCTACATATAGCTCACATAAACACAGGACATGTAATAAATGTATCAGGATCATGGTAGAAAGAGAGGGGTATAAAGTCCAAGTTTCATTGAAAATCCCACTGATGATTATTGGTAGTTGAGAAATGGGCAGTGGCAGGGATACATGATCTTAGAGCACAAGCGACTAATAGCCCACAGCCAGAGGCCATCATGTCAGAGCAGAGGATGAAGAGGGTGAGATGTGTCATTCACAATTCTGGTGGTCATTCTGTTCATTGATTTTATCTGGTGCCATGGGAGCTGGGTCTGTTTGCAGCCACTGATTTTGGTTCACTGGTTGACCTGTGAAGGTCTGAACTGAAAAGTGTAGCAGTTTAATGTTACACAGTAAAGGGCACATACAGTGAAATTGAGAATCACTGGCACCTGTTGTGAAAATAATCAAAATTGTTGTAATTATTTTTAAACAACACATAAAATGAGTCATATTTTGGGCTCAAATATAAAAAATTTTCAAACTAAAAAAATATCGGGTAGCACTTTTTTTTTTCCTGCAAAAGATAGGCTTCAAAATTAGTGACATGGTTGCAGAATACGTTTTGATGGATCTTTGACCGTTCCTCCATGCAGAAAATTTCAGGATTTTGATATTCTTACGTTTGCACATTAGCTCTTCAATTCAGACCACAGATTTCAAGTCTGGAGACTGAAGAGGTTACCCCTGCTAAACACTGAGTTTGTGTTCCTGCAAACAGGAAGAGACAAGAGAGCATCAAGGCTCTATCACCATAGTTTACTTTGGGTATCACATGCCTCCAGATATAATTAATGGGTTGTCCTAACTGTTCTCACTGCAATTTCAATTGTGTGTTTTATTTTGCCCACCTCGAGTCCACCAGTCTACCGACCAAAATTTTACCTCTGAGCTGGACAAAATATTTAGCACTGATACATGCAAGAAGTCTTAGGATGAGAAGGCGTTATCTGCATTTGACCTTTTCCAAATAAAATAAAATAAAATTTGCTAATTTGATAGGATTTTGATGTTGTGCATTTAGAATACATTTAGATGTGCCTGCTATATGCATGTATGAAAGAGATTTGTTCTACATATCAGCTTTGCTATTTAGAATGTAAAAACTTTGAAGCTCAATATCTCAAACTGCTCAAAACACACATGCAAGTTTACAATTCCAAGGCAGCAAACGGTGCAGGGCTGGCGAGGCCTGGGATGTTGGGGCCTGATGCTCTGTCTTTTCATGGAGCCCGAAATCCCTGGCGGCACTCCTGCACAAAATACTAGGAGCAAACTGCAGCTAACACTGACCAGACAGTAGCAGAGTGCAGGCCTTAAGGATTACCACACGGCTACTACTATATACATGTGATTGATTTATTGTTATTGATTTGCAGCCATACAACGCCAGGCACACATGCAGAGGGCCTCACACCACACTGACACGGTTGTTCACACCTTGAATTACCCTCAGCAACCTGGAGAAGAAGCGCCTCACTCTGCCCCCTCTCCTCTTCTTCTCAGGCTGGGTGATGTCTGAAAATCACAAGAGGACGATCAATGGCACAAGCAGCCTTGGAGGAGTTAGCTGGAGTGTTGAAGGAGGTGAGAAGAGAGAAAGCAGTGGAGGTGAGTGAGTCCTACCAGGTGTGGTGTGAGTGCTGTTGGCCCTGTTGGTGGCAGTGGCAGGAGCTGCAGCTGCTCTGCTCTGTGGAGCACAAACGCTCACCACACCCAAGTCCACGGCTGGAGAAGTGGCAGCTCCGACCTGAGAGAAAGTTTTTGTCAGCATCAGCAACACTCACATTCTGCATTGGTTGATTCAGTACTGCTAATAAGTAAACACACACTCAGCAAGTAGTGCTTCCTACCTCTGTGGTGTTGAGTGGCATCGTCTCCTCAGTTATGACAGCAGTCTCTTCATTTGTACCGAGGGCCTCCAATGACATGTCAGTGTGACCCTCAGTCATGGCATCAGTGACTTCTCTGAGGGCCTCCTCAGTCTTCTGAGGGCTGGAGTCCTTGATCACAAGGAGCTGGGGGCTGAACACACACAGGTTTTTAAGAGCAGCAGAGATGATCTTCTCATGTCAGCCACTACTTATTGCCATATTTTTTAAAATCATTTGGTAGAAACCAATATTTGTTGGAAGTGGATATGCTTGTCCCTGTGCTCGTTAGCAAAACATCTGCACTACTAGTATACTATTGATCAGTACACACAGTTAACACACACAGTTAACACACACACTGATCCCTCAACTTTGCCTTTCAGGTACATTCAACAAGTCCCTCAGAGTCAGAGGGGTGTTTACCTGCTCCTGCCCTCAGCACTTTCCAACTTCAGTGGCCGAGGCCTGGTCTGGCGGCAGGGGCGGTCAAAGATGCGCCTTAACAGGAATGGGTGCCCGAGGAGTTCAGGTGGGGTAATCCTCCATGCGGGATTCACCTCGAGAAGTGCCTTTATCAGGTCAACACAGTCCCTGATGTCATCTGCCTCAGCCTTGTTCTGGTCAGCCAGAATCTACATTTGAAAACAGACAAACAGGCAAAGTCAAACAGAAAATCAGTCAAGTTCTCCTTGGTGTTCAGTGAAAGGCTGAAATGACTTGAGCCAGTTGTGTGTCTTCATTTTCCTGGATCAGCAGTGGCTTGAGCACCTACCTCCTTGAGCTGAACTAGAGACCTGAAGCTGTACCTCCTGGCATCTCTGCTGTACTTCACTGGGCTCTAAAAGAAAGTCAAGTCTATTTGAGCAAACCCTTAATCATTTGATTCACAGCTACATGCTCAAAGGAGCCATTCATTACCTTACATCACTATTTCTCAAAGTATTGAGACAGTTCATGAAAAGCCACGCAGCCAAGCAGTCTGTTGATATTCTACTGTTTTTTTCCCATATTGTTCAGGGTTAAAGCAGACAAACCACAACAGGGAGGACAGACCTATGTTTCTGTTCACAACAGAGCCATATACAGTCAGTGTGCTGTTGAGAATTAGCTATGACTTGTTGTAACAGCTGACCCACCTTGACCTTCACAGCCCACTCTGTTGCAGCAAACTCTTTACCTGCACGTTACAGTAAACATACGACATTACCTTGAGTCTCCAGCATCGCCGCCAGTGGTAGAACGGCGTTAGTTCGAAGAACAGCTTTGTTCTTAGTCCAGCTTTCAAAAGGTAATCATCTGGTCGACCCAGCAGCTCGACGATGAATCTCATCTGGAGACAAAAGGCAGCATCACATGATTCTGTTCTCGGCTATTTGAAATCCTGTGGACAGAAATCAGGCAGTCCAAATAGTAAAGTACTCACCACGTCATATTCACTGTCTCCAGGGAAGAGTAAATAGCCCAGCAGCATCTGAGCCATCACACAGCCAAGGGACCACATGTCGATGGCCTCGGAAAACTGGAGGCCCAAAAGGATTTCTGGAGACCTGAGAGTGAAAGAAGAACAACTCACCAAATGAGAAAACGTCCTGCTTCGAGGACAAATGAATACAACATGAGACACAGCAGAAGTCCCTCACAGACAGGAATGGACAGCATCAACATCATCTTTTTTTTTTAAGTGGGGAAAAAGAGGCAATAAGCAAATTCAAGGAAAAAAATAAAAATAAAAACAAATCCCCCAAGAAAATTAACACAAAAAGTACAAACCAATAAAAAATTACAAGAAAATTAAATTAAGGATTACGGAATTTTACAGGTCAGCTCGGTGTCAGAATTCTTATTTTTACATGTTTGTGAAAATAAAAATGATTAAACATAACAAGAAATTAACCTGACAGTTATGAAAACAGTATCACAAGTTGCAAGTTACCTCAAAAAATTAACATAAAAATAATTCAACACACACTCTGCTACATAATTCCAGTAGCAGTGAGGAAGTGGACACACTCTGCTCTAGAGCAGTGCTCCATGTTCCTCCAGATCTCACCTCCAGTAAATGGGTTGAAGACAGGAGCCCTGCTTGGCCTCAGAGACTGGGATGGCCAACCCAAAATCAATCAGTTTGACCCTCAGGGGCTTCCTGCGGTGATCCACCAGCATGATGTTATCTGGTTTAACATCTGTGTGGATCACCTCCATGAGCCTCAGGACGGCAAACGCTCTGGCCAGCTGAAAGCACAAAGTCAGTTCAAAAATATGAAGCATGCGTCCCAACTGACAACTGAGGAAGCTTTGAAATTTGATTTGGAAATGACTGTGTCTGTACCTGTTTGATGATCCATTTGATGTCATACAGAGACAGAGGGGCAAAGTCCCTCTGCCTCATGTAATCATAGAGGCTGATGTCCAAGGCCTCGAACACCAGAAAAGTGTACCCATCCTTCTGGAAGCTCTCATAAAAGCGGACCATGTTGTACTTGTGGGCGACAAAAGATCGCAGCCTTTCTAACATGGATATCTGTGGATATATGACGAGTTTGACATGCTCATGTTATCAAAAGATAGTCCTTGTGTTATGTAGCAGATCTTTGAAATGGCTAAAGCAACAAGCCAGCAAGTGCATGGATCAAAGACAGTAAAGTAGCCCACCTCCTTTTCAGCGTTTGTCTGTCTGTCTTTGAGCCGTTTGACAGCCACGATTTTGTTGGTGTCCTGTTTGAGGCATCGGCTCACAGTTCCAAAACCTCCCTCACCCAGTCTGCTCAGCTCCACATAGTTGCTGGACTTGAGGGAGTCTTCAGTGGAGACCGAGAGCTGAAGGGTTGTCAGGGGGTGAGCAGGAAAACTCAGTTTCTTTTTTTTCATGTTGAAATCTTTCTGGCACAGAATCCTGAGAGGAAAGTAGGAAGCAATTAGAGTAAATAAGTTGCTGTGTTCAAGTTGTTTTCTCTGAAAGTTAAAAAAAATAAAAACAACCTCATAGCTGTGAAAACACACTTGTCTGGAAAATTACTCAAGTTCAGATCGTACCTGACTAAAAATATGTATAACAGGTCGTATATTTCATGGCTCTTTGGACCTCTGGTAACCTACAGCATTACTGGACCTCAGATATTTTGCTACATCAGAGAGGAGAAACAGCTGCTTACCTCAATCTGCATGTGGTAGAATGAAGAGCAAGTCCACATCTTGCCCACTTCATGTGACAGAACTTCCAGAGCACCTTTATGATGCAACAGTGCACAGTGGGCCAAGACTGAATCCTCACACCTAGGTCACACTCAACAATGGATCAGCCAAATTACACACAAACTAGTTTTCACTGGAACAAAATTGAGGAAAAAAATGCACATGGCACTGTGCAATTATACTTGATGTATGGAAGTATGATGAGACCAATCAAATGTCTAAATTATTCATGACAAATGTTCAGAATATTGCACAATGTCCATAAATGAGTCCTTTGTGGATTTGATTTTAATATAAAACACAAGGTAGCTACCCCCATAATCACAATCAAAATTGTAGGACACGGAGAAAAAGTTCAAAAAACAAACAAAACAAAACAAAACAAAAACAAAAAAACTTTAAATCCAATTACAGACTTCCATTGTAGTTATAAGTCTGCTTGTGTGAAGGGTACAAACTTGATTTAAATTTCTAAACACTCAAACCTACAGACTCATATTGATGACATGTATGGTTTATAAGTTATAATACAGTATACATGACAGTCAATGAAGGCCACAGCAAGAGAACTAAATTTTAGTCAGTGCCAAATATTTTTTGGTCTTTCAGTCCAGCCTTTTAAAGGGATTGAAACTTATTTACTCTTCCCATTTTCCTCTCAGGTTTCTCTGCTGAAACAAATCCTCCATGGAATACATGGTAAACAAGAAGTTCACTTCTCCTCCTGTTCCTCCTGCTGTAGGTTTTCTCTTAGGAAGAAACACAAGACGAAAGCTAAGAAAATACTTAACAACTGTTTTTGAGAATATTATTGCATTATATTGTTAAATGCTGTGGGGAACTGGATATCACTGCAGTAACGCTACAAGTAGTTAGTGTTTTTTGTGTCATTATGACTGACAAAGTATTATTGTTCTGCGTAACTAACCATATTCCTACCCAGTGGTGGCCTCAGGCTGTTTGAGGGGCAGGGGTGAAAAAATCAAAAGAGCACCTGCTGCAGGACAGGTGGTCCCAGCAGCACGCAAACAGCTATGATGCGCCATGTCTGATAAAACTACATTTTGGCAAAAAAAAAAAAAAATACTGGTCATTATAGACTAATGCAGGTTGCCACTGAAACAATTCGACCAAAAAATGAGAGAGGGAAAGGTAGAAAGGGTAGAGAGACACATTCAATTTGTGACTAGAACACACACCAGTGCTAGCACTGGAACTGTCAGCTTCCTCATGCTGGACACCCACTGTCACGCCCCCTTCTGACCAACTGGTGTAAAAAGTTAATCAGTTCATTCTTTGCCGAAGATCAGCCTGTCCACAAAGGGTCATGCAAATGTGTACATAACTTTTAGAAATCTTTGTGGCTAAACTCCCATACATTCATTTTGTTTTTCCCATCAAAGTGAGGCTATTTTTCACATTTTGAGTGGTCATTTTGCCTTATTGGTTAAGGTTAGGGTTAGAGTTACGGAAGGGTTGTGGAAAATGAATGCAAGTCAATAAAAAAAACTGCTGGGGGGGAAATAACTCACCTCCCACACAACAACCAACTTGTCTCTGATGAAAAACAGCACTCCTGCAGGTAGAAGGCCATTACTGCACCTGTAGCCTGCAGACATAGGCGAGGTGGGGGTATTGTGTGCCAACAACAGGAAGGGTGGGTGGGTATGGGTGTTGTTGTACTTTTTATATGTCAATATCCTCTTGTGAGGAACATGAAACATGAAATTTTCTCGCAAATGTTTTTTTTTAATCCTTCCCTTCTCTTTATTGATTCTTCCCTTCTCTTGTAAATGAGAATCTACAAACCAGAATCAATCCTCAACCTTGGGATCCTTTTCATACAGCCATGGGAGAATATCTTGCTGTTGGGACAAGTCTCATCATGTTTTTGTTTTTTGTTTTTTTTCTCTTTCAAGATGACCATGTAAAGAAAGGGTTAGAGGAGCACTGGCAGAACACACAAGTATCATCTACAAAAACTAGTGAACTGGTGGTGTGTTAAAGATGTGCTGATGACTTGCTGATGAACACAATTAAAGGGTTAACAACTTTACATGTCTGGCCAAGGGAGGTATTCCAGTATGATACACTACTCACAAAAAGTTAGGGATATTCGGCTTTCGGGTGAAATTTCAGGATGAACCTAAAATGCATTATAACCTTTACAGGTGAAGTTAATGTGACCTTCTGTAAACTTTTGAATGCACATGTCCAACTGTTCAGTGTTTCAGTACTTTTTGCACAAGTTGCTGTTCTCTAACAAGGAGTTTAACAGCAAAATTCACATCAGGTGTTTGATGCTCCAGCTCATCAAGGTTGTATCATTAGGGAACAGCTGCTGGAGACTGGGGTACCTCAAATGGAGTGGCCTGCACTTTCTCAGACCTGAATCCCATAGAAAACCTATGGGATCAGCTGAGTCGCCATGTAGAGGCTCGGAGCTCTGTACCCCAGAACCTCAATGTCCTGAGGGCCGCCCTTCAAGAAGAGTGGGATGCCATGCCTCAGCAGACAATAAGTCGACTTGTGAACAGCATGAGACGTCGTTGTCAAGCTGTAATTGATGCTCAAGGGAACATGACAAGTTATTGAAACACTGACATTTTTTGTTGTGGTATATCCACCACTGTTGTTGGCTTTTGTTTCAAGAAATTGTTTGAGATGGGGAAATCACCAGTGTATGCTTCTACTTAAATGCCCTACTTTCATGATATAATATCACTGTAGCGTGAACTTTTTACATTTTCCATAAATTTCACCCAAAAGCCAAATATCCCTAACTTTTTGTGAGTAGTGTATGTCACAGTAAACACTTGAGGATAAGATTTGTGTTCACAAATGCAACTTAGTTTCCCAGGATGTGACAGTGATGTGAATTTTGTCCAATATTTTTATCGCGTGAGTGTATAAACCATCAAGCCCATATATATTTTGGACATTCTCTGATTAGTCTGAATATGCACAGTTTGACTTTTATAGTACTACTATTTTTTTTTTAAAACCCATTTCTCTAATTTCAGGTGAAGTGAGACGTTTGTTGAATCATCTCACCGTTTACCCTTGCCAGTGGCATGGTCCTCAATGTGACTCATCTCCAGTTACAAGCACATGGAAAACAAGGATGCAGGTATTTATGTCTCCTGCGTGTGGACATGATTAATCTGTGAATTGGTTTATGACAGTAAGGGTACACAATGGCAGTGCATCAAAGCAGTATGGCTACATATTTGGCCAGACCTACGTATGACCAGACCTCTGGAAATACAGATTTCCCTCACCAAAAACACTGCCGAACACACAGTTTGTAAGAGCATCCTCTGGCCTTTTTTTTTTTTTTTTTGGTTTTCATAAAACAGCTATTCCTGTGGTGAATAACCTGTAGACCCACAGCTGTGCTCTCACAGTGGACCTAAGGTGCTTTTATTTTGCATCTGAACAGCAAATAAGCAGTTAAGCAGCATCAACAATAATAAGCATGAAGTTTTTAAAGCATATTCTCCAACAGGGGGACATAAGAGCTGAAAAAGGAACGGGAGAATCTCGCCATCAAGGGCTACTGACTTTGCAGCTCAAGCTAAACACCCTGGCTGGGAAACATGTATTCCTCATTGTGGGGGGAAAAAAAGCATTCTCATGACACATTTATACCTAATAGTAACAGCAGACTGACCCATCAGAGATTTAAAAAAGACTTTATTCTAGAACACAAATAAGCCATACACAAAAAAAATAAAAAAGAATAAAGAAAGAAAATGTCAGTTTGCTTCATTCATTCCACCAAAGGCAGTAACACGTTCATTCACTAGTCTTCTTGAGCTTTCCAGATTCCCTCCTCCATTTTCTCTCCACCTAGAAAGGAGAGCACAAACTCATGACTCCAAGGTATTTCACAGGCCTCTCTTGCCTTCCTCTGGTTTTCAGTACATTCAATAAATGTACTGAAATACTGAGTACTGTTGAAATCAGCTGCTATGGAGCTTATTAAATACAACATTTATAAATGATTTATTATTCCAGTGAGTCCAAACAGCATGATCCTCTTGCACTTTGTGTGTTCCCTGATGGACACTCTTGTCTCTAGGGAGCCATGACCTAAAATCTTTATCAGGTTTGTCTGAACTTTCTAGTAGCAGCTTACAGTCAATTCTACTTTAATAATTTGAAAGTGTTTTCTCTAATTTTTGTTCAGAAACATTCTCTTGATTCTCTTTGCTTGAAATTCAAATGTTTACAAACTTGCCACAGATAAATAATACGCAATATAATTCACAATATGACATTATCTGGCACTCACGGTCATCCCAACTATTTCTTTCACGAGTTTTAATCACTTAGTAGGATTATCGATACGATTCAGTAGTTATGGTGTAACTATATATGATGTCATGAAAGAATGTAAATTGTATCATATTGTTTATTTTGCTGTTCAGTGTGACAGTGAGCCAACAGTGCAGTATTGCTTCACATTAATTCAGAAAGTGTGCTGCACAAAAGGAGAAGGCAAATGTCTATAACATGAATACCTCTCACTTACTACACAGTGAGGTCTGTATTCGGTGGCTAGGTATGGATTTAGTGTTTTTATATAGGCCATCTGCCCGTGTATTTCAGCTGAAGACATGCAAGGTTGTAGCTCACTTCCTATAGTCCAGCGTGGATTGCGTTCTGGCTTGAAATGACTGTGGCTCACTTGGAACCCGACCAAGTCCCGTCTTATCAGGCGGACCACCGTTTGCTTGTTTAGTCCAAACCAGAGTTTGAATGCATGTTCTCACCTCTCTAAAGGCATCGAACTCTCAGAACCGATCTCACTGATTGGTGAATGCACTGATTGGTGAACGGTCAGTGATGACACTAAACGGTCTGACTGGATCAGCCCAAACAGAGTAAGTGTGAAAGCCCCCTTAGTGGTAAGATAAGTCAGGTGTCGATCATACAGTCCTTGTTCTTGGGTTCACTGTTGTCTTTAGGTTTTAATGGTTGTTTCTGTCCCTTTTAAGAGCTGCACTGTGGTGAATTCCACTCAAGTATGTTGACTTGTCTATAAAGTATTGAATCTTTGACTCTCTATTCATTCTCATAACTTGGAATGCCCTGCAAAGTCACCATGTCCCTCCTCTCTTCCAACATGTGCATAATAAACTCTGTGCTGGTGAAGTGCTACCTCTACAGGAGGTTCTGATGAACTACAGCCTTGAGAACAGACATGAAATAAGAAACTTTAATGATTCCTGAAGGGATTTTTTTTTTATGTATTGGGCTTAGAGTGCACAGTGAGCTACAGGACACCTCTGCTGGGGTTGGCGGGCATTCATTGTCTTGTTCAAAGATACTTCAGCGGGGCAGACACTTCCCAAACATGAGGGCTTGAATCAAAGGACCACTTAAGTAAAATCGTAGAACCAACTCTGAATATGCATGACTGGTCTATTTGGTCGTTAAGGTTATCAGATGTAAACCATACTGTAAGCTCCTTGAAAATAAAAGCACTGTTTTATAGCACAGTGAGCAATTTGTGGGAAATTATGGCTCTACTTCCTATGAAGGCACTGTGCTATGTGCAGTGCAGGAGGTCAAAGTCAGCCCCCTCTGCCTGGAACCACATCGTATCTGGCAAAGGATTTGTAATTTAGTGAAGGATATCTACAGGATATCTCCACATGAATAAGAGACGATATCAACTATTAACTATTCAAAAAAAAAAAAAAAAAGGATTCCTTTGCACATGTTCTTGAACAAAAATACACTTGCCTTGTCACCAGGCAGGAGTCCAACATCAAATATTGAGGACAGGGATGTCAAATAGGTCACAGAGGCCCTCGCTGTCATCCAGATTATACATGTAGTCACATTCAGTTGTAGGAGGAGACAGCCGTAGGAGTGGAGAGAAAACTGAGAAAAAATAAAGTGGACAAATTTAAAACAAAGACAGATTTAAACCCAATATAGTTTAGTCAGAGTGAAAATACAGTGCATTCAAATGCTTACCCTCAGAAGCCATAAGCTCTGTTATCAGGTCTGCATTCATAATTTCTACAGAAAAGAGGAAAGACAAAATTATATTACCAGTTATTCAGAATAGAATTCAAAGAACAAAAAATAATTGTCAGACACAACATGAATCCTGCTTAGTACCTTTGGTTGGGTCAAGAATGTCTGCCAGGTCTTTTGATAAACTCAGCACTGGAAAAAAAAAAAAAAAAAAAGGAAAATCACGGTGAGAACATTGAGCACCATAGGAAAAAACATCATTAGATCGGATGGTGCTGGTTGGTATTTAAGGTGTGTGTGTGTGTGTGTGTGTGTGTGTGTGTGTGTGTGTGTGTGTGTGTGCATGTGGTTGATCTCCTTCCATCAAGCAGTTATAACTGGTAAATCAAAAAGGAACACCCTGACATTTTGAATTTTGTCATTTTTCTTCTCCTCAGCTAAAAGAACCACAAAGCTACTCACATTCAGACACATCACTTCTGTTAGATTCAGCACTGATACACGGTGGTGCCTGAAGAGGATGGCTGTCCACTGAAGCTGTTCGCTTCGACTTAGTGCTAGGTTGGTCAGCAGTCTGGTTGGTATTGACCGACGCCACATTAGCGGTGGCGCTGTGCTCTGTTTGCTTTGCAGAGGACGCGGCTGATCTGGCGCTCTGCAGAATCTCCTCAGGTGGTGGGACCGGCAGCACCACAGGAGCAGAGCTAACAGGGTCTCTGTTGATAAGCAGAACGTCAATGGGCCCGTTGGTGCTTTTCAGATGGATCTGATACTTCGCTTCACCGTGCTGCACCTGAGTGGAGATGTGCGCATGCACTAAAATCACCCTACTCAAGTTATGGTAAACAAAGGAGAAGATGGAAAACACATTTTAATAATGCAGGACTCACAGCTTTTTGTATGGGGACATCTAACTGTGTACCAAATGGCGCCCGTACTGCCAAGAGGGTGTTACCTGCACAGAACAGACACAATAAAAACCTTGAGCTAATTTGATCTTTGTGTACTTTAAAAAATATCTCTATATTAAAACAATGGTAGAGTTGTGTTTGTTGTAGGGCTGGATGATATGAACAAAATCAAATACCACAATAACTTTGACTGGATACCTTGATATTGATAATGTGATGATATTTTAGGGATGAATACTAGTGGTTTTATAAGATACGGACACACAAGATTTCTGATAAACAACTAGAACAGTCTAGTATATGTTCATAAAATGGTATCTCTTACTATAATGCAGCTTTTAGAAACAGGAAATACGTGATTTGTGCCATATCACAGTATTAGGATATACAAATCCCAAACACCATCTCAGTTGTCTCCTAATCTAGTTCATTCCTAATCTAACCCTCTGCTTCTCTTTATCTACATCTCTTCCTTTGTCATTAGTACAGATTTACTATAGGAAATCAAAGAGAGGTGATGGCTTTTACCTAGATCCACCTTGTCACTGTACTTCTAGAAAAGAGAAATTGTAATATTTTGTAAATTTAATGCGTGATCTATTTCAGGGGTGTGAATATTTGTTGGCTTTGAATCCTGAATCTCTGGGCTCTCCTGTGGACACATTGGTCAATAAGGCAGAAGGCTCCAGCCCAGTGATCTCCAATTTTCACTTCCCGAGCAGGAAAACAGATGAATTACAAGTTCAGACCTGCACCAACAACTTTTCTTGCACTTTAGCCCTTTTTTTCTCTTTTCAGATGGCACTTAGATTTCCTCTGCCAACCCTGCAGTGGACCTATTGATCAAAAGTTGATTCGAGCATGCTGAAATACAAAATTCAACAGCTTAACAAGGAGCAGAGAGGGTTCTACTTTTATATTTGGCAACGAAAGCGGCTCAGGTGTTTTTTTTGCCATCCAAGGTGTGGATGCCAATGATGACCCATAATCAAAAAACTTCAATTAGTGGTTTTGACTCATAGTCCTCTTTTGAAGTGAGAAAAAATTAATTGTACAAAAAGTCTAGTTGTTGTGCTTTCCACTACATGTTGCCAACATAACAACAATTTAAATTAGAGTAGATTCAGATGGAAGCAAGAGATTATAAAATACCATTGAAGCAGTTGCAGATATCCTCGTGGTTCACATATACAAAAGTTGATCTGAGTTAAGGTTCACCGCATTAGTTTGTGCAGACAGAGAATAACTTAAAGGATTCAATAATGTCAATACGTCTGTGCTTCAAGAGACTTAAGAAGGATATGGGCTATTTTTGAAGTCTTCAGTTGTGTTCTTGATGCTCTGTTCAATCCAAACTTTCTGCAGGTCCAACACGCTTTCCTTCTGCTCTAGTTCCTCCAGCTCAGACTTCAAGCCTGTCAGCTTCTTGGCAATCTCTTGTGTGTTACTTCCTGGCCCTACACCCCTTATTCAGAGAAAGTACCCACAAGATATTGTTAACAACCGCATATTTAGTACAAACAGATATTTGCATGTATATTTGCACATTCCTTCCATAGAAAATGTAAAAACTTACTTCCACTGTACACTGTTTTTGGATTTTTTCTCAATCAGGCCAATGCCCTCCAACACATTGGTGATGTCATAGATGCGCCTTTTCTGTCTGACAGCCAGGACGCTGACAGCCTGGAATCACAAAAAGGTTTTTTTTTTTTTTATCTACTTCGTGTCAAATGTCCTCCAGCAGTGACCTGTCTGTCTCAGCTGGGGATCAGCTAGCAGTGGTACGGCAACATTCAGGGATCATTTACAGTGGATATCAAAAGTCAAGACAGCCTTTCACTCTTGCTTTGATCACCTCGAGGACTCAAATAAGCATGTTGTTCATGTTTCAAAATACAAGTGCCCTGTCCGTAGTTATACATATCTTAAACTGAGAGGTATTCTGTCACAATGTAAACCACTAGTAATAGTTTCCATATGCATATCAATAGTCAGCATACCCTTGCAATTTTTTGTAGTTTTTATTGCACTATAGCAATTAAATTACCTTTCATTTCATGCTGTAAGTACAGATTGCAATAGTCCTTGCTGGTCAAATCCAGTCATTTTACGACAACAGTTTTCATGACAAAATGTAATGGTAGGCATCCCCTTGATAGCCTCGACAGGTGACCCTAACTCTGTTCTCACTGGCACCAAAGACAAATTTCTACACGAGCAATAACCTTTAATCGTAATTGAATAACTTTATTAATGGTCAATTCTTATAACACATGCATATAAACCAGTAAGAAGAGATGCTAGTCTTGTTTTGATACAATATGAAGTGATATTCTCTTAAGGACTCAAAAGGCACCAACTAAAGAGGATGACCTAGATGCAAATCTTGAAAAAGAGGAACAGAAATGGCCTTAACTGATTTCACATCCTCGAGGACAGGCTTACTCACTTCTTTCAGATCCAGTACACCATCCTGGGCTTCCTGTAGTAAACTAACAAACTTGGTGGTGAGCATCCAGAGGCTCCTCTCGTGTCTCAGTGTGTGGTGCTGCACAGTGTTGGGACGGGCTTCCAGTCCAACCGGACTCCCTCTGTACTCCATACTGCTGGAAAGGAGAAAAACAACAACAGATTTATGTGGTGCCTGAGCCTCGCTGTGCAGCTGTGGATGCCACTGGTCGCTGGCCAGCACCAGCAGACCTCAGTGGTGGCAGAGCTGCAGGGATTGGATAAAACAAAGCTGGATAGGAGGCTGTGACAAGCCCACCATAGAGAGCCCTAACAAGACCACAACACATTAAATTAAAAACTTGTAACCTGTTGTATAGCCCCAGAGAATAAATGTATGCTCTAGGGTAGAGTGATTTTGATAGTGGAGAGGCATCATGCTCTGCCATAGAAAAAGAAATTCAAAATTTGGCTTTAACCTCTTCAACTCCTTTGAAGTCACCTGCAAGCCTGGCCAACATACTGTCTGTCAGAAGCTGTAGCACATCCACAAAGTGACCAAAGGAATCCAGTGGTACCATGCATGTCATTCTAGGCTATTGACAAGGAGGCTAAATACTGCTCCAAAATTAGACTAAGTTTTGACGAGGGAAAAACTGGCATGGTCATTTTCCTTCACCTCTCACCTCAAGATATCTGAATGTAAATGGGTTCTCTTGGAGCACCCATAGAACTATGCAGGTTTTTGCATGCAGCGTGAATGTGTTATTTTGCCAGTTCTATACAGTCTTGGAGTTGCATATATTAAGTTTGACTGTGATCTGAGACTCGTGGATTGTGGATTCAATGAGACACATTCGATTCATGTGTGATGATGTTAGCCCCCATAGGAGCCATTTCATTGTAGTGAGACCATTTTTTCAAACTTGACACCAGTGTATAAAATGACCTATTGTGACCTCTAGGATAATCACAGCCTCATGAAACTTCACAACTACAAACTAAGCACTGAAGGCATTCAGAGGATGTCTGGGTTTCTAGGGGTACTGACAATAAGGGGGAGTTTTTGAGCAATTTCCACAACAGAATGCTTGCCATCCAACTGCTGACAAATACAGTTCATACAGAAATCTCAAAAGTTTTTGACACCAAATCACAGCATGGATTTTTCTAGTGTTCCTCAAGCATAAAGTTCTAACCTTTAAACACTCCAAATAACAATGAATCTGAACATTTTTAAAACATAGTATTTATTACAAATTTATGACTATAATACACTGACACAAAGTGCTGAGCTGCATCTGAAATTCATTTTCAGGTTCCCAGCTTTCAGATGATGAATACTGTTTCTATGTGGCATCTGCAGCTGACCTTTTGTCTTCCCCTCAAGATCCACTGTCCCCCACAAAAATTAATCTTAAAAAAAAAAAAGGGGGTGTGAGGGTGAGGCAGAGGTTAAACTGTTAAACTAATTGTTGGAGAAAATAATCAAGAAGTCCTGACTTTGATGATTTTCTCCAGTTGTTTCAATCTGCTCAAAGCAGTACAATTTGTGGAGAGCTAGGCCCTCTTTGCAGATTAGAAAGCCACAAGAGTGTGTGTGTGTGTGTGTGTGTGTGTGTGTGTGTGTGTGTGTGACTGCAGGGCGGGCACGTACAGTCTACCACTAGACCAGCGTGGAGTGAATTTTGTGACCCTCCAACATGTGGGAAATGTCTCCCCACATCCCATCTGACCTTGTGTTAAAACACACATTTTTTAAGAAACAATAATACATTTTTATTTTATTTTTTTTAAATTGTAAAGTCATTCTCTCGCTTCACACTTAATTCACACAGCAGCCGTTATGCACGCTCATGCTGGGAGACACGCTCTAGAAGCTTTAGCCCACAAAATCACACATTAACACATTAATAGCTAAGTTTTAAGGTCAGTTAATGTGTATATTTATTCTGTTACTATGCAATCTTAAGAACAACTGCAGCGACACTTAATTTGGCAGGGAGGTTAACGGGCTTGCTACCTCACTTGACTACACTCTCATAAAAAAGTGCTTAATGGCCAGATACATTAAAATTTGAAGAGATATTACTTTGGATTCTTCATATTCATTGATGATAGAAACTCAGCATCTTGCACTGTTTTTACAAACAGGATGTGATACAACACTTGACCTGACTTTGGTGTCATGTGACCTTTGTCTGGTTGACCAGAGGGCTCGCGGTGCCCACCAACACAAAAAGACATGTATTTTTCATGTTAATTTTGTTTTTTATGAACTTCTGAACTCTCCCGTTTCCACACCGTTTAGTAACTGCACACTCCACATACTGAACCATATGAATGTGTGTGTTATCATTCTTGAGTACACTACATTTTCATACTTGCTTCATACATGCCTTTGGGACACAGCCCGAGTTTCTCAATGGCCGCCAAGGGAATAAGCGCCAAGAATCCTACAATGTTTTATTTTGAAATTTGTCACCGGAAATAACATTTCATATTTTGTCGGGCCTCAGTGTTAATTAATTGAAAGTCTGCGAGACTAAAATGCTGTGTTTCGGCTGAAGCAGAGGTAAAGTGCTGTTCACGGAGACGTGTGAGAACAAGTGCATGCAGCTCAGAGCAACAGAGAGTGACATGTTGAACAGGAGTGCTGTTGTTTTACCTCGCTCGTTGCCACGACCAGACGGCTCCGAGCTGCTGCCCAGGGGGGTCTGGGGGGCAGCTAGTCCAACATGTCGACTGTCCACAGCATTTTCACCTGCGAGAGGAGTTTACAGCTTGTTGACGGATAAACCTGCGCACAGTTTGAACTGGGGGTAGTTTTTAGTCAGTGTAGTAACTCCTGTGAACAGCAACAACATCACTCACGGGGCTGGCAGGCGCCTCGTTGATTTCCGGTAAAAGGCGTTCCCGCGGCCGGACTTCACAATAAAAGCACAAAATCCTTAGCAGACCATTTACCGCAACAAAATTCTTTCTCACAAAAAATGGCATACAATGTAATTGGAAAAAAAGAACGCTCAGAAAACGACAGAGTCTGATTTTTAACCATAAATTGTGCCACAATATTTATTTATGCAGCTAAATAAACTATAAATTTTCCCTAATTTCAATCCTGAAATCAGGATTGAAATTAGGGTCTACGCTCTTGGGGGAGGAGGTTTCATAAAATGTTTTGATGTCTTCATTTTATTGTAGATATTTTTGCGGGTTGAACAAACGAGCCGTGGGGGCCTTTATTTGATGTATGTATTTATGTATGTATGTAGCCTACATGCAGTTGTGCTCGATAAGAGCAACAACTACTTAAAAAAAGGTCCATAAAGTTTGGATGAAAGTGCTGCCATAGCTTTTATCCATTTATGCAGTGAATATCTCATATTGCATATTTGTTAAAATCATACAGGAAAAAAATCAGTCTCAACAATTTATTTTTCAGCTGTCTTTTATCATATAAATTCTAGGCAATAGTACTGGGAGAAAAAATATCTACCTCTATTTCTCTCCCTCTCCCTCTCCCTCTCTCTCTCTCTCTCTCTCTCTCTCTCTCTCTCTCTCTCTCTCTCTCTCTCTCTCTCTCTCTCTCTCTCTCTCTGTGCGTGTGTGTGTGTGGATATAGATATGTAAATACAGATATATAGAGAGATAGACATGAAAGGAAGAAACTAGGGTGGTAGACTCTATAACTAAATTTTGGCTTTTGGCTACTTTGTATTTACATTTATCTGTGTACAAACAGTGTATGTTTGTGTAATTCCCAGTATGTTTGTGTAGGCTACTCTTTATAAGAAGTTGTCTTGCTTTGCCTTTGGCCATTTGCTGAGCTCCGCTGCAGCGCTAATGCTGTGTGTGTGTGTGTGTGTGTGTGTGTGTGTGTGTGTGTGTGTGTGTGTGTGTGTGTGTGTGTGTGTGTGTGTGTGTGTGTGTGTGTGTGTGTGTGTGTGTGTCTGTGGTTTCCCATGTTATCGTTGTTTGAAAAACAGAAGTGCAGCTCGCGGGTCACGTGACACGGTGTCAAGTCATATGATTCGTGGTGTTAAACGAGTTGAACAGCTCTGTCACTCGCTGTTTTGGACCTTCTAGGAAGTGCCTCGGTGTCTTGTCGGTGTCCCAGCGTTGTGTTGCCCCCGGCCGGACCACCGTGTGAGGAGTGAACATGTGTGCGGGCGGCCTGCTGCTCTGCTGCCTGGCCGGGCTGGCCTCGACCAGCTGGGCTCAGTACGCTCCGGACGAGGTGAGGCAGCTGCCCGGGATGATGTTCAAACCCAACTACCAGCAGTGGTCCGGGTACCTTCAGGCAGGGCCCGGCAAGTTCCTCCATTACTGGTAAGCGTCCGCATTATGACTTCTGATGGCCATGAGTGTGTGAAAGAGTTTCATTATGTTGGTTGGTTTGTTGGTTCATGGGCTTGTTTGTTGCTTTGGCTTTAAGAATCGGTCAAGTATGAACTGCAAATGAAATATTCATCTGTGCTTCCTGTAGCCCTGTGTAAGAGACATCATGGCTTTAAGGGAAACTATGTAGACTGTTGGATGGTTTATACAGTCAAATCCTAAACTCACCTGGTTTTATATACAGTACAGGCCAAAAGTTTGGACACACCTTCTCATTCAATGCGTTTTCTTTATTTTCATGACTATTTACATTGTAGATTCTAACTGAAGGAATTAAAACTATGAATGAACACATGTGGAGTTATGTACTTAACAAAAAAAGGTGAAATAACTGAAAACATGTTTTATATTCTAGTTTCTTCAAAATAGCCACCCTTTGCTCTGATTACTGCTTTGCACACTCTTGGCATTCTCTCGGTGAGCTTCAAGAGGTAGTCACCTGAAATGGTTTTCACTTCACAGGTGTGCCTTATCAGGGTTAATTAGTGGAATTTCTTGCTTTATCAATGGGGTTGGGACCATCAGTTGTGTTGTATATATATTACACCAGTTTTAAAATCACTGCATTGGCTCCCTGTGCGTTTCAGGATTGATTTTAAGGTTCTTTTATTAGTTTTTAAGTGTCTTAACGGCCTTGGGCCTTCTTATCTGTCTGACCTGCTTTTACCCTACCAGCCCTCGCGCACCCTGAGGTCCTCCGGTACCGGTCTTTTAACTGTTCCCAACGTTAGAACAAAAACCCATGGTGAATCTTCATTTTATTATTATGGCCCACGTCTGTGGAACAGCCTGCCGGAGAACCTCAGGGCTGCTCAGACTGTTGATGTTTTTAAACGCAGGCTCAAGACCCACCTTTTTAATCTGGCTTTTATCTGATTCTATTTCCACTCTTTTCTGCTGCTTCTATTGTTTTACTGCTTTTAGTTGCTGATTAATAATTTCTTTCTTTACTTTTTAATACATATTTATGTTGCCTGCATTGTTTTATTGTTTTAATTTTATTGTTTTTAATTTATTATCATTTATTACACTTCATTTTTTATATGTTTATATATATATATATATATATATTATTTATTTACTTATTTCTTCTCTATTCCGTTTAGTATTGATTGTATTTTACTCTGTTATCCTTTAGTTTTTAGCTCCAGTGTTTTCCTCATGGGGGCCCTCCACACCGGGAGCTGTATCTGGCCTGCCTGCGGGGGGTGCCGTCCTAGGGGTTGTCCTGGCCGGGATGGTTGGGGGCCCTGCTCCAGGGCCTTATGGCCGTGGTGTGGGCTCCTATCTGTCTGGGTCGGGGTGGTCTCTGTGGTGGTGCCCCCTGTAGTCGTGGGCTGGGATGCCTCCCGGTGTGGATGGCTCCCAAAGAATGAATGGTGTTTCCTCATCTGGTCCCTCAGTGCTCAGCCATATTTTATTCTATCTTTGGGTTGGGTTGGGTTGGGCTGGGGCGTGGTGGGGTGTATGCCTGGAGTGTATGCATGTGTGAAATATGTTGTACTTGTGTGTGTGTGCGTGTGTGGGTGAGTATGAGGGGGTGGGGGATTAGGGTTGTATGTATTTTAATGTAAAGCACTTTGTGTTGCATTTGTTTTATGTATGAAAGGTGCTATATAAATAAAATTTGATTTGATTTGATTTGATTTGTGCAGAAGTCAGGTTACTGCACAGCCGACAGCCCTATTGGACAACTGTTAAAATTCATATTATGGCAAGAACCAATCAGCTAACTAAAGAAAAACGAGTGGCCATCATTACTTTAAGAAATGAAGGTCAGTCAGTCCGGAAAATTGCAAAAACTTTAAATGTGTCCCCAAGTGGAGTCGCAAAAACCATCAAGCGCTACAACGAAACTGGCACACATGAGGATCGACCCAGGAAAGGAAGACCAAGAGTCACCTCTGCTTCTGAGGACAAGTTCATCCGAGTCACCAGCCTCAGAAATCGCAAGTTAACAGCAGCTCAGATCAGAGACCAGATAAATGCCACACAGAGTTCTAGCAGCAGACCCATCTCTAGAACAACTGTTAAGAGGAGACTGCGCCAATCAGGCCTTCATGGTCAAATAGCTGCTAGGAAACCACTGCTAAGGAGATGCAACAAGCAGAAGAGATTTGTTTGGGCCAAGAAACACAAGGAATGGACATTAGACCAGTGGAAATCTGTGCTTTGGTCTGATGAGGCCAAATTTGAGATCTTTGGTTCCAACCGCCGTGTCTTTGTGAGATGCAGAAAAGGTGAACGGATGGATTCCACATGCCTGGTTCCCACTGTGAAGCATGGAGGAGGAGGTGTGATGGTGTGGGGCTGTTTTGCTGGTGACACTGTTGGGGATTTATTCAAAATTGAAGGCACACTGAACCAGCATGGCTACCACAGCATCCTGCAGCGACATGCCATCCCATCCGGTTTGCGTTTAGTTGGACGATCATTTATTTTTCAACAGGACAATGACCCCAAACACACCTCCAGGCTGTGTAAGGGCTATTTGACCAAGAAGGAGAGTGATGGAGTGCTGCGGCAGATGACCTGGCCTCCACAGTCACCGGACCTGAACCCAATCGAGAAGGTTTGGGATGAGCTGGACCGCAGAGTGAAGGCAAAGGAGCCAACAAGTGCTAAACACCTCTGGGAACTCCTTCAAGACTGTTGGAAAACCATTTCAGGTGACTACCTCTTGAAGCTCATCGAGAGAATGCCAAGAGTGTGCAAAGCAGTAATCAGAGCAAAGGGTGGCTATTTTGAAGAAACTAGAATATAAAACATGTTTTCAGTTATTTCACCTTTTTTTGTTAAGTACATAACTCCACGTGTTCATTCATAGTTTTGATTCCTTCAGTTAGAATCTACAATGTAAATAGTCATGAAAATAAAGAAAACGCATTGAATGAGAAGGTGTGTCCAAACTTTTGGCCTGTACTGTATATACACTCTGAATATGCAGAATATTAGGGACAGTTGATTAGCTCAGTCAGGTGCTCTTTAGGATGGGCAAGAACTAGAGAGAGGAGATGAAAACTCATGTGTCTGACAGTGTGGTGGAAAAAAGGCAGACACTTTCTGTTTCACTCCTAGTTTTTTTTTTTTTTTGAGTGTTTGTATGCTATTAGGAACAGTTGTTTTCATGAAGCAACGGGGCTGAAGCAGACGAGTTAGAGAAGGACCTTTGTCCTCTCAGACATTGTGAGACGTGGGTAATTGAACAGGGGCTGCATGGAAATAATTTTCTTCTAGTTTCAGTGACTCAAAGTACAAATCGCACTTCACTGTTTCTAAGCAGACAGTTTTTTTCCCTATCAAATGTGTGTATTCAGAATCCCAGCATATTTCTGTGACTGTAAGGCACAAAGTACACCCATGGAAAACACCAAGTCCATGTTATAAAGCTGACAGACAAGCTTCTCTTACCCCTGAACTCCTCCAGTAACACTTGTGATGTAACAAGACTTGGTCAAAACCCAGTATATGTTTGAACCGTTTATGGTCAGCATGTGATATTATGACCGTTTTGTTTCAGGGATAGTCATATTCTATTGTTGGTGTGTGATAAATTTGGCATGAGCTGCAGTCAGTAGGTATAACCACAGTAAACACCCCATGAGGACTTAATAGAAGACTGTTCGCACAGAGTAATTTTGAAAAGAGAAGCTTACATTTCCTCTTATGCAAAGCTTTTAAGTGAGTAAAGTCTTGTTGCAAAGGAAAGTTATTTTCTCCGCTTGCATTTTAAATGCAGTACAGCAGGGGCAGGCAACCATGTGCCATGGAGGGCCAAGAGGCTGCAGGTTTTCATTCCAACCAAAACCTCCACCAGGTGATTTCACTGATCACCTCGCCTTCAAGCACAGAGGAGAAAGTACTCACCAGGGCTCAGGTTTTCAAAACTTTTTATGTGGAGCGGAATGCTCTGGACAACCAGATGCCTCCAATCCAGGATCAAAAGCTCATCAATCTTGTCCCAGTTTTTCAAAACATTGTCTGATTGGATAGTTATGATCCAGAGACCACAGGATCAGGATTTCCAAATCTGGATTTGGAAGGCTTTTAGTACCCCTCTACATGGCCATCTGCTGGACAAATAAGAGCTAATTTGGCAAGGAAGAGATCATTGATCTAACATTTCTCCATCTGTAAACTTATGAAATACAAGTCATTTTTGGACGTCATAATAACAAGTGCTTTTTTTCTTTTTTGATAAGAGACCATTTTTTAGTGATTTGAGAAATAAAGGTTTACTAAACACCTCTCACTGAATCCAGCTGCTCCAACAGGCTGCAGTGTGGCAGGCCCTTACTCTGAGGTGATGTGCTGAACTGTTTATTAGTTTAAAGCAACATGCAATAAGTGAAAATAGAGAAAACGGCTAATTATTTTAGTTCAAATATATTATGAAAATCTCGAGTGTTTTAAATCAGTTTCAGTGATCACAGGTTTATAACCCTGATACAGGGGTAGTAAAGTCATTTCTGTAAAGCTGTGTAAAACCATTTTATTAGTCCACTCTGAATCCAGATATATATCCAGATATATAATATATCCAGATTCTTTCCTTGAGTTTTGAAAAACCCAGTTTTCAGGTTTAATCCAGTTGGTTTGTCTTAGAAGATAAATTTTGAAAAAGCAGCCCCTGGTGGAGTTTTTGGTTGGAGTGAAAGCCTCCATAGCACCTGGTTACCTGTCTCTGCCTTACAGTCTACTCTGTGTTGAACGGATCCAACCGGCTGGTGTACTTCATGAAATGCATCTGAGTATATGCGTGTGTATATGTAAATCTAATCTAACTGGTGACCAGGTTTGTGAGCTCGCAGAGGGACCCGGTCAAAGACCCCTTGGTGCTCTGGCTGAATGGAGGCCCCGGCTGCAGCTCGCTGGATGGATTCCTGTCAGAAAATGGTCCCTTTCATGTGAGCATGAACATGTGTAACTACAGCTTTGCCCTGATTTGCACTGTATAAAAGCAACTCTAAATAGGCATTGTTTTGTTTCCTTTTCAGGTAAATGATGACGGGGCAACGCTGTATGAGAACAAATTCAGCTGGAACAAGATTGCCAACATTTTGTATCTGGAAGCTCCTGCAGGAGTGGGCTACTCTTACTCTGATGACCAGAAGTACGAAACTAATGATGACCAGGTGAGTTCTGCAGGGTGAATGACTGCAAGAGATCTCAAAACACAAAGAAGACATACAGACGGGTGACAAATTAAAGGAAAAACTAACAAGAGCCCTTTTTACTACTGGGCTCCTTAGCCCCAGATTAACTAAGGCCAGGGCTAAACTGTAGAGCAGGGCAAGGATTAGCCTCGATTTACACTGGTACTCATTAACCCAGGATTAACAGTTAGCCCTAGGTTAAAGATTCACACATGATGATCAGTCGAGGGTTAATGTCTTCAGAACACTAATAGGGTTTTGACTGGACAGCAAACATTCTGCTGCTTTTCAAAAGCATTCTGTTGCTGTTGTTTCTAAGCTCAATCCACACTATAGACCTTAGCCCCAACTTTCGTAATCCTGCTCCGGAGCAGGGCTGGCAAGCCCTAGGACCTAGGCTAGAGTCGGGGTGAGCTCACTTGAACGTGCCAGGATTGTGCCAGTGTGAAAGCTCTCTTAGCCCCAGGTTGAGTGCACTGAGAAAAGCCCTGAAGTGTCTTCATAAGGTATCGGGCCATCACAAGCTGCCAGGACAGCTTCACTTCTCCATGGCATCTGGAACTCTGCTGGAAAGATGGAACACCTTTCATTTTCCCAATTTGTCCAATTTGTTACCCGTCTGTAGTTTGGAAACAGCCTTGCTCTCAACATGCTGATTTTTGTTGAACTTTCATGTGTCCTTCTCTTAGGTCGCCGATGATAATTACCTAGCCCTGCAGAGTTTTTTTAACAAGTTTCCAAACTTCACTGAGAATGAGTTCTTCATTTTTGGCGAAAGTTATGGTGGGATTTATGCCCCAACCCTCAGCCTGCGTGTGGCTACAGGAACTGCCAAGATCAACTTCAAGGTGAAACGCCTCATGGTTTAAAGCCTACTATCATCAACCCCACTAGAAAGCAGCTTAACGGACCACACCAGTGATTTCGAATAGGTCATTTACGACAATTTACATGCATTTTACATCGCAGCAAACCATTTTGCAAAATCGTGCAGGACTACTAAAGATTTCACAACATGTAATCAAAATCCCTCCATTTCCAAATTTGAAACACCCATCTTAAAATGTTCTCCCTCTGTGGCTAACAAAGTTGACAAAATGCATAAACCAAAGAACTGCTGATTTGCTGTGTAAAGCAAGCATTTCCCCAGGGACTATTTCCTGGCAGGGAAACTGTATCACTCCACCCAATTTCAAGTCATCAAAACACAACAGTGCTGCTGCTTTTAGGAAAACTGATGTGGACAGCTTTATTACAGTGATGAATACTGCTGTGACGAAAGATTGAAGTCTCTGAAAGTTCATTTTCATATCATAGTGGAATGAAACCAGTGGCTGGATAAGAGGGAGGAAAATGATAGGAGGGTTCTAAAAAACGACTGCTTGCTTTGGGAGAAGATTAGCAGAAACATACATTTTGTGATATTGCACTAAACATGCAAAATCACTGGTATGGTCCTTTTTTTAATGATGCGAGTGGTGTCACTCACCTTGATTGAAAAGCTGTTTACATGCACACTTTTGTGGACACTTTCAAACTGTCTAACTTGGTATGTTTTTTTTTTAATTTTTTTTTTTTTTTTAGGGTTTTGCAGTAGGCAACGGTCTCAGTAGCTTTGCTTTCAATGACCAAGCTTTGATCTACTTTGGTTACTACCACGGCCTCTTTGGAGAAGAGTAAGTAGCACATCTCTTAGCCAACTTGCTTTACAGTAGTGGCACATGTCCATAAGGAGCTCACGCCAGCAGATGTTAGTTTACTCCCCTGTCCCTGTTCAGTCTTGCTGGGCGTGTTGGCAGCAGGCACTGTAGTTTCTTTGCAGTATGATCCCTGTACCTAGTCATGAGTCCTGCCGTCCTGACTGCTGCAGCACCAACAGAGAGACATTGAAAGTGTCCTCTTGACTGAATTTAATTTGCTCTGTAGTTCTAACGTGACACATTCCAGTGTCAAGTCAAGCTGGAGAGACAAGGGTTCTGCACATCCTGGAAAAAAACCTTAAAATGTCTTAAATTACATTATCAAACCTCAAGACCTTAAAGGTCCTGAACACAGTTAAAGCTTTTTAAGTTTAAACTCAGTTTTACAGATTTTAAATATTCAGTGATATCTTTGTGCGCTGTTTTTCCTGCACAGATCTGGTCTTACAGTGCATTCTAGCTAACACAGGCTGTAGTTTCCTTGCCTGCATGCTAGACAGCCAAAAGAAATTGATTTTTATTTATTTATTTATTTATTTTTGTGAAACACCTCGAGTTTTCTGATGTTTCTACCAGTGATGTTAATGTTGAGCCAAGAAGTATCACACGCATGGCTGATGCAGCAATGATTATCATTTTATTTATTGTTTTTATATGCAGTTTATGGCGAGATCTGAACATAAATTGCTGCGACAAAGAGAGCTGTAACTTCTACAATACCAGCTCAGAGACCTGCAAGACGCTGGTATGTCATACTTTTATTCACGGGGGCATTTCTAGATTTCTGGATCAATGATGCAACTCCTGCTCAGTCTTTTGTCCGCACTCTTTTTTCTCTCAGTTAAATGTGGCCTTTCGTATCGTGTATGAGAGCGGACTGAATGAGTATGCACTTTACTTGGATTGCGAGGGTGGAATAAAATCCCACCAAGGCTACGAGAGGAGCATGAGTCATCTGTTTAAGAACCTCAGGAAATACTGGAGCACCACCAAGGTGAGTGTTTTCTCTTTCAAGGATAAGTGGTGCAGGACCGTGCACAGAGATTATTATCATGGTTTGAACATTTATCTTTGATATTGGATGTGTTGGGCATCAAGATTGTTTTTTTGAGTGCAGGTTGCAGGTGCTCCCTCTGTACCTCTGGGTGAAGTCCCTCCCTGCATCAACAGCACAGCGCAGATGAACTGGCTGAACAGAGGCGACGTGAGGAAGGCTTTGCACATTCCAGACACACTACCGCCATGGGACATTTGCAGGTAGATGACACTGCCAGCTAGGCTCTGTGCTCCAACCACACTCATTAGGAGCACTCTGTAGAGAGGTGAAGTTCAAATTATAGATGCAATGCTTCATGCATTGTTGTCATTAAATAAACGTGTCAGGATTTAATTTACTCCCTGGAAGCCAGGAGCCCAAGGACGGGCTTTTAGTTTGGCATGTTTTTGCGAACCCTCTTTATTCCCTTTATTTCCTTTTGAAAATACTTAGAAAGTATGGTGTCATCCAAATATCTTAGTATCTATTTTTCCAATTATAGAAACATCAGAAAAACATCAAACTAGTTTAATACAAAAATTTGACGTTTGTTTTACAAGACATAGATTAGAGGCTAGAATCTGCACTTTCAGAATATATTGCATCTGCATTGACAAGCCTATTTTATTCAGTTGAATAAAACAAGAAATAGGTGAACATTGATTGGATGATGCCAAACAGGTGAACATGTCAATCCATCCCCCAAGCCTTTAGGGTGAAACTGGTGGTATACCCGACTTGAATGAACAGATAGATAATTGCTGAATATGTAAAGTGAATAGTTCACTTCGCTTCATATTTGATGTCGTCAGAGCAGTGATAATTTAAATTGCACACAAGGTCACTGGTGTGAGGAGTGCAGCAGTTTCTGCAGCTCACTCTATCCAGCAGTGTGTAATGGAGAACACAGACATGCTGATCACACCCATAATGGAGTGTTTCCTTCCCTGCAGTGAAGTTGTCGGCGCGCAGTACACCACCCTGTACCAGACAATGAAGGAGGCTCATCTGAAGCTGCTCTCTCTGGGTCTGCGGGTCCTGGTCTACAACGGAGACACGGACATGGCCTGCAACTTCCTGGGAGACCAGTGGTTTGTGGAGGACCTCGGCCTGACGGTAGGGGCTCCGATTTCAGGAGAAAGTATCCAAAGTGCATTTTTTACCCCCCAACATATCCAGAAGAATAAATGAACTGAGCCAAAATTTCAATGTTACTTTTTGCTCCTAGCCAACCACTAAGTACAAGGCCTGGATCGATGATGACCAGATTGCCGGCTTCTACCAACAATTTGGAAACATGACCTTTCTGACAGTGAAGGTTAGCACTGATGTAACTGTTGGCATAGTAGTCCCAAGATGGTGCTGCTTTCTGTTGTGAATGTGAAAGATGTGATGGTACAGGATGAGAGCACTTTGTTGTTGAACTGCTAAAGGTCAAAAGACAAAAAGTGATGTGAAACACTGAACCACTGTCCTCTCTGTTTCAGGGTGCAGGACACATGGTTCCTCAGTGGGCTCCTGGCCCGGCTTTCCACATGTTCCAGTCTTTCATAACAAATGGCCCCTACTGAGCGTCCTGCACTGCTCGGTACTCAGACCATTTATTTTTCTCAGGGAAAAATCTTTTTGGGAAAACAGATCTTACGGAAATCACTAAACTGTACTCTTAATAGAGATGTGATCTAATGGATATCTTCTGTAACGTTGGTGTGGTGTGGTTTTTGTTTTCAATTATCATGCTTTTAGTTTGAAGAACTTTAAGATGTGTGCTCTTACTGATCTTGCTCACACTCGATCCATCTGAAATTTCAGATGTGAAGTGCATTGTACTTTTTTTTTTTTTAAATAAACAGAACTGCCACTGTCATGGGTTATCAGATTTATTCACATGCTGTGCCTGCATTTAATTTATTGGAATATCACAGGCAGTGCTGTAATCAATTATTTCCAGTAGAACATCCATGAAATTTCATGATTCAAAGTCACCGGTATAAGACAACAGTAAATATGAATCACAATGTACAAATGCCTTGGCAAAATGTATCCCTTTTGCTTCAAAAACACAGGTAAACAAACAAGTCCTGAGCTCTGCATTTAACTCTAGTTTAAATCAAAAAAGTGCGATGACAGCAAGTAGATATGCAACTGGTATTGCATTACAGACGTTCACTTATGAGACCAGAGTAGTATCAAGTGAAAAGGAGAAAAAAAAATCACAGGCCAACAATGTTGACATACAAAGCTTCACATTCCATGAAAAGATAATAATGTGAATAATCCAACAATCTGAGTCTGAAAATGAGGCATAATGTTATAATCCAAGCATGGCTGGAAGAAAATCTTCTTTAGTGTTGGAGTGCTGTCATGTACATGAAACTTTGTGCAGATCACAAGGTGGTACGCCAGTCAACATTACGGTTTCCTGCAAGTTCATTTCCTTGTATCCTAATTATGGGATAAATTTGGCAAAATGTCAACAGTCCAGTAGAGTCAGTAAGAAATCATCAAGCACGATCCCTTTTTACCACTATTATCCTGTCCATCTTCTCATATCTGCTTATATGCACAGAGCATCTTAATGATGCTAAATTCGTTTTTTAAAAAAACCTCTTGGGATTTCATTTGGATTTTGACTCTAAACCTACTGCCACAGAGGTTTAGTAGTAGTGACTGCAACACACATTTAGGAATTGTTAAACTTCTAGCCACCACTAAATTGTAAAAGTTTGTCCTGAACAGCATACAGGTGCCACAGTTAAGCCTTTGAACATGGCAGCTGATGATAATCTTGAGCTCTGGTCTCTTTGGTCTGATATGGTTTGGCTTTGCTGCCTTATCCAAAGGAAGATTATCATTGTACTGGAACCCGGGGTGTTAGCTGTCCTGCCCTCAGCCAGTTCGGAGTGGCTTTGAAATAATCACTTATTAAAATCTGGCGCCTCCTCTTTATGAACTCTAATCCCAATTTCAGCTTGATTATAAAACAACTTCATAAAATGAATTGCAGTTAAGGTGCGTACCTCAGCCATATGTACTTGTCGTACATAAATCGCAGTCCAACTTGAATTCATATAATTATGCTACGGTATCAACATCTTCAGTTAGTGTCAATGCCATACAGAGTCTAGTTGACAATAAGGTCAAAAATGGAAGAAGTCTACAGTTATTACATCACCCATAAAAGATTGTTCCTCCACTTTCAGCCAATCAATTCAAATTTCCATTAAGCAGGAGAACTGGCATCATCACTAAATTTCAGCAACTCCCATACTCCCACCAGTCCTGCAGCACTGGTGCTGTGAAAAGTTCCCCTAACATCAAGTGTGGATGTGGCCGAGCGCTTTGACCGACCGCGTGATACATGAATGTTCACTGATGACGTGCGTTTCAGGAAACACACATCAGTTCGATCCAATCTGACCATGAGATCTTTCCATACATGAGGCCCCTCAGGTTTTGTAAACATAACAGGAATGTGTTGTCCATGCAGGCTCTGGGATGACAGAGGGGCCTTTGCGCCCATGTGGCACGTCTACAACACCGGAAGCTGCTGTCACAGCAAGTTAGAGCCATTGTAAAAACATAAAAGCAAAACATGCAACTTAAAACTCACATTAAAAATGTAAAAGGCAAAATGTTTCGGGTCAGTTGACATGGACGGGTCTTTTCAGTCTGTTCAGTCAGACAGCAGCGCTCCATGCCTGAGTAAAGGGCTCTGGGGCGTTTACTCAGCATGGAGAGGAGACGGGACATGCAGTGGAGCTCTTGAGGATTTAAATGAGTGTGTCTTGAGATGCTTCTCGATGGGATTCGGTAGTTTAATACGGCAGCACCAAACTGAGCACCTCCTCTGTCTCCAATAGTGAGAACTTTGCTAGGTCCAAAAACTACTAGTTTTTTAGCTGACGACATCTCGGTAGATGGAGTTGGTGGTGGTGAGGCCAAAGATGAAAGCTCCGGTGGTAACCATGACAACACCATAGACCACCAGCCCATGCCAGCTGCAGGGAAGAAGACCAAAAGTCAGAGTGAAATGAAATATAATTTTTTAGCAAATTTTAAGTGACAGATACGTTATTGATCCAAGAGGACATTTAGGAGTAAGTATAAGGTATAATAATGTGTGCCACATAAATCGACTTTACTTCTTTAATACAAAAAAAAAAAAGTCTCTTTACTTGTACTTCCTTATCCGTGACGTTTTTGTGTACCAGGAAGTGTACAAAAAAATTACCATAAAAACATAACATAGATTTTTGTGCGATCTTGCCCCTCCCTTCAAATAAAATTTCCTCTCTCCCAGACTGATGTGCCATTGTTTTACACGGCCCTACCTGGCAGATCGTCTCTCCGTCTCTGAGAGCTTGGCTTGAATCAAACACAGACCTATTGAGTTGAAGACACATTGGACACAGAAGTTAAGGTACGGTCTAATATTTGGCTGGACATAAGACGTACTGCACAGTGCCAACGACGAGGGCCACGGTACCTGGGAAGACAAAGATGAAACAGGCTGCCAGTCCTCCAATAAGTGAGATTACCCGGCCAATATCTGGGATGAAGAGTGCGAGGATGAGGGTGAGTGAGAACCACACCAGCGTCTGCAAGACCCTGCGCCTCTGCTCACGTCGCACGCACACCTCCACCTGCTCGCCACGGAAACGCAGCCAGAGTCCCTCTATGACAGCCCTGCAAAGACGCAAGACAATACCAGTGTGCAGAGAGGAAATACTGCATTAAAATACTGTGAAATAACAGACCCTTTTCACAGCAGCCATTCTGACATGAATGTCGGGGTAAACAAAGCTGTTACTAACGTCACTAATTAAGGCTCAGCTCCATTCAGGTCCAACAGAGCCAGAGTTCTGCCATTGTTCATGCTGGTTCACTGGAAAGACTGTTAGACCTAAATGGATCTGAACCAATTAATGTCATTGGTAACACCTGTTGTTTACCTGCTATTTCATATCAAAACAGCTGCTGCTCTATTACTTTTATTGTCATTACACTCAGACAGGGAAATAAAACAATTAACAGGGCACTCTTATGGCATGCCAACCCGTAGGTCATAACATTGTGCTCATTTAGACTGAGAAGTGCTGGGAGGCTTTGATAATCACATAGACTTTGGTAATACTTGTGTCAGCTGAGGTTTCATTCAGTATTTTCAGTGGAGTTGTAGTATTACATGTGATTTTAGATTAGATTACTATTGTTTTTCTGATGTATCTCAAACTCCTTTTAGATTCTGTGTGATAATGAGTCATTTTACAACTCTACAGAAATGCTGTGCAAATGTAATAGTTAAATGTCAAAGTTTAACACTTTGAAGAAGCCATTACTCTCAAACTTGATTGACAATTCTGTAAATACAACTATCCAAGTTCTATAGGTACCATATTAGATACACTGTGCTGAAAAGGAACAAAGCCTGGACCAAAAATTTCTGTTCTGGCCATTGAGAGTACGACAATGGCCCCCAAACCATAAGGCAAACCATAAGTGGGAGAGAAACAAGTACATGTTTCTGTCTTTGTATCCTCAGCATGCCTATGAAAAAGGAACTGTGGTCGACTATTGTTTGAGTATCCGTACACATTTCATTTTCACTGCACTTTACCTGCCACAGAAGTGCAAAATAGGATAAGAGGTGACGACGCAGATGACGATGAAAGCTCTTGCAATGGCCACTGCAATGTCATCAGAGGGGTATGATATCAACACATCCTGATTAACTTTGGAGCCAAATGACAGGAAGCCACAGACACCTGGTCAAACAGAATGACAAGAATTTAGGTCACACAGCCAGTCACATTTTTTCAAATATTACAGCCACCTGAGCTGCAGCAGCACTGCACAATTAGTCTTTTGGTAGCTGCATAATCTCAGCATACACTGTAGTATTCAGAAACACTTCAAAATTGTAGACAGGTCATATCTTGCCAATTATGAAAGCATTCATATTTGCAGGAGCCTGCTAATGAGAGAGTAGCAGACTCCTATCAATTTACCCAGAAAAGGAAACCAGTAACGAGACAAGCAGGATGAGCACAGAGAGCCAAAATTATCTGCAGTGATAAACAGGCTATATTTAATTGCTTTGTGACAATATGCATTTTAAAAATCAAACTACTAAGTACAAATACTTAGGAATCAAACCACCTCACATGCAAGAAGTGCACCGTGGGCAGTTTATTAGGTTGTGTATTTAGGAGGGGGCACCCATACCAGCATACAATAAAACATACCTGTTCCTGTGTACACGAAGAGACAGATAATCATGCTAAGAGTGACAACAAGTCCCCAAGGCTTGAGCTCACTCCTCCTCATGCTGTTGAACACTGGCACACTGCTGACATGGCACTATGAGACATTATGAGAGGACAAGACAGACAGAGAACGTTTCTCTCAGTTGTAAACTCAAGTAACAACAAAGTGACAATCAAACGTTTTTAAAAATGTTCAACACCTCAAATGAATCCAAATGAAGAAGAATACCTGGAAACCAAAGCATATGGTGGGCATTGCATTAAACACTGCAGTCCAGGAAGGTGCACTGTAACAAACACACCAATTTAGCAACAAAAGCAAAGCATGATGATCGCTTAAGGTCTTGCTTGAATGAGTGGTGAATAAACTGAAATGCTGTTTAAAAGGAACAGTTCACCCAAAATACAACACAGATACAGAAATACAGAAACAGAAAATACATAAACAGATATTTTTCCACTTACCCCTGGTTCAGTATCCGTCCAGACAGTCTGTGTGATTTCTCCACTACCCTCAAGCACCAAAAGTTTTGTTGGGAACTATTTCCTGCTGAAGAGCCCAAGCCAACTGTATCTATCCACTCTAAACAAGTAACTGGAGGCGCATAGATACAGTCTGCTGGTGTTCTTCGGCAGCAAATAATTCCCAACAAAGCTTGTCGCCCTACGGCCTCAAGATTACGCTGGGTATCTGTCACTGTTATTTGAAAAAGGTGTTGCTGTTGAGTCTTTCACATGTATATTTTGGATCTCTACCAAAGTATACCTATCGAGCCCAGTTTCATTGGGGTGCTGGGAGACAGGGAAAATCACCAAATCTCACAGAAACTATCTGAATGGATAAAATACACTAAGGTTAAGTGGCAAAAAAATCTGTTTTTTGTATTCTGGGAAAACTGTTCCTTAAACCTGTGATTTGAATATTACCTCTGGTCAAACAAAAAAGCTGACATCTGAATGAGAGGTTTAACAGCATGAACTGTAAACTCACCTAGTAGGAATATAACCTGGAGTCATATTTTTATCAGGCCAGATGTACCTGACAATGACCACTATGGTCACGTACCAGGTACCCATGACACTCAATGCACTGCAACAGAAACAGAGTAGCGACACAGATTAATGTATCATCACGCCAGGCATAGTCCAGCAAAACTAACTTTGAGTCTTGCATGTAACGATGAACAGTTCAAACTGCTGAGTGTATTTTAAATCATCAGAGATGTGTACCTGGCATATTTCTGAAAGCCGATCTCTTTGGGGATGGAGAGAGGAAGAATAACCAGGACTGCGGTGACAACGATGGTAAATCTGCGGTCAGTGTACCAATGCTGAGTGACCACACCCTCTGTGTGATCCACCGCAGTTATCACTACAATAAAAAAGGAATTTCAAAAACCTTTGAGAAATGTCAAAGACTGAGAACAGTGTGTCTACAAGTATCAGAGAGTTGCTCTGAATGCTTTTTAAAACCTTTTAATTTAATTTTAACACAATTTAAGAATATTTGTTGGAAAAAATAATCTTTCTTATTCAAATAAGCATTGTAGGTTAAGTTTCAAGGTAACTACTTTGTAAGTACTGGGTAGGAATGTGGAGACGACTCTATAACCTGTTATTTTACAACTTCCTTTAGGTTAGATAGTCAATGATATAAACCTGACCATGACTTTTTTTCCAGAAAACTTGGGACAGGTAAGTACAAGGTTTTTTTGTTGTTGTTGTTTTTGTGTAGGGGGTCAGTATAAAGGCAGCATTGGGTTCAGTAGGCTGAGAGTGTTGACTCTAATGCAGAGGTATTTGGCCCAATTTGACAAAAAATTATTTAGATAAAAATTTCAAACTATTTAATGACTTTTAAAATTAATAAGATTAAGTTTCACATCATTTTAAGAATTTTTATGGAGCTATAGTGTATATATGCAGAATGGGAGGACAGAGTGCCACACTGGGACATTCAGGACAGTAGGCTGCTGTGCAGAGAGCAGAGTTTTAGCAAAACAGAACGCCATAATTTCTCCACTCATCTGAGCAGATCAAAGAACAGCTGGGTCACAGTCCGTTTTGCGTAGCAGAAAGCGGTAGTGTTTCTACACTGTCAGCACCTAGGGGCCTGGAAAGGCATGAGCGGGTCACATGATTGCCACATTTCATGAGCTAAACAGCAGAGTTGTGTCTTCCTTACTAAGCTTTGTCCTTGTCCAAAGAGACATCACAGCCTTTCTGACAGCATACCAACACTACTAGACATCTCCCTTTGTTCTAACATACAAAGATGGGCTAAACATTGGCCAAAATGACCAAATTACATGTAAAGAAAACAAAAAAAATTACCTTCATACAAAGCTAAGTTCTGGAAAATAGCATTTAAAACTGTTGGGAGGATGAACCAGAGATGCATGAACTACCTCTGAGTTTAATATCTAAGATCACCAAACCAATAAATCAATTTTGTCAAGTGAGACAAAGAGGGAGGTTGGTTCGTCACTTACTACATAACTGCAAATACACTCACAGTGATCCAGCTGGTCTCCAATGACAATGAAGAATGCAATGCAAGTGCCGAAGGTGTAGACAGCAATGGCAATCTCACAAAGGACTCCTGTGACCTTCCCACAAGAAGCCCGAACAACCTCCTGGTAGGTGCTTTCATTACTGACCTGGTAATAATGAAAAGAACAAAAAAGGTAATAACACTGTAAAACCTACGTTGTTGTAACTGAGCATGAAATTAATGGCAAATATACTGGAACAGTCGTGACAGATGCACTCTTTCTGCTGTGAATATAAGTTTGCAATTCTAAGAAAAATATGATTGAGTGACAGCATCTCCAAGGCATGTTTTTTTTAAAAAGGTTCTGTTAAATTTCCAAAGGGATCTTGATCCATGTTGACACAATACGGTCAAGTCTTCCCTGCAGATTTTCATGATGCAAAGACCCCATTGATCTCATGCAAAAAGGTGCCCTATTGGGATGAAAGCTAAGGTTTGTGCAGGTAAGTCACTGTTATATTCGAGGAACCATCTTGAGGCAATGCAAGCTTCATGATGTAGGCCATTGTTCAGATAATACATGTATGTGAAAATGGGTATATTATAGCCATGGGGAGATCTGTCTGGCCAGTGACGATGTTTAGGCACACTATAGCATATACCACCAAGAGCAGCCACTACTGTTGACACCAAGTAGGACGGATCCATGGATTCATGCAATTTAGGCCAAATTCTGAACTCGCTTGTTACAACATAAATTCAGATCTCCCATCTTGTAACAGACATTGTGATTCATTAGACACTGATAGGTTTCGGTTCCTCAGTTGTCCCATTTTGTGGTGACTCATCTGGTTTCTAACAGACAGGAGTGGAATTTGACATGGTCTTCTGCTGATGTGGTCAATGCATCTCACGTTTTGACAGGTTCTGCATTCTGAAATATCCTTCTACACATCACCATCGTGCTGAGCTGTTACATACTTGGGGCTTAAATGAGTCCTGCCACTCTCCTCTGACCTTTTCCATCAGGAAAATGTTTTGTGAGGGATGTCTGTCAGATTACACAGCTCTATCTTAGAACAGAACACATGCTTGACCATGTTTGATTCAGTGACTAGTGAATGAAGACAGAGCCTGTGTATTAGATCACCATCTTTCCTTTTTGTCTGGCTTCAGACAAGACTGTTCAACGATAGGACTGTGATGTTAAGTGACATTCAACTAATCTAAGCTTCTGGGCTAGCACTGTATTGTCCTGTGGCAAGCTCCACCCATCTTTCATTTGAGCAGGTTAAGAACAAACTGTTATTCATGGACATGGACTATACTTAATACATTTGTTTTAAATAGATCAAAAACTAGGAGAATAATCTTTGGATCACAACATAGTCTATCTGTGGAACCTATGTTTGATTTAAGCATTTCAGGTCAACCAGTTAAACAATTAAATAAGGTAAAGCTTTCAGGAGTGACTTTTAGTACCGCACTTTCTTGGACTGAACATATTGACCAGAGAGCTGCAAAGACGGGTACAAGTATTGCAACTACTAGGAAATGTGCCACCTATCTAACATAAACGGGCTAATCAAAGTTTAGCATTATCTCATCTTAATTATTGTTCCATAGTTTGGGCTACTGCTTCAAAGACTGATCTGATGAAACTGCAAATTGTACAAAACAGGGCTGCAAGATTTGCTCTTTCTGGTTTGTCTAGAGCAACTGTTGATCAAAGCTATCCATGAGATTTTTGCTATTTACTGGGAGTGTCATTTATTCCCTTTACCCTATGATTCTATTCGATCAAACTGCATACTGTTCTGATGTTCATCAATACAGAACTAAAGGAGTTGCTGAAGGACTACTTTCATTATTGTGCCCAACAACTAATGCAATGAAAACCACTATGATATAGGGCTTTTTCTCTGTGGAACTCAATGCTTGTTGATCTTCGGGGGATTCCAGGGTAAGGGTTTAGCCGCCAGATTAAATAATTTTTCAGTCTGCACCTCAACTGTCATTGTACTGCAGCTTGGTTAGGTGACTGGGTCCTGCCATTATATTGTAGTCATTTGCTGTGTTTTGGAAAGTATGATATGAGATTTTATGGTTTCATGATATTTTGGAATGTCCTCTTTCAGTAATGATTCTCTGATACTGTCTTTTTTGTGACTTGTGGTAACAGCAATTGTCTTGTTAAATTTGGTTATTATAATTTCATTATACAACTTGTTGTACAATGACCAATAAACTACCTTGTATCCTTGTATAATTTTGGCTGTTATAATTTAGGCATGTTTGGTTTGATTGTATTTTACAGTTTTTTTACAGCATTTTAAAGTTTTGATTGTGGTTTTGTATTGCAATATTTTTCTAATTTTTTTGGGATGTTTTAAATGGACCCCAGGAAAAGTAGTTGATGCGCAAGCATTGACTAATGGGGAACCATATTGAACAATAAACACTATGACACATGTATATATACTAGTTGAACTGCTTTCAGCTGCAAAACAAGCCAAGGATGTGAAAATATTTAGTCAATCAATAATGATCCATTTATTCTTTTCTGCAGTCCATCCTCCAGCAGAAGTCCCATTAAGATCATTACTCATGAGGCTGCATTTTGTCTTTCAAAGAAAGACTGTTCTGCTGATGTTTCTGGGTCAAACTGTATTGCAGTCCTAAAGTCCTGTATTGCAGGCATAAAGAAATATGAGCTTAAGCAAATGTACTGCGTTTCAGGAAGTCAAAGTCAGCCTTTATGTTCTTTTTATCTTTTGATCTGAAATATAACTTCAGCAAAAAGAACTTATTACACAAGATTTGACCAATATTTTAAAAAATACCAAAACAAATAATAATAAAAAAAGACTAGAGTCTAGAGATGCAGGAAACAATGACAAAAAGACTAATTAAAAATGAAAAATGCAAATAAAGAATGTGAGGCTCCTCAGCACACACCAACCTGAGAGCAGTAGCCCAGGATCACCAGCCCACTGATGATGAAGATCAACATGAACTGAAAAAGAAACAGAAAGTATTACATTATAGTTTGTCTTCTCTTCAACAAGCCTATATTGTCTGAAAGAAGTTTTGTGTTGGTCACACAATTGGCAATGCGTGCATTTGCCATTTGTAACTAATACCAGTTTCCATCTCTAGCTCTTGTTCTAGTTCACAATTAGCTTCTTCCTGCAAGTATGGTGAAGCCTTTTTCAGTCTTAACATGAATGGTTTTATTAGTCCGATACCAAAATCCAATAGCTTCCCAGCCATAACAGCTGATAACAGTACTGACAGGGCTGGGCAATAAACAAAACATTGATATTGTGAAATTAGTTATCAGATGGGATTTTGATTATTGTTTTTTTTTATTATTATTGTTTTTATTGTTTTCTAAAGGCTGCATTACAGTAAAGACACACAATATTCTGAAATAACAAGACTGTTTTCGCTGTTTTATTATTACCGCTACTTGCTATGTCATCATATCCACACCGCTAAAGATTGTTTAATCTATTGTGTGTAAATATCATATGAAAGCACCAACAGTCATCCCATCAATATCTCCACAATAGTGAAATCAAAGTATTCAGTCAAAGGTATTTTGATATTTGATACTTGATACAGGTCGGGCACCCAGGTGGCACCTAATACAGTCCAAGAAAAACACTCACAAGTGCCAATTTCACAATCAGACAGATATTGACAATGAACTTAATGCTGGACCAGTCCTGATATTGCTTACTAAAACTGACATTAGCCTATAATAGATTACCTGCTGATATTCTGGTCCATTATTTTAAAGATACCTTCTATCTTAAACCAAATTCTTTTAGGTCCTAACACAAGAGTCATACAATGGGAATGTTTTTTAATGCAGTGGAATCTTGGAATCTACTCACCAATTGAAGCATCACTCCTGCAGTTATCCCTCCCGCCATGTAGAAGGCTGCTGGGAAATTGAGTAGACCTGCTCCAAGTGCTGCATTCACTACAATGAAGACAGCTCCGATGGATGAAACGCCTCCGCTGCTCTTCCTTTCCGACTCCAAATGCCGGACAGAATCCACGCTAGGGCTCTGCAAGAGCCTCGCCCTCTCTCCCGAGTCATTGCTCCCAACTCCACCCCAGTCTTCTACATCAGCGTTGATTGCCATGAGTAAACAGGCTACAGTTAATCGTGTGATGGGCTCAAATGCTCCACGAAGTTAGCCTCCAACTCACTGGATCCAAGTGAAGAGGGCAGAACACACCACCTGGGTGGAGGGACAAAGGGTCTTGGTGCAGTTCAAACTTTGAGCCTGCTGTCCAAGTTCAAGAAGATTCAGGAGGGAGATAAAGTCAAACTGGAGTCGATGCTGCAGCCACTCATTTTATGATCTGCAATGACAAATTATTTACATTTAAAAATACTTAAAGGAAACCAACTGAAACAGATCAGCACAAGCAAAATTCAGTCTTACATCAACACACAAGGTAAAATGATATTAAGTGATTAATTAGTATTTGTGGAAAAGGATGAAATCGTCCTTTTCAATCCCACACAGTTTTCAGTGACAAACAGTCTCTGCTGAGTGGTTCATTCTTGAGCAAATCTCCATTTTTTTTGCCATGGACAAATCCAAAATAATTTCTTTAACTTCACAACATTTTCAGGAACCTTTAAATGAGTCATGAAAAAACAAACAAACTTCAGTGCAATAACAGTGCAATAACACAGCCCACCAAGATATAGTCATTAAAGAACACTGTACATCATGGATGAGGAACCATGTGCCTCAGAGTGCCAAGAGTATAAAGATTTTCATTAAGATCAAAGACTACACCAGGATGCTGTTCTGCAAAAGGAGGCCTAAGAACAGCTGTGTTTAATATGAGCCTAACAGGAGTGGTTCCACAAAGTCAACCACTAACTAATGTAATCAACCCAATTCAAGACTGGTTTTAAAAAATCAAAACTAGAGTGTTCACAACTTTCAAACAGAGACATGCATCATATCATTTCACAACCGAAAAGCATGAGATATGCAGACAGAGCTTCTGTGTGCAACAGAGCTATGGATACTGAGATAGCAGAATAACGAATAAAAATAATCTAGCAAAATCAGGCAAAACTATTGCCACTAACAAAGTCAGAAGGAACATTTAGTAGTGTGCAGACTGACAGAAATGGGAACAAAACTGCCAAAACGGCACTGCAATGTATGCTGAGGTGGTTAAAGAGCTGAACAAGTAACACATCCAGGATTGAAACGTGGTCAGATGGGAAAGTAACAGGAGTCATACGCAAGTCATTTCTCTCATTTAATTGTCCAGAGGCACTAAAAGAGGCAGTAAAATAATCCGTCCGTGGCTTCAGCCTTGGTCAAATTATGCTAAATCATCAAACAATATCATAGCTCCATTGTATTTCACTTCAAAATAAGGACACAGTGTTCAGCAGGTGTAACAAGGGACTGGACTAAAACTATGGAGAGAACAGCACATTTCAGGGGTCAGATGATAGAAATAGTTTCAGCTATATTAGAACTAAACCTATAGTGTATAGAAAGATGTCCCCTAAAGTGTAATAGAGGTGGAACAAATTACAAAAGCCAATGGCAGGGGCAGGCATTGAATTTTCTGCATGTAGACAAAGTGGATTGCCCCCTAAACCACCTCAAAAAGTATACAAAACTGAGGGCCATGGTGAAGTAAAATGACTGACTGGAGGCAAGTCAGCCATGGCAGCTTAAACAAATATACTTTAAGTTATTCACTACTGTACTTTGCTGTGCTAAATGCACATTTCACCTCAGGAGCACAGTTCTTATTTTACATAGTGATTACAGACACAGCAGCATAAAGACCGTATAGACATTTTGCTATTGAGACCTACTGACTATGTCTATGGGGTGTATATGGTCCCAGTCAAGACATTTTAACAAATTTATACTAACTAGTACTTATAATACAGTGTTTACTTTGCTCTGCCCAAAGTATCTTAACTGACAGATGCAAATAAGTCTTTAAACCTCAGGTCAAAGGTTGATTTCAGGTGAGTCAGTCCTGGCACCTGCAACAATTAGACCGGTACCCTGACTACACCACTTGCTGGATAAATATTTAATTTGGCAAGTGTTGTGACTGCATGTATTTCTTGAAATGAACCCTTATTTAAGCAGTAAGCTCTCTTTCTTGGAGAACCCTCAGGTGTTTAATTCTACAGTCTGGGCGTGCTGCTCAGTGAAACCACGCAGGCTAGTGAAAAGTATGACTGTAGTTAAAGAGAACCAGCACTGCTGACCACATGCTTCCCATCCCTGATTTACATTTAAATGGAGCAGCTGTGAGGTATAACAATTACCCCTCTCTCTGATATAATTTTATTCGAGTCTTCATAGATAAGTAAAGCCTTTCTCACTGAGCTTGACAGGGCAGGCGCAGTTTCTGATGGTTACACAATATCACAATGTGTGTGGTATCTAAAGGTAGGTACATTTTCCCTCTATGTAAAGATCATACCTTTAGTCAAGATGAGCCATAAGGGCTTGGGGTCTGCCTCTTCACCTCAGCCTGACATCCGCACCACCTACAGCTGCTCCAGGGACCCCGAACAGAGGCATATCCGGGTCAGGAGTGACTAACTAGGCTGATTTGATAATGAACTGGTACTGAGCTGAAGAAGGGTTTAAAATCACTGCGTGACTCTGGTGAAGTGTCTCCGCCAAAAGCTAGCTACCTAACCTACCTGTAACATTACCCAGCAAGCAAAGCTGAACCAGCAGGAGAGACGTCCTGACTGCTAGCCCACCTGTCCTCGACTGAACAGTCACTGCAATGCTGTGCAAACACACCAACACACACTTCTTATGACAGGCCAAAGTTGCTTAACCTGTTTTATTTTTGGTTTTGTTTCCGATATAGTTACAGTTACTGATGTTGTCAAGCCCATTGTTCCAGTCAGTGTCCTCTAATTAGCTAGCTGACGTTAGCTAAACATAACAAAAAAATTACTGATACGCCACCAGACCACACCTTTACAAACTGTTATCGTTCATTTTAACTGTGAACTGTTTGTCGTTTACTGGTGCCAAGAGGATAAAAAGCCATTATCATGAATAGCCCATTATTACCTTGTAGTGTTAGTGCAGCAGCCTCCTCCGCCGGGACTGACACAGTCGTCTGAGTGCCAGGCGGAGCGATAGCACACACGGTAAAAAGCCGCGAGGCATGTGACTCCCCGTCACGTGACTGTGCTGATGGGGATTGTAGTTCTATTTCTGTGATGCCGGTGCTGCCGCTGCTGCTCAAGATGTATTACTGCCTAACACATCAAGAGAACATTAATTACCAAGGCTACTAGAGTCAACTAAATCTAAAGTTTAAAAAAAAAATTGGTGTGAAAAGCATTTTGGTAAACCGAAATGAAAATAAACTCTAGACTTTTAAAAAACGAAAATCAACTGAAATGATATTGTGTCCTAAAAAACTAATGAAACTAAAATGAAGATATACAGAAAACGTCTTTGTTTTTTTTCTTGTCCTTTTGGTCAAATGCATCAACACAACCAGCATGAGTCATGACTGCTGCCTTCATGAAGTCTGGTGTTTGGACTTTAAAATCTTTTCTGAAAAAATAAAAACTAAACGGAGACAATCAAACCCACTCTGGAAACTATTTGAAACTTAACTGCCCTGGCAACCAAAATAAAAATAAAATCTAATTGAAAATGCAAAACTTTAATTCCACAGTAAACAATTAGACTATAATTACAGTACCACTGCTGTTTGTGGTTTGATGGTTAGATTTGAAAATATGGATAACTCAGAAAACCATCAATCTAAGATTAAATACTTTCAGAACAGCTTAAGACTGTACTCATTAAACTCTACAAAATACTTTATAAAAAACAATTTTACATGAAAGCCCATCTTACCCTTCATTCCATCCCTGCTCACATGATGATAAAAAAAGAAAAGTAGGAGGTCAAATATTTCTTCTAGTATTTATTGTTTGTTCAGAGAGAGGTACATGACCAATGGTCCATTACTCTATGACAGAATGCAAAACACGGAGGCTAAGTGCCCAGTTTATGAAACATGAGTAGAGACGGAGGAAAAATCCCCCACATTCCTTAAACACCCTCTATCCCCCCAGTCTTGATAATGGACAGATTCAGACATAGAAGTCCAGAGTCTAATTCCTGCAGCAAAGTGTGCTTGTTTCTTCACAAACTGACCACTAGGTTATGGGTGGTGTTAACCCAATTACGTACCCCACCCATTTTTATCCTCTCACCACACTGATACATTTGTACAGGTGTTACATACAAACATAACAAAAACAAATGCAACATTGGATGCAGAGCCATGATGGAGAAATAGGGTGGAAAACTGAATTCAGGGAAATTATACAACTCGACCCCTCTCTGTACCGTGTTTACCTCTCATGACTCTCCTAGTAAGAGCATTAAAAAGACTGACTGAGAACCCTGGTGCCTTGCAACCAACTAGACTGAGATGCCAAAAAATAAGATTAACAGTTCATACAGGGAGAGTAAATTGAATAAAAGGGAGATAAGACAGGGCAATTCCAAAGAGACAGACAGTGAGGAGACCAAATTACTGAATGACTGATTACTTCAGATGAACTGTAGATTAGACCGATAGCGGATTGATTGGCTGACTGACAAATATTTGCTTGTTACTACAGTATAGCTCAATGATAATACAGAGTGCCAGTCTAATCTCACAAATAAAACAGTGCCTTATCACTCATAAAGTGCTACAAAACCTCACTACTACAACAGTGTCAGCATCAGAGGGGGGAAAAACAGAACTTAGAGACTTTCAACTACAGTCGTTCATGTAGCAACAGGTCACAGCGTGCAGAGTTGGTTGCTTTTTGTCTTCTAACGAGCGGGCCCACAGCAGACACACAAAGCACTAACATCAGCATACAGCCAACACTTAATTTCACACAATAAATAAGCACAGACAAGACAATGAAGACATCAGCTCAGTCAGTAGTGGGGGGAAACGTGTCTTTTACAACCTGTCATGGCTGGCTGTCCCGTGAAAGAAAAAAAAAAAAACAGGGGAGGGACCAACTGGAAATCAAACTGTTCAACAATCGTGAAAATAGAGATTTATAAGTTGAAATTGAGCTCACTGATGAAATCCAATCGATAAAATGTCTACCTTATTATACAGCTCTTTTTCTAAAGATGGAATGGGAGGGAAAAGGGAGAGAGAAATGATACATGAAGCTCCTCTTTTAACATTGCTGCTTTGATTTTGTCCTCCTCTTTCGGGATCCGCTCTACTTGGTGACTGCGTGGATTCCGTGTGCCAGGTATCCCACATTGCCTGAGCTCACACCTGCCATGGAAATTCGGCCATCCTTGGTCATGTACACTGAGAACTCCTTTGTCAGGCGCTCAACCTGCAAGGGAAAATAAAAGAGCATGCACGGCTCATTACCAGCATGTGGCAGCAACTTGTTTAAGAGCTCTCTTGCTTTAATGTGAGAGAAAAATGCAAGGCTCAGTTCACAGTAAAAATCAGGTTAAAGAACTCGGCAGCGACAGACTTGAGGGTAAAAAAAACTGTGTTGGTCACTGGGAATTTTGCCAGCTTAAATCAAAGACTAACCGGAATATTCTGGAAGGGAAAACTGAATAAGAGAAACTTTTATTCCCAGCAGACCGCCCCTGAAATTGCTAGCTCCAGAATGTGTGTTGTAGAGCAGAGTGTTGCCAAAAAGGTCATATGCCTGGTCAGTCTATTTCTTAATATGCATTCTGGACCATTTTTCATCAAGTTGTTGGTGTAACAGCCAAAATACGACCTCAAACCAAATCAAAGAGAATAATGCAACGAGATTACAAAAGTTCACTTGGCTTCACAAAATATTGAGGTTGCATCAGACACTGACTTGGATGAATAAATGAACTGAAAGCCCCAAGATTCACTGTGAGAATCACTTCCAAATCAATTGGTGCAAATGAACAGCGCTGTACTCTTTAGTACAGAGCCAGTGGAGACGTCTGGGGAAACAAACACCTTAGGCCTTGTTTACACTGTCAGCCCAATCAGATTGTATTCAGACTGATTTTAGAAAGTCTGGATAGTAAAAACTACATGATATACGAGTTTTGGAAACCAGCTCCAAGCCACATTCGGGGGTGGTTTGAAGTCAATTCCAACTGGATCTCAAGAGATGCATCTCAGTCCAGACTCTCTGGACGCTCAAATTGGATTTCAAACTGTCTTTTGTATCACTCCCAACATGACACACAACAACAACATCAAATCTAGAGTGAAAGACGTGCGACAGAGCAGCTGAGCATAATCCACACTGCTATTAGCAGAGTGGTAGGTAGTGGACAGTGAACCTGACAGCATTTGGAGAGCAAGATGATGGATCTCCATTTCTCATGCTTCCACGTTGGAAAACCCTGTCTCTAGTGTACATAGTTACGCCTACATGGTTACCAAAGCACCCCTGCAGATAGGCTGGTGATGTCTGGACACACAAATCTGATCTGATCAGTTGAAAATAACAGTGTGGACAGTCTGCCTTCAGGGTCTGAGTTGAGACATATCGGATTTGCCTGCAGTCTGAACAAAGCCTTGTGTCTTAACTGATAACTTATCTTTACAGTTTGATACAAGTGGACACACAGCCCGTACCAAACTGTTGAGATAAGTTCTGTGTTCACATTCCTGAGAGGTTTGTTTTCCCTTGTGCAACTTAGGAAAGCACAAAAGTATTGATTAGGAATTCTTGGTTTTGATAATCATCTAATAATGTTGGGACAAATAACTTTATCATTACATGAACCATGAGGAGAGTTGTAATGCATTTGCATTTACGCCTACTGTTAATAAAACTGTAAATGCCAATTAATCTCTGAATTTGCCGCAAAGAAAGGCTGTAAGAGAAAATGCTTTCTTTTTCTTGACTCTTCCAAATCAATATAATCTTATGGAAATCTGATAAAAGAAAGATAAAAGAGAGGTTTCTGCATGAATCCTTATAAATACAGAATAAAAGTATGTGTACCTGTTCAGGTTTGAGGCCTGTGAAGCAAAACATGCCAATCTGGTCGATGACATGCTGCCAGTTGTGGCTGGAGCCCTCCTTTTTCAGGCCAGCCACCAGCTGCTCCCTCATCTTGATGATGCGATTGGCCATGCCGTGGACCTCCTCCAACCTGGGAGTGAAAGACAGAAATCAAGGCAAAGGAAAACAGACTGAGGAATAACTTGTGGGAGTTTTGAACAGGTTGGTGAATGTAGGAGATTTTAAAGGCAGCATCTTATTGGAGGGGGAAAAATGTGAGTTAGAAAAGACTTTTGTTTAGGTAGCTGAGGGAGTGTGTGTTGTGCTGCACGTACCACATTGCACGCAGCTCTGGTGTGTTCAGAATGGTTGTGGCAATTCTGGCGCCATTCATTGGTGGGTTGGAATAAATGGGCCTAATGAGAATCTTAAGTTGAGACTCCACCCTCTTGGCCTCCTCTGCATCTTTACACACCACGGTGAACCCTCCTACACGCTCACCTGTGGATATGAATACACATAAACCCAGTGTGAAATAAAATCCATCTACACAGAAATATACCAAAGCTGTTTATCAGTCTGATCAAAAGTTATTGTGACTTGTTATTATTTTGCCAGTGAAATCAAGGATCTGATTATGAGGCACTACACATGAAAAAGAGGCTACTGATTTAAGTTTTTTATAAGCTTTGTGTCAGGTGAAACATGTAGCAATGTTGTTAAAGTAATTAACTGGAAGTATTTTTTGCATTTTGAGTAAAACCACTGGAATGTCTGAATATTTATCTGAATAACTCTGATATAGTGATTATTCCTGCTTTGATTTTAAATCATCAAGTAGTGAAAAAATGTTGATTAACACTGGGAAGAAACTCTTGTGCCATCATCATATCAGATGAGCATATGGGGTAACATATATTTCACTAAATAATTTTTACCACTGTGTGGCAGCAAAACACCAATTACCATTCCTGAACTGCTCCTTTCTAATCAAATGACTGACTGCATTTCAATTCTGGTCCCCAGGAATTTATCTCCACTCACCATGCATGTACAGTATGTAGAATAATTTATAATCATTTTCAAATCATTTTTATGGATAGATTTTGCACTATGGCCAAAAATTTGGCAATTCTCAGTCACAAATAAACAAATACTCAAACAAGCACTTCGTTGTTTTTTTTTTTTGTTTGTTTGTTTTTTGTTTTTTTTTTTGGTGAATATATTTGCTTGACATTTGTTTCCTTCCTGTTTCTGGATAAACAGTCCAACACCAAGTCTGTCCTTATAAACTGTGTGAATTGTGTCCACAGAATTTAATTTGAGCAACAGCATTACAAAAGTTTGGGCAATCAACTTTGGTGAACTAGAGGAAGCAATCTATTTCAGTGCTGCTGTAAATGTGTAATCTTCATCAAAAATTCAGTTTTTCATGAAAAGCTTGTAGCACGTATTGACTGACCATAGAGACCCATGTTCTTGGCAAAGGACTGGGACAGGACGATGTTGTGACCCTGTTCAATGAAGTGACGCACGGCCCAGGCATCACGATCAATGTCTCCGCTGGCAAAGCCTTGGTACGCCATGTCAAAGAACACAAGCAGGTTCCGTTTCTTATGGGAAATAATGGAAGGAAGAAAAGAAAGAAGGAAGGAAAGAGTGAAGAGGGACAACTGATTAATGAAAACTCATGGTTACTGTTAAAGTGTATATTTGTGACTTCTGAAAGTTCCAAAGGCTCATCCCTACAGTGTAAAGGCACACTGCCATTTTATGAAAGATTGCAAAGAAGCCCCAAAGATTTCAAAAGCCCTTTACAGAGTTGGTGTGTATTCACCTTCACAAGGTCAGAGATCTCCTTCCACTGTTCAGGTCTGGGGTCCACACCAGTGGGGTTGTGAGCACAGGCGTGCAGCACAATCACACTCTGCTCTGGGATTTTCTGTGACATAAAATAAATCCATGAATGACCAAAAAAGTAAAAAATACTTTCAACATTTGTTCTCAAGCTGCAGTTAGTCAAACAGAGAAAGACCAAAGCCTATAGAGAGAGGAAGCCAAATCACAGCCACTGACTGTGAGGACAGAAAAAAAGAGTGCAGTACAGTTTTTGCCATCAGGGGCAGTGCTGAACACTTACCAAGCAGCACCAGAGTAGAATATAAAGGTCGTCAATGGGAGTAGACTCTATAAAATGATCATGATTCATTTGATTCCAAATATTTTTCAGTAAAATTCATTATGGTAGGCAGGAACACTGCAGATTGGTGTGAGATGTTTAAATTTGTTAAACAGCAGGTGCAGTGACAGACACATTGAACTTACTCAACTTTGTGATATGACTGACATCTGTCAAGGATGATGAATTAACAGACCTTTTTCCCAGCAACCATTCTAACATAAATATCAGAGTAAACCCCGGTGTTACTAATGACATTAATGAAGGTTCAGTTCCATTTAGGTCTAACAGAGCCAGGGCTGGCTCAATGGAAAGACTCTGGTACACTTAAATGGAAGGAAATCTTAATTAATGCCAGGTATAACACCTGTGTTTACCTGTTATTTATTGTTAAAATGGCTCTATATGTTTTCCATTTCACACTTTACTTGGGTTTTCTGTGATGCTAGCTTGAAGTTGTGGTTCTGGTTTGACAGCACACACAAAAAAAACCCATACATTTTTGCATTAATGTCCCACTATTTATTCGCATGCACTTTTATTTGTTGTATTTGGTCTGCCAGAGTCTCAAGCAGACTGCCTTTTTAGTTATGTGAGGCGTCAACTCATCTTGTATTCAAAGTCAGTGAGTTTATATTCTCAAGTAACTGTTCTTCTTTTTCTAATATGATACCATTAGTCAGCTTAGTAGAGCACAAACATCTCAGTACCCTGCACAATTCTCCAACTTGCAGAGCTGCAGCCTCCACAACTATTTATTAACCATTTGCCTTATGGATTCAAGTTTCTGACTACATAGCATATGTGAATACCGTGCTGTTTAGCAGCCAACATGGAAGCTCCAGATGTCGAACTTTCCCACCAGTACACAAACGCAGATTAATAGTTATATGTAAGAAACAAAAACCATGTAATGCCATAAATCCCAAATCACTACCAATTGTTTCAGCAAGAGCTGTCCACCAATGTACGAAAACATGCCAGATTATATCTCTAGCCCCCTGTAGCTGGCTGCCTTTTCTCACTGGCTGGCTACCCAATGTTTCTGTTTAAAAAAAAAAAAAAAAAAAACACACCACTTAGGACGTTTGTCCCCACCCCACTTCACTTACAGAAATGTCTTCAAGAGCTCCTTTGAAGTCAAAGCCGCAGGTGGAGGGGTCGTAGTATCGGTACGCTTTGAGCTGCATGCCAGCGTCTCTGAAGATGGGGGTGTGGTTACCCCAGGAGGGCTTGGGCAGGTACACATCACGGGGACCACCATGGAAACGAGACTGCGGCAAGGGAAACATCTGATGAGACAGCCGACCAGGCACCACTCTGTATTCATGCAAATTAATGATTCAAAAATGTCCTTACCAGGAAGTTGGCTCCAATGCGCAGAGATCCAGTTCCTGAGATGGTCTGGACAGTAATATTCTGTTGAGAGAGGAGAAATGCTGTAATAACTTGACGTTCACAGCTGATACAACAGACGGCTTGGAGTAGCCAGGACGTGTCACTTACCCTGCCGCTCTTCAAGACCTCATTATCGGCACCCAGAGCGAGCTGGGCACAGGCCTTGGCAAACTCCCCCAGCCCACCAATGGGAAGGTACTCCTTATCCAGCTTCTTCTCTGCAATCACAGCCTCTGCCTATGGAGGGCATGTAAAATGCAAGAGTGACTGGACAGAACAAAATTAAATCCCTTGCAAACTTTAAGTGCACTAATTTTATTTGGCTTTTCTGGTTTGAAAACAAAAACACTTGCACACACACACATTCTCATAGTAACAAGACAGAAATCCTTCTGATTTAAATGTTTTATTCAAAAATCAACCCACATTAGTGATGCACAATATATCAGTGGTTGGCCTATTATCTGCAAATAAATGAGAAAATTTAATTAGTGGTATTGTTCCGACAACTGAATTTCAGTCGACAACTGCATCTGATAATGGAGATTTTTTTTGTTTAATAAACAATAGCTGTGTTTCTTCTTTGGCTCTTTGCCATTATATTTAGGTCATTTCCAACAGGGAAAAACACTCAAGACCCTTTTAATTAAAGTTTCTGTTTTGATAGGCTGTCATTATTAGACCCAGTTATTTTAAACCTGCACGGCATGTTGAGTGTTGTAGCGCATCGTTGTTTAATGTGGGGGCTCTCTTGCCATACACCTGTTAGCATTTTAAGAGGGACAAAGAAAATATTTGATGAAGAATATCAGTAAAAATTTGTTTTTTTTGTGTGTGGTGTGTGTGTATTAACTACAATTTGTTCACAAAAATTGTATTTGAAATAAACTGGTCAATCTACAATGTTAGCGTTGATTGTCCATTTCACATTTTTTTGCAAATGCAACAGTAACATTAGCAGTTACCATATCACATTGGCCACAACAAACAAATAATTACTGGTTATCAGCCACGACACTCCATATCTGTGCATCTCTAACCCACAAGATGAACTGTTTGGAAATCCTGATGCTCCACAAGGCTAAAGAAGCTGAGCTCAGGATGACTGGGCAAGAATGGACCAATCAGAATCACACAGACCTGCAACACCCCTTTGACCAGCGCAAAACTCTGTGAAAATTTAAACCATCTACCTCATATTTCCTGGATGTCCCCCTCTATTCTCACAATTTTTACAAAGCAGCAGAGGCACTATAACCGGTGGATTACTTTGGTTCTTTTTGAGTTCAGCACTGTAAAAAAATATAACACTGTAGAAAAAATGAACACCTATGTGAGAGGGTGTGTGTATGAAGAGCTTAGTGGTCATGGTTTTATTAGAGTGCATGGAGACAACTGTACCTTACGGACGCAGTTGAGCACATAGGGCTTGCCCTGGTCGTCCCTGTAGGCCCCCACCCCAAGGTTCATCTTCTTGGGGTTGGTGTCCCTCTTGAAGGCCTCGGTCACCCCCAGGATGGGATCAGGGGGGCCCATCTGCACACCACCCCACCATGAGCTGCAAAGACACCAAGCAGGTGAACAGTGTTGCTGAAGAGACGGTTAACATTTAAGTGAGGTGAGAGGTGAGCAGCAGGGGGAAAAGTTGATCTAAAGTGCACTGCCCTACAAAAACAAACATATTCCCTAAATGGACAATAACACTTAAGAAAGACAGGGGCTTAAAAATATGCACTAGCAAGTTAATTCATGTCCTTATGTGACACTTGAGGCCAAAAGGTCTTATTAGCCATACTCCTCTTACACACTAATACTTCAGCTTAACTACTCATGTGAGCCAAGGCTATCACACTGACGTAGAGACGCATGAATGGTGGTGCACGTGGAGTGGGCACACATTTCATGAAACAAACATTATAATCCATTCAGAGAGTCCAGAGTCCAAAAACAAGTACAGCAGCTAATCGGGGTGTAAAGGATATTCATACGCAAGAGAGCATGGGACAGTGTGGTATAGGCCCTTTCTGTTTCAGCACACACACTGAGTAAATCCCTTCAGTTTGGCAGATCAGGTAATAATTTGAAATCTTGCGGGCCAGTTACGAGCTGTGCTATTTTTGCTGATGATATTTTTATATTCAAAAGAGTAAGGAATGTTGCACATCAGAATATAGGCTAAGCTGGGATAAGCATGAAGTGACAAGACAGAGCAGTTTGAAATGTGCATATCTCAGAAAAATCATCTATATTCCTACTATTAAAGCCAGATCAATATTTTGTAAATCTAAATCTAAATATTCAGTGCTGAAAAAATACAACATAAAACATTAAAAACCATTTTAGACTCCTTAGAAAAACAATTACACTAAATCTTATAAAAAATGACATCTATGAAGAATAAAGGCCATATTTGTAATGCTACATGGCACAACATTTCCAAAGTATTTCTCCTTTGTTTAACACTCTTCTGCTATGACTCAAGGAGGTTGAAGGTAATCTTTGAAAAGCAGCGCACCACAAAACAGAGCTGCTGTGTGTTGATTTGCATTTGCATATTTGTTAATATTTCAAAACTATGCAACTCCTTTCTCCGACTTCCATTCATTTGGTACCTTTGATTGACTAGTAATTAGCTGAGATGATACAGGACACGCTCTCTGAAAAATGTAGTGGAACAATGTGGCACACATGGGAGGATAAACAGGCTAAAGGATGAAATCATTAGGCAAAGGTGAAGCATCAGCATGTAGTCTCAAAACAGAAAACGACTATAAACTTCCCACAACCTGTAGCAACAAAATAAAATGCTGGATGTCCTTAACTAGATGCTGCATGACCTTTTTGTGGTAATGTAATCAATAGCCACATGCAAAGAATTGAAGGAAGTACGCCTGCTTGGTCATGCTGTTTCTTTTACATTCATGGCACTTCAAAGAGTAGTTTTGCTTTCCTCGTTCTAGCAAAATCCAAGGAAACTTCAACAGTCTTTTTATAACAGCACACGGTGTACATTTAAGGCATGTAGCTGACTGTGTTTTCCATAACATACATGGCCCCTATGGAATCATTATCTGCATTTATGGACGCCATTAAATGGACTCTTACTTTATTAATTTACTGTACTTGCTGTTGAAACAGATTGTTTGGGGACACAGTGCAAGGGTTGGATCACTGACAAGTGTAGGAAATTTATACAGGCTAACAGGAATGAGAATAACACTTGACCAAAAACAAAAGGGAATAAAAAAAGAGCATTAAAAGCAGCGAGCCTAACTGGCATATCAAATGTAGAGAGGGCTTGGCTTACACACTGACTTCTTGACCTCAGAGGCATCAATGAGCCAAAAGGCTGACCTTTCACAGCACAGCGGTCCGAGCTGCACAAGCTGATCAGAGCCACTTGAAGTTTGGTGAGTGCAACATCAGGTCTGACAGAATGTGGCATTTTAATTTCACTCATTCCCAATGACTACAATAAAAAGTAACTCTTGAATGCCTACATGCTAGTGTAAGTACCAGGTGCTCCATGTTAAAATGATCAATAGCAAACTGATCATAGCAGATTTTCATACCAATGAAATGTCTCAGCTATTAAATTCTCTATCATTGTTTTGACCTTTAAACAATGTGTTTTAAGACCAAATGCACTCAAGTGGCAGGTTATTTTACCATTCCTAATTTCAATGATATGTAGCTACTGGTCAAAATTGAGGTTAACTTCCAACTTCCAAACTTACATTATAAAGAGAATGATGAAATCAAACTGCAAAGAGCTACAGTGCAAAGATGGCAAATTCTGCTATAATGTGCATGTGTGCAAAGCCTCTAATGGCAGTATACTGCTGGCTATTGTGTTAATGAGTATTTGGTAATTTCATGCTGCATTGTGGCTCATGCAACAGTTCAGTTCTCATGTCACTGCAGGATTTTGAGTTGGATCAAATTGCATCACACATTGGCTTGATAAATGAGGATCACTATGTGTTGTGGGCGGCACTGCACTGCTGCTCAAGTTTCATCTGCTTTCAAACACTCTAAGGCTTGAAGCTAATCTTAGGACTGATCATAGCAAGGCTTTGCAAAGGGCAGGAGTTTCCAATCACCCAAACTCATAATAAAAGAAACTGATAGAAAACAAACAAGCAGCCTTGAAAAGCATCTACTAAGGCTCACTTAACTTCATTTTGTTTTATTTACTTGTGTGACATTTGTTTATCTTATGAGATGCATCTGAGAAATGTAAAGGCTAATTGGTGATCTGTGTTGAACTTGTTCACAAGGCTAATGCCAGACTTGATAAAAAAAAATCTATCTAAGTTATGGCCTGTCATATGCTCATGATTTCTTTGAACGAAAAAACAGAGCTTTGGTTCATTTAACTTCATTCATATAAGGCCAGATCCATAATTTTCAATGAATCATAATATAATTATATTTCTTACATTACTGCTGCATACCTTTGTACCCTGAAACAACTCTATAATGAATTAGTTTTTGCTAGATAAGCTATATTTTCATCCACATTTGGAATGCAGACTGTATTCGATGTCATCTGAGTTCAAAAACATGAAGTTGTGCAACATGCTCTTTATTGCATACAGTCTAGACGCACACAAAACCTTTGAACATCTGAACTGAGGTTTACGCAAACACCGCGGTGACTGACAACAGTTTCCAATATCAGGCTTCAATATAGCTACTTGTTATAATTGTCAAGCTTCAGTGAGAGACTGCTGGCCTATTCATAGAAACTTTATAACTATTTATAGAAACTGAACTGCGTGTAACGCCGTTCTTCCCTAAGTATGGGTGTCGTCTTTGTGCGTCTGGCTTGTGGTGCTTTTACCAACCAGACCACTGTGCCTGGGCGATATACAAGGTTAGGGAGCCGGAGCAGAAGCTGTCACACAGACACACCCCTCACACGGCAGCCTGATAGCAGCGGCTAGCAAACAGCCTGTCCTCCACCTGTGGTACCTGATGCAGTCAGCTCAAGTCGATAAACGACAAAGAGCTCGAAACGCCAGAAGCCATCACGCTACGCGTCAAAGAAAGAGACATATCCCCAGAGAATCAGAGAATCTCTGGGGATATGCAGACGGGCTCTGATATCCCGCAACAAACTTAGGAAGTTGAGGTGAATGAGTTTGTCCTCCAACCAGAACGTCAGAGGACATCGAGTCTACGTTTCACTATTAAAAAAATAGCCAATCATCAACCAAGGGCGCGCATGTGATAACCAATCATCGCGCACAGATTCATTAACTACGGGAAGTCGCTCAGATCAAACTAAGAAATACGCGTGGTGCTGCAAACCTATCGCTAACCCACCACGACAAATTAAGTCATTACTGTGGTTGCTTTGCTACCGACCACTAAACCTGCTACACCAACCAGCTTAATGCCATGAGCCTAAACGAGTGGTTAATGAAGTCACGTCTCTGCGACGCACTAAACACCAAACCCGCACATCACGAGCTGGTGCACACCCCCGCCTGCTTAACAGGAAATCGGTGCACGGAAAATAACGTGACTTTCAACAGCAAGCTTAATGGCTAGCAACATCCAAGCTAAGCTACGTTAACATCACTTGAATTCAAAGCAGAGACGATGCCTGACACAGGAGGTGTGGAGCCGTGACGTGACCGACTCATAAAACATGATACTGCAGCCAAACTGTGGCCCGGAGCTGCGGGCTCCTCAAGTGGGCTAACGGGTAAGAAAGTAACTATTAACGGGCCTGGTGTGACCATTTGACCCCTGTGTCGATATTAGCTTGCCAGCTAGTAGAGCAGAGATGTTTCCACAGCAGAGAAGGCTCAAGGTAAGCTTGTTTGCTTGCCGACATGACACGGCTGCTGGAAACGATGGCGTTAACCTCTATATGAGGGCTAATTCACCAGTAGAGCTAGCTGCAGGACCTAGCTCGCCCTGTACGAGTCGAAACTGAACTGTTTCAGAGGTGGCCACCAGCACTGAGCACGGCATGTTACCTGTTACGGCTGGAGAGAACTCCCAGGGATGGGGAAACATTCCCGAGACAGTAGAGGACCTTGTTTGACTTCAGGAGGGCCATGGCTGTGTAGCGTTTGGGAGCAGAGCTGGGCAGGATGTGGAGGGATGTGAAGGGCAGGCAGCACCACGTTGCTACGCTCTGGATACGCGCTTACGTCACAGCGAACGGCCAGAGAACCTGCTGAGAAGTGCGCATGCTAAAAACCCCTGTCACTCGAGAGAGTTCAGGGTTCAACAACCCTGTGATGCTGTCTGCCTTTAACCTCCAACTGGTCTTTATTATTAGAATTAGAAATCATCTCGAGCCTCACTACTCCTATATGTAAGTGCAGTTGGGTACATTTAAACAGAAAACAGTGGAAAACTGTGTTTCTGTTACCTCGGAAATATATAATTCCAAATAAAATAAAGGAGTTTCTGATTAAGATTGAACAATGGTGTTATCCTGGTAAAGATGATATTTGAACATTCTTGCCTACTGTAAAAACAGATGTACCTTTTGATTGATCTGATCAATGTATTGATTTGATCGTTATTTTGGCTAAATATAATATCTATACAGTGATTTGGCATAAAAAAAATTACCCTCCTTTTATATTTTTAAAGATTTTGATTTTAAAACATAATTGACTACTATTGAAAATGTAAAACTCAGAAATCATAAATTGGCAAAAAACTATTAAATTACTTAGACATCGCAAATTTACTCCAGTTAGTCAGCAGACCTTGAAGGACTTATGTTCTTTCTTTATTTTTCCTACATTTTGTTATTTGTTTTTATTGTAATTTATTTTTATATTACTTTTATACTGAAGTATATTTACAGAATCTTTTCTAATCAAAAATGTATGAATCTGACCTGAATTTAATCAAATAAAGAAGAGGAAAAAAAAAAAACCTCTAACTTTCTCTTTGTTGTACTGAAAATACAATTCATACTCTTCCACAAATCTGTACTCCTTCTGCCAATTCAGGTTTTACACATTAACAAGCAATCATTTATGCACTTCAAAAAATAAATGAATAAAAAAAAATGCACTTTTCTAGTTTATGTCAACATTGTCACCAGATGTGACTAAGGAAACCATAAAGGTCATTAAAGATTCACCAACAACCAGAGGGACAGTCATTGGTCTTTAGCTCAGGTCTGGGCTTTGCGTTGGTGGGCTGAGCATCTCTGGACTTGGAGAAGAAGAGGAGGGCTCTCAGGCTCCGAGGTGACAGAGTTAGGGACAGTCCACTCCATTTCCAGTGTCCAAAACACTGGACGGTGCAGGCTAAGAATAATAAAACAGCTTAATGGAAATGTTACTCTGAAGCATGTGAATGTATGTTAAGAAAACACCACGGTTTGTGCTTTGCCCAATAAAAATACTGTTGTTGCCTGTTGTTATCAGCTAATGATTATTATAGTTTCAGTTTATGTGACATTGTATTGATACTGACCAGGGAAATACTTTGTGTCATGGATCAGAGTGAATGCTTGGACATAGAAACTTGGAAGTTAAAGGAATGGAGCTTGTTAAGAGTGCACGTATGTAATTCAGATGCTCTTGTCACTCACCTGCTTCCAACACCAATAAAAAATACACTTACTAACACTGACTACATGATATTGCCTATAAATCAACTTACACATACCCATAATTTGCTAACATTTAAAATGATCAGCCTCAGCAACCAGTTTAATAGCAGCCCTTTTCATAAGTTCAGGAACAGCACTGATTTAGCAAACAGAGACTAAAGAGGTAACCCTTTCTTTGTAATAGCCATTGTGTCAGTAAGTAGCCTAACCAAATTAAATTCAAATAATACTCCAAGCACACTCCCAGTGCCAATGCACAGCAAGTATCTTGTTCACCAGTCGATCTTCACAGCCTTATAAGTGGTTTCTTTTAGTCACACTGCATGCTGGGTAGTTTTGGTGTGTGCTCATTCAAACTACATGGCATGATGTGGTAATAGGACCACCATGCTGGAAAAAAAACCTGGAACATTTTCAAAAACCATAAAGTAAAATGTTCACTGATCAGCTGGTAGTGCACAGCATTATGGAGAACTGGGACATAAGGACTTCTGGTGTTTTCAATATTTCATTTGGTGTCTTAGTAAGCCGGCCGGGCCTGGACTTCAGAGTAGAGTAGTACACTCACTCCTGACATTTATTGGTCCCAGTCCATTCATAATGATCTGTTTTCTTCCTCATAAGCACCTTGACAAAGCTTGCAGAAGCACCCAAAATTTTCTTCCTTCATAACCTCACACAACCTAGATTTCCCCAGCTGGGATTTGAACCAACAACCATCTGGCTGCTGTTCAATTATGAAAACACAACACTGACTCCATTCCTGACTCCATTCCAGACTCCACTGAGCCCAGTGGGCCCGCTGCTGGATGGTCATTGTTCAGGTTTTTCATATGCAACATAGTTACATGAGCAGAGCTGAGGCACTGATGAGCCCCACCTTAAAGAGGAGGGTGCAGTCACCAACAGTGTTCTCATGATATTCAGTTTAGACATGGTGACTATTGTCTGATTTGTTAGGGAACTTGATTACTGTTAAGTAAGGGAATCCTCCAATGAGGCTGATCCTACAAAGAGTTGCAGTTACTTTATTTGTCCACTTGAGGGCAAGATTACACAATAGACACTGCACCATCCTCTTAGCTGCAGCTGAGTGTAGAGCTGTGGGATGGCTAATGTGTGCTGCTAGTCCTTTTCCAGCTCCTTAGCAAGAAGATGTTAGTATCGATGATGAATGCATTTATTTATTCCAAGCTGGCACTTCACCTGCTTTACATTTGCAGTTTAAATACAGAACGTATCTGTGGCTCTGACTGCAGTTTCCATGTCTTACATTACAGTAAGATATCAAGAGGAACAAGTATTTATTTTTTTTATTTTTTTCAAACCTAATGATATTCTTGGGGTGGTAAAGCAACATTTCAGAAAACATATTGCAACTGACAAAGGCTCTGCATTTGATATCAGCTGTCCCTCAACCTGATTATTTTCCAGCAAGGGAAAAGCACTTGTTAGTATCCCCTCATCACGCCAGTATAAATAAAGTTCATGTGATCCAGTCACCATTGTGTAAGCTCTGGTTGTGTGTAAGGAGTCATACAGATTCCCTGAAAACTAACTTCGCTGTCACTCACTCTGTGTCGGCTGTGCTGAGGAAAGAGCATGGAAAAACATCACAGGGCACGACTTGGAAATCCATGAAAGGCTTTCCAGCAGCCGAACGACAGCAACTTCCACTGGCACACTCACAAAGTGACAGAACATGCGTGTGCACATGTATGAGTGCCTGAGTGTGTTGAGTAGATATGGATACTTCCAGCAATGCCATCACATTAGAAAGAGAACCCTATGCAGACAATGCACACATACAATCCCTTGTGGAACAGAGATAAAGCACAATGCATTGTGGGAATGGAGGAGTGCTTACGTTTCATTCTCTCCATGGTTTGCCCAAGAATACATATATATGTGTAATGTTTTCACCTTTGTTTCTATGTTTTTATGGGAACTAGGTGTATGGGTTTCTTTTAGGGATACACAACATATATTGGCACATCATCAGTGTCAGCCGATAAAAGCTTTAAAATAAAATATTGGCAATAGCCCCAAATGAAAATTTCTGACAATATGACGAGCCAGTAAGATAACACCTTAATTTCGCCTAAATGCCTGATGCACCAGTGAACGTGTACATTCTGAAAAGCATTATGTTAAATGTCTGCATCTGCCAATGGGCCTTCACAATAAGAGCAGGCATAATCAAATGTTAATCCCACTGCAGGAGAGACTTCTCAGCGATTAGGGGGGAAAATGTGTGCATATATCAGCATGTGTGAAAAATATCAGCATAATGGATGCCAGCAAAAAAATCCAATTTTGTACATCCCCACTTTTTATGCACATTCTTGTCCATGTTCAAACTAGGTAAGTGAAGGTTAGAAAATGTAAGCAAATTTTTAACAGCACTTTAGAACAAAACATAACTAGAACCATGCTATTTGTCACCGTTATCATGTAAAACCACTTCAACTGTGGTGATTTTCATGGCACTGACATTTCTGAGGTTGAAAATTCTCATCAGATCATCATCAGCAAATAAATGCGACAGTTTTGGCTGAAAGAAACTAACAAAGAAAGTTGGCCATAGCAGTTTATCACAGCAGTGATGGAAGCAATGTTGCAGCCTTAAAAATGAAAGAGTGCCAGCAAAAGAATGAGGGAAGGATTGATAAGAGAAACGTGTTGCTGACTGTAATGCTGAGTGACACTTTACGGTTTAGCCGATTAAGGGTTTCGTTGCACAGAGTTTCAAACCCAGTGTTTGTGTGTGCTTACCCTTTTGGACTTCTTTGTTTTGTTTTACTTGGACTGAAAACTATAGATGAAGGAAATAATGCACAGTCACACACACACACACACACACACACACACACATAAATCCCACTTGTCTGTCAACATCTTCGTATTACGCCCTACAAACAGATTCTGTGGAGCCTCGTGGGTTAATTACAAACCAATAAGTTGGTGTGAAACAGTGTGAACAGTGCATGGGACGGTACATATCATAATCCAAAACAACTTCCCATTTGCTGCATCTCACTTTCTGAGTTCTGTTTCTCTTTGTCTGCTCTTTGTTTATTTACTTTTTGGATGGTTATATCACAAACACGTCCACTCATACATTTTTTATGATTCCAAACATCTGCTGGGGCAAGTTTTTACCATACTTCGCTTTTTGTGAGGAACTGTAGCATGAAAGAAAAAGGTTTATGTAAGGCCAACAAGTGGAACAGAAAAAAAAAATCTCCCTTCTGTTAGGTAAAGTGTGGATGAACTGCCAGTCCTTTGCCAAATCAAACTATTCACCAAGTAAAAATGGGTTTGGCACCGTGCCACAACATCACATAGGACAGTTATTTGTACGTCTTCCCCTCACCTGTTTTTTTTTTTTTGTTTTTTTTTGAACTGATGAAAATTGTTTCTCTACAGCGTGAATGGATTACAGGAAGATACAATGGAGTGAAAATCCACTGAGAATTTGTCCTTTTGCCACCATTTTGCAGGAGGCCTGTGTTCCAAAATCCATGAGGGATTTGCTCGCATTATTCTCCCCTCCTTGCTGCAGTTTATATCCCTGATACAGTGGGCTCCTGAGGAGGCTTTGGCTTCCTTCATCCAGCCTTGCAGAGCAGTCCAACGACTGTGTGGTGTGTGTGCTTGTTGTGGTTGACACTGAATGGCCTGTGCAGAAATCCATGAATGAAACAGGACAGCGTCATAGCAATTTACAATACTGATAAAAAGAAACTGGTTAAAAAAGGAAGAAAGAAAGCAAAATCCATGCTATAATGAATGACATCACAAGTCATCCTTTTGACACTTCAGTCAATGTTAGTGAACATGAGCGGCACGCCAGAAGCTTAAAGAGATAGTTCACTCATTTGAAAAATGTTTCATCATTCTACTGCCCACCCCCTCCACCTCCCCCACCACCAGCAGCTGTTCTGTAGGACAGTAGTGATGCAATCTTCCTCTCATTGTTACTGACTGGATGCTCCACATGCTAACTGTTAGCCTCCTGCCACTGAGGTGGACTTCCCTGCAGCTGGTATTAACCTGAGATTAAACCTAATCCAGACGCTGAATATGTGTGGACTACTTTACTATTGTATCACCTGAGGCTAAATAGACATTTTAGTGTCTTATTATGGTCACTTGGTTGTAAAATGAGTATCAGGTTGGACTATGCATGCAAGTGTGACAAAATTATTTAGTGTAACAAATAGTAAGGGGTGGTAATGCCAATACTTTTTAATCAATAACCTAAAAATCTCTCTTATAGTGAATAGCAAAGTTTTCATTCTGTTTCATATTTGACAGCCCAGACTGGATGCTGCTGTATGATTTCAGCTGGACATGAGACAGGACACTGATGACACATAATGCCATCAATGTTACACCAAAAAAAGAATACAAATATGAACAGATTTTCTAGGACAGGGAAACTCTTGAAAACAAGCTGTTACCTCCACAGGGCTGACCGTGTCGCACAAACTGCAGCGGCTAAAGCCTCAGGCACGAACACACATAATGCACTTACATAATTTTGGATTTAGAGGGGAAATAAGTGTGAATTTCACGAGCATCGCACGAACTATACACCATGTGTACACAGGCTTTAAGTATCTGATGTGTTGGATACAGGATAATAATGATGGGATGAAGGATTAATATTAGGATTATGGCAAGGACAAATGCAAAGTCGTGGGCAAAAGTAATGCCTATTACAACTAAACCGACCTAGATTATAATTTTTACTCTAGAAATCAAAACAGTGAGATGCTAAACACAACATGACCTGACTCTTAATATTTCATGATGATGACAAGTCTTTTTTAACTTCATGGAAATCAAGCAGTTAGTGGTGAAACTTAAAAAGTGATGATATCTGCACTAATGCCTCCAAATTATTACTTCATTTTAGGCATGTCTTCACCTTTTTTGTGTGTGCTGAATTGTAGCTTTGTGTGTGTGTGTGTGTGTGTGTGTGTTTGCGCTTAAAGCTGCAAAGATGCTAAATAACAGAGTGAATCTCATCTGCCTGTTTTACTTGCTGGTCTTATTTCTCTTACCGAGTGGGGCTGATGTGTGTGAGGGAATCAGAGCGGACATAACTCTTGTTTTTTTTTTTTTCCTGATTCTCTGCAGTTGTCAGCAGTTAGCAGCTTGGGCTAATGTAGTGTGTGTGCGTGCATGCAAGCGTGTGTGTGGCTGCATACCCACATGCGCATACTGTAGCATTAAATGTGCACTGTAAGTGTGTGGGGCGTGTGCATTGTCTTTGTGTGTGTGTGTGTGTGTGTGTGTGTGCAGCTTGTGAGTGGTGACAGTGTGTGTTGAGGGGTGTGCTTTAAAGAATGTGAGTTTAATTAAAGATGAAAGTGCTGTTTATTAATTGATGGAAGGTAGACTGTTCCATGATGCTAAAAGGAGGGGACGGACTGATGTTCTGACTCCTCTGTGCAGCAGAAATACAGAATGGGACAGAAAATGCCTCTATTTCCACATAAACTAAGATATAATCTTTTGAAAAATGTCTTCACGTCTATAACAAGCATGTTTAATTGCAGGAAAAAGTAATCATTAATTTAGCTATACATCTATTTTGTTGTGCATGTGTCTACAAATGCATTCATCAGAGAACATTATTTGACTTATATTATTTACATCTGCTTATTTAGGCTCATATTCTCCCATTTGGACAGAATGAGACACATAAGCTGTATTGCGCTGGTTGAAAATGCTTGAATACAGACAAATCTTCTGTTTTGTCTGTTTCTTGTGCTGTTTCAGGTTTCTGTTCATGCACAGCAGGGAACAGCAAGGAGATTGTAGCCCTTCTGTATTCACGCGGGTCCCTGATCTCTCCACTTCCCTGCTCTGCCACTTCACCTCCATGTGCCACAGAGACATATGAGTACCTCTGAAACTCTCATGTATGAAAAATGGAATAGCCTTGGAATAGTCTTTTCCTCATCACACTTTCTTTTACCAGGAGATTAGAAAGTGAGAGTGGGGCTCTCTGGAGAAAACATGCTGCTTTGAACATCACACTGGAACTGTTAACTTCAGTGGAAGTGCATGATGCTCACCAAAGGGAAATGCTTTTACTTAAAGGACCATACCAGTGACTTTGAATGTTTGGCCTGTTTACTACAAATTATACTCATTACATTGCAACGAGCCATTTTGCAAATCATGCAGGGGTACTAAAGATTTCACAATATCTAATCAAAATTCAAATTTGATTTTTTAGTCGAAACACCCACCTTATAATGTTCTGTTTCTGCAGCTAACAAAACTGTCACCATTCATAAACCACAAAATGGATAATTGGCTGTTGAAAGTAAATGTTTCCCTGAGGACTATTTTCTGGTGGAGAGACCGTATCACTCCACCCAATTTCAAGTCATCAGAACACAACAGTGCTGCTGCTTTTAGGAAGAGTAATGTGGAGACTTCATTATGGTGATGGGACACTGGTGTGAAGAAAGTTTGAAGTCTCATTTTCATTTTGTAGGGGAATGAATGGAAACCAACCTCTGGATAAAAGGGAGGGAAAAAAGATATCACAAATCTAAAATATGACAGCTTGCTTTCGGAAATGATTAGCAGAAACATGAAAAATATATATTTTGCAGTCATTAAGCTAAACATGCAAAATCATTGGTGAGGTCCTTTAATCCATTTGTGACAGAACAAAATCAGAACATAGAAGAGGCTAAGGCACGATTAAAGTGCTCCCTCTAAGGTGTGATCACACTGGGAGCCTCGCTATCATGTCATATCATATTCTTTTAATGCAAGTTAATGACTGCGACAGCAGTTGTCTTCATAAATGTATGATATATTTATTCATTCCTTCAATAGTATCTTTAATAGAACAGTACAAGCCTCATCAAAAAAACAAAAGTCAGATGATGTTGAAGTGAGACGTGTGTACATGGGAAGTAGAGACCAAACATTGAGATGAGAAAAATGTAAAAATTCAGTGCTTATAGAAATGGGACGGAATTCTACACAATATATTCCTATGGTCATTTTTTTATGACTACCTCACTATGGATATGTATGTAAAGTAAAAAAAAGAAAAGAAAAAAGGGCTAATACAGCAGAGCCAGTGGTATGCTTGTGCTTTCAACAGCATGTTAATTTTCACTCTAAGTGGTTTCAAGAAGCAAGGGTCATACATGCACCGGGTTACATCAAGAGGTAGGACAGAGGCAAAGGGGGTAACGGCAGGAGGTTACAGCGTGGGGTCCCGACAGAGGACGATCTCCAGCTCGGTGCGGTAGAGCTTCCCTCCATCGGACAGGGCCATGATGCTCTTCTTGTAGCCCACTAACCCAGACGTGCCCACGTCCTTAGAAGAGGAGAAAAGACACAGGCACGCACAGTCAGCGGTCATGTTGCTGTCAGTCTGAATTTGTGCTCTGGTCCAGATACACACAGCATGCAGAGGGAGATTCCTCGTCTCGATCTATGTTTCTACTAAGAGTTGCATTCCAAAATGAAAAAATCAACATTTTTTGAAAAAATATTACACTCACTGTCCCATATTGAATGCTGGCATGAAACTTTAGATGAAGTTTTATGACTAAATTTGGGAACAAAGACCATTCCTCAAACATGCCTCCCGGTTCTCCCCTGTCTTCCACCACCACATGACAAAAGTCCATCATTGTACACATCTATCCATTTTTTTCCTCATCCCTCCATCCCTTATCCCTCAACTCTCACTCCTTCCTCCCTCACCCTTCATGCCTCTATCCCTTGACTCTCTTCCCTCCATGCATCACACATCCCTCCATCCCCCAACCCCCATCCCTCCACTGTCATCCCTAACCCTCATCCCTCCATCCCTTCATTCCCTCATCCCACCACTCATTCCTTTATCCCTAACCATTCATCCCTCCATCCCTTCATCCCCCACACCCTCATCCCTTTCACATTAGCAAAAACTATCCATCCAGACAGTTTATATGTGATTTGGTGAAGCTTGCAGCCTGCTTCCTCTTCCCCCAGCACCTCAGTACAGTGGAGCTGGATGGGTATTTGTTTGACCTGCCCAAACCATCCAAAACATGCAAAGATCCCCAACAAATACAAATCAGAGGCAGCAAGATACAGTTCAGTTACTTGGAAAGAAACACGTTGTCCTTGAGGGCAGTGGATTATGCCGGATGTCTGTGTCATTGTTTTTGAACGGAGCTGTTTCTGCTGAATTTTTCACATGTAGATTTTCAGAACGTCACAGCAGAATGGAAACCTCACCAAATCACACAGAAACTGTTTGGATGGATATACTGCACAAGGAGCGAATAAGAAAATACGTTTTTTGGAGTTTGGCTCAGCTTCTCAAATTAACCTCTCAGCACAATATGGATTCGTCTTGAAGTTCTTAGGTTAACTGTTTTTAAAACACCCCATTGTCTGAGATTAGAATCATTCAAGTTTTTCAACAATTGCCTGATGAATTTCAGATTAGGGTTAGGGTTAGTTTTTTTGTTTTGTTTTGTTTTGTTTTGTTATGTTTTTCATTTTTTGAAAATGTGGTGTTTTGGAATCAAATCCTTCATTTGCACCCTTAGGCTTTTTATTCATTACCATTTTGTTCTTCTCACAGAGATCCGTCAGCAAAGCATCCAGCTCCTGCTCATCAATGTAGCCATTACCATCCTGACGAATGAGACAACAGAGAGAAGAGATTGTTAGCAGAGCTTTCATTGTAAAGGAAAAACAGCATCGATCAACTGGCTATGTGGAATGTGGAACTGGATTTTTGGAATCAGATGCCACAGACATATCTCACCGCTACCATATGCACACACACATATAATGCAATAGAAGATGTAATACAACACAGATGTAACCCAAATGCAATATAAACCATAGCACAAACTAACACTGCAATACAATCTGGCGCCATAATTCCTTCACTATAAACTGTTTTCAAGATGTTTTCACCTTATCGTAGAGGGTGAAGAGAGCATCGAACTGTTCGGCTTTGAGCTTGATGCTCTGTAAAAAAAGAAAGAGCATTGAATTGTTATAAACTGGAGGACATTTCTAGAGAGTGGTAAAAGCCCCGCTCGATCCAGAACTGATAAAAATCCACGCAGATTATGATAACTGGGATTAGAGTTGAGTTAATCCTGATCAGACAGACTAATCCTCTGTCAGAAAAGAATTGTTGATCTCCGGTTGCGAGCTCGAAGGTATGGGCACAAACAGTGCCGAATGTATATTGGAGATTTATAACGACGGTGGAGAGCAGAAGATGAAGACCGAAGAGAAATGACATCGTCGCTCTGCAACAAATGTCAAACACTTCCAGCTGAATCATGCAACTCCAACAGCCCTGTCAGTTTCATGAAAAGGATCCCAGTTTCTGAATATGGCTGATTTCAACAGGTTTTTGATCACAATTTGGAGGAAACATTCTTGTATAATGTGAAATTCTTATATGACTTTTTGACTGAAGTAAAAACATCATATGCACGAAAGCCCTATATATACTTTCAGTTTTGTCAGCATGATACATAATCCTCTTGCAGTGAATCCAATAACGTTGAGTTGTACCACACTGAATCTGCGTATACAGTATGCCATATGCTAAAGGGTTAGGACTTCAGTTTAGTAGCTCAAAACTGTCATTGACCTAAAATGAAGCCTGGGCACAAGTCAGGATAATATGTTGGGATCTAAATGTTTTGGCCTGTAAAGACTTACTTGAAACTTCAGCAGAAAATTTTCCTCCACAGGCAAAAGTCTGTAAGCAAACAAAAAAAGAAAGGTTTCCTCCTCTATACTTGTATATTCGAGATTGGTTAAAAATATGTATCAAAAAATGCAAATTTAACTTAATACACGCTCACCTTGCCATCTCCGAAAGCCCCAGCTTACCATCGCCATTAAGATCAAACATCTTTAACTAGACAGAAAGAAGATTAACAGAGAATTTATCAGGGAAGCTATATGGAAAACGGAGAGGATTAAACTTTCTTGGATGATGTTACATTAGGTTACTTTAGATTACAGATTACAAGTGGAAAGTGGAGATAAGTGGAAATGGCAAAAACTGTTCCAAACTGAAGTGGTAAATCTTAGAATTATTGATAACCTTGGAGAGACATTGGATTATGTTCAACAAATCAGCACAAGGGTCAATCCACTGTAGGATTTGTGTCTTTGAGGCTTATAGTGGGTCCAAAGTCATGGCTGAACATATAGAACAAGTAAGATATTGCAGTAGGCATGAGATTCAAGTGGCGCAGGGATCGTAGCTTATGGGTCACTGGTTGTTCTATCACTGGGTAGCCAAATGTGGATGAATTTGTTAGAGTTTTGACAGGTTGCAGGTCTGATCAATATTAGAACCTCTTACTACCTGCCAGTCCCATCGTGGGGTTCATCATTGTTGCTCTACTGAGCTTCATTCAAACCCAAGAACTTTATTTTAAGTTCTCCTGGAAACTCCATAGTTTCCAAAGATACCAAACATGTTCTGTTGAATTACAGGAAAATGTGTGTACAATGATGCACAAAACAAGGTATTTTCTATTTGATGTAATGCTGCCTGCAACCATTAAACAAATGCAACTAGGGTTTGAATATTTTACATTTCACTCAATATAAGTGTGATGTAGCTTCAATGAAGCATTGCAACCAGCACTTACACAATATAGAAGTGACCATACAATATGGAAAAAAATAATGCTATACTATAAAGTCATGCAGAGGTAAATTAGGGGCCAAATCCATTAAGGGGTTAAATGTATCAGCAGCATCTCATGCATCTCTTGATTCTTCAAATCCTAAACATGAATTCATATTTTTATGTCAGTTTTCCAAAGAAAAAGTGAATGATCAAAGATCATCGGCCTTAATACTCACAATTGTCTGTGTGTATTCGTTGAGCTTCTTGTCATCATAGTGTCTGTTGGCCTTCTTCAGCAGGTCTGACAGGAAGCCCTGAAGAGAGATCCTCATCATAATGTATCTCAACAAACCATCAATGACTGGACTACATCAATGACTGGACTATTACTATGTAATATAATATATATAATATAATATATATATATATATATATATATATATATATATATATATATATGTGTAATCATTTATGGTTCATAGTAAGCTCCGAAGGTGACCATTAATTGCAATTCTAACTGTATTTAGGTTTCTAGTTTGAAAAATATTCCAAATAAGTCATTGCAAATGCCAGCTAAGGCAGGAAACACATTGTGTGCCTCTTCAGATTTTGTGAGGAATCTGCTGGACAGGTTTACTGCACCAAATTAGTTGACAGTACAAAACAGGAAGGAATGACAAGGACTTCAGGTTTTTCCAACGCAAACACTACGAATGCTTAAAAGCTAATAATGTTCCTCTTTTTATTATTTATTATTATTCTTATCAGCTGTTATTGCCTTTGTCTCTCTTTAACAAACGCACATGGAGCAACAGAAGCTACCAGTCATCTCCACCGTGATCTCTTGTGTTTTACAGTGATTACCCCAAGGAATCAAATTAATTTGATATGTTGACGTTTAAAAATGCTATACAGCAGCAGCTTTTATCACATCAGGTAGCCCAACCTCCATGTGTTTCCACAGAGATGATGAATGAGTGTAAGAGTGTCCGAAAAAAATATTTGTGAAGTCGAACATTTCTGGGTCCTATAGATCAGTAGCTTAGTCAATGAAATTATAGTGAAATTAAAATATTCCCCATTTTGCTGGGGACCCCCTCAAGGACCCCTTCAAGACCCCAGACCCCAGGTTGAGAACGAGTGCTACCAGTGCTGTAAACTGGTACCCATGAATTCTTATCCCGTGGATACTGGAGGATGAGAGCGAAGGTCCCAGACCAGAGGGGGTTTGTAGAGGAAGGTGTCTAAACCACCTGGCTTCTAGGAACAGGGAGCACTGTTCCTAGCAGCAATGTTTTATTCATTTGTTTGATGTGATGCTATCTTAGCTCTCACTCTCTGGCAGAGTTTGACAAATTGTTCTGTATTTTACCTTCAGCTCGTTAGACTCGATGTATCCACTACGGTCAGTGTCATACCGCCGCCACGCCTGTGGGAGAAAGAATTACACCAAGTACATCATGTTATCTGTCTGCCAGCATGAGTATAGGTCAAAATTATTAACCCCACTGACTAAAAACAAAATTCCTCCTAACTTTAAGGTAGACAGACATTTTGTAGATAATATTTTTATTTTTACATTTTTTAATGTCCAGTAAATATATCATCACTAATTTGCATTTTCATGTAACCCATCTTCCCAGACCCTTATCAAAGATGGATCTCTCAACCTCCGTTGCCCTCACTACCATTCCCCTGCAGAAAGCTGCGGCCCATTCATAATGTATAGCTGTCTGAGAATAGCTAACCCCATCCATTATAACGCACACAGGGTATCCTGAACATCGCACCACTGAACACCCTCCTCAGCCTCAGTACATTGTGTAACTTTTTCTTTTTTATCTCGGAGGAGCAGATGTTCAACGCCTCACTGTTTTCTCTCTAATTATTTCTACACATGCACCCAGGAAACCAGGGGGGGATTCCTCATGACTGATCAAGGAGAATGGATCAAACATTCTGCTGTTTTCTTGCTGTCTGTTTTCCTTGCTAATGTTAGAGAAATCCTTATGAGCAACACTTGCCGCAACTAATGCTGAGTCATGCTGATGGATGGATACAGGGTCAACGGGGATTTGCTTCACCTCGATACCCGCTGAAACAATTCAGCATCTTCAATTCAAACAATCCAATACCACTGTATTTTATACTGATACGGATAACTCTGGCAAAAAATTTAAAATCTAACATGATTTCCTGTACAACATCCAACATGTTTGATAGGTACTTTTTGCAATGTTTGAGTTGACAATTCCACCATCATTAGAGCGTTCCCACACCAATGAGCCATCCTAACCTGGCAAAGAAATGAGTACAGGGAGTCCCAGGGCAGCTGAACATGTGCCCCATTGGATGAGCCATGATGGTGCTTCCACCTCAAGGCATTTAAGGGGGGGTGGGAGGTAGGGGGGTTAGGGGGTGGGGGGCTGGTTCACAGCTCAGTGTTGTGTTTAAGTTCATCTGCTGCTCAGCTGTATTCCCTCCATACGACGGAACTCAGCAAAGACAGAATTAGTATTTAGCCAAACATACATTCAAACCCAAATTCTTTACAGTGGTCAGACTGAATCCGTTTTGATGAGTGTGGCAGCTTGACAGATCAGATTTAATAACTAGCTGCACATGATGGGAGCATACTGACTGTACAACTGGAAGCCCATGTGCATCACTTTAGACCTGGAGGCCAAAAGTGATACACCTAAATTTATCTTCCTTTCTCTCTCTCTGTCTTGGTCTTTCTTCCTCACACACACACAAACACACACACACACACACACACATACACTGACACACACTCATGTGGAGATACTTACAGCCATGAATTCAGAACTGGATCCCACAAACTGTCTGAAGCAGAGCAGGAAGTTCTCCTCTGTGGGCAGAATCTGAGCTAACTACAGAGGGGAGGATGGAGAGGCACATATTAAATTTATACTTGCTTAATGTAACAATTGCTAGTCTCATAGCAGTGGAAGCATTGGAACCATTAGCCATAGATATATGAGAATATAGGTACACAGAAATATATAATGAACTATGTACAGACAGGTGACAAATCAAAGGAAAAACCTGAATGGGGGTCAGTGGATGAGCAAATATTTTTTGGAACAGTGGTATTCCCTCCCTCCGGTTGGAGTTCCAGAAAAGTGGAGAATCGACTGACGCACTTCAACATCTTACTAAGACACTTGATGTTGGGTTTTCCTTTACTTTGTCATTTTCTCTATTGACTCTGTCTCACCTCTGACATCTCAATTCTCCCATCAGCATTCTTGTCAAAATTTGCCATGAACTCCTTCATCTTCTCTTTGAACGCTGCATGTGAGGGATCCTGGGACATACGTGCATATGAAACACATCAGAGATACATGGGATAATGCTGTTGTTAATTCCAACATGGATCACATGGAATCAACATGAGGAGAACAAATTCACCAGATTAACTAATCATTTTTAATTTCTTGCTTGGTTTCATTCAAGATGGATGGAAGGTAGATGGAAAGATGCTGCCATGTGAAAACTTCAGGACTCATCACATCAACACATGGCGCTCTTTTGTCCTCTGCATTTGGTCTTTCTCGCAAATGTCACAGGTTTCACAATAAAAACATTCAGCAATATCCTATAACATTCAAACAAGACACTCACCACGCCCGCTCCTCGCCGTGCAATCTCCAACTCATGGAAGAAGTTCTCCAGCTCCTTCCCTTCAATGTAACCATTTCCTATGAAGCACCAGAGGAAAACACTGGTTTGGCCTCAGATACATATCAGAAATCATTATGTGAAGTTTAAGCTTCAAGACACTTTTTTTTTTTTAAACTGTTCTGAACTTAAAATCACAGACAAAATGTCACTGAGGGTCTTTCAAGTTTGGAAAAATGTGCTTGAGGAAACAAGATCATCAAACGCCGTATTGTCTTCATTTTGGTGCAGTGGAGGGCTTTGCTGTGAGCACAGTACAATAGATTATCCCACACTTATGTTGAGATGACTGGCATTTAGCTGCAGCAGGAACTGTGGGGACTGTCTGAAGCGCTACAGCAGAACAATACTAAAAACAAGAATCCCCTGCAGGCAGAGCGTAAGCAGCATAATGACTCTGGTTTTTTACCTAAGAGGGTGGAAGTGGGCAGTCAGATTGATGCTTACTGGGGCATTTTGTCCTTCTAGTACTTCTTACGACAGTCACGTGACCAAGGATGATTTAATACAATAATTCCCTCCACTGGTTTGGCAACGAGCCACAATTTAACATAGAAACACTGACCCATCTCTTTTTAATCATAAGAATGAGTCCAATCTGTCTCTGATCTATAGAGGGATTTGGGATCCTACAATTTATTCTGCAATAAATAATAGACATTCATAAAATTGTTATTTCAGTTCAGAAAATAATACAGATGCATGGAAGCAAACACAGAGAATCTTCATCTTCCCCTCTCATAATCTCTTATCCTCTCATCTCCCTTCCTTTCTGATCGTTTTCTCCCTCACCTCCCCCTCCCCCCTCTCCCTGCCCAGCTTCATTTGCACACTGTATTTGATAGGTATATCACCATCTGTGCTTTGCTTGAGCCGGTGTTTTAGATATAAACAAATCACTGCAGGAACGCGAGGCTCTGGGTGTGGAAACAAACCAAGCCAACGCGGCAGTCTAAAGTCAATATAATCTGACACTCTGACATTCTACATTTCACCTGCGTTCAATATTCAGCCGGAAACTGCAGCAGCGCTCCAAGTGAGTTTTCATTATTATTATATTATTTAAAATGGTCACTATTCAAATATAACAATCAATCCCCTGTCAATCAAAAATCTTTGCTCTAAGATGATCACCTCCAGTACCTAATTAGATGTCCCACAATCTCCTAAGCAGTGTGTTAGGCCAAATGTTGAATCACAATAAAGTACTTTATAAATAAATATTATTTGCATCGACAATGTCTCATAATGGAATATTACATCACTGCAAAACCACCACTGAGTAGGATGTTAATAAAATTGAATTTATTTGATATACAGTGCAGGGGGTGTCCATTGTGTATTATTACCCATTCTGATATGTGCCTGTCAGCAGCCACTGCATGGATATAAAGTCAAAGTGTTCATCACTGTTCCTGTTTTCACTCAGACAATTGCCTGCCAGAGAAGCTGAACTTCACCCCAAACCAGACATCTCAAAATGGGTTGGACTTGAAAAGACGTTGAATGAATATTAACTCTTTCTTTGCCAAAAGAAACCCTGAGCCTCAAAGTGACAATAATGTAATAAACAACCAAAATACCTTCTAAAATATGTGTTTGTATGTGCAAAATGTAATTGCATGCATGCACACATGCATGCAAGCACGTTTAATTCGATTTTTTGCCATCCATCTCTGGTTGGTGGTGCATTGCACACAGTATTACCTATGCAGTACCAATTATTCTCATGGACGCCTTTGAATTGGCTTGGTCAACAGGAACCAGCGTTTCAATAGCAGAGTGATCATGACAATCGATGTGACTGCTCAGGTGTGGCACAGTGTGCCGCAAGAGGGAGTCACCTAATTTCCCCCACAGGGATCAGTAATGTATTTCTGATTCTGATTCTGATTCTGATTCTGATTCTAACACAGAGTCACCTATATTCCTCGGTGAAGACATTTAGCTAAAATTGGCTGCGTTTCATTCTGCACAGAGAGGGTTTCCTGGTGTTTGGGTAGTCTTATGCAAGAGGGACATGAACATGAAAATGCCAGCCCAAAGGAAGACAGAGAACCAGAGCTATCATGCAGTGACTGAATGATAACCCACCCTCTGAAGAATATAACATTACAAATAAGAAATGAGAGTTGCAATTGGTGCCTCCTGAGCAAACCTATTTTAACACTGTGGCCCCAGCATTTCAATAAGTTAGTGGTGTGGGTTTTTCTTTTGAACTGGTTCCTCTGGGTCGTTTTAAGAGCCACCTCTCCATCTTTTACCACAGTCATTGCTCTCCAGCCTTCAAGCTCAAGTTGCAAATGCACACTTCCCGTCTCTTCCGTGCTGTTTGCTGCACCATTTAAAAATTAGAAATATTTTGTATTAGTATAAGTATTTATAAGAATATTTGAATCTTATTATTATTGTCGATATGCATAATTTCAACTTTATCATAATATATTCATGATTTATGATTTATGATATGACTAGAATCATTCTAGCTTGCTGCTGAGCCACAAAAAAATAGCTGGTTATCTAGCTACTATGTCTGTTCCTTTGGCTAATCTGTTATGTTTCTTCACAGGTGACAACAAAATAAGAGGAAGAGAATTATTACATCATGGGTGGCTAACCACAGAGCCTTTAAGAATTTGTGTTTTATAATTACACTAAACATGTTCATGTTATTATAAAAAATCTAAATTGCTCTTTCCTCATATACAAACAAACCTCCACATGTCAATTATTTTGAGGGAGTTGGAAAAAGCCCATTCATTTCTCCCAAGGACAATCAGTTTTTTTGATCTGGGAGTCTTGGCAGCGCTAACCAATCAGAAACACACAACATGACTTCTGAGGCCTATTAAAACGCTGAGCTCATGCTGCTAGCCTCTTATTGCTGACAATATGTCCAAACGAGGTATGTCAAAATAACTCCAAAAAGGCAACAATGAGCAGATCAGCCGGCATCGTTATTTTCACAGCAGCACCACTCCAGTTTCACTCATCGGGCAGTCTTCGCCTAAACCGTCTGGCTCCTCCTGCAACTGTTAACAATTCGGCCGGACCACTTGAACTGTCATGAGATCAGAGCTACCACTGATTTAAACTTTTGTACTTTAAAAGTTTTCCTTTTATACTCAGCTCACCTGTGGAATCAACAAATGGCTTTTTTTGTTAGTTATGCTGACATACCAATTTGGACTGCTTGTTTGCAGCAAGAGGCTAGCAATGGGACTTGGGTGTTTCGACCAAATTATATCATACATAGATCCAAAGTGTACAACTCTTAATACTTTGCCCTAAATCTCGGCGCTTTCCACTTTGGTGTAGTGACAGTCAACATCTTTGACAGTTTAACTATTCTTCAAGTTGCTGTTGTGCCCAAAGATATCATTCATGTCCCTTAAATTTTAAGTTAAATTGACTTCTTGACCCTGCAAACATACCCTGAACCAAGTCTCTATCTCCATTAGTATCATAGTTATAGATGTAAAAGGATAATCATCTAATGGCATAAATCCCTGATCCAGATGGCCACCAAAATCTAGTAATTTGTTCCTTTGACCAAGCTTTATCTGTCCATGTAAATCTGTTCATAAGTTTTTGAGACATTCTGCTGATAGACAGAAAGAGAAACCAACTAACAGGAGTGGCCAGCAACAACTACAGCAGAGATATTTTCCCCAGTGGCCTTTATGTCCGCATTCAAATCCAAGGTACCATGGACTCTAACCCCACGTTCTCCATACAGGGTCAGCCCAGTTGACTGAGAGCACTACAGTAATCTTGCATTTCTTTCACATCTGAATGCACAAACAAAACAGAGGAGGCTCAGGAGCACTACCACAAAAATCTACCTTTTCCAGTTATTTCTTATATGCCTACCTGCCCTAAAAACCATGTTATCTCATTCCAAAAACTATGATTTGGAGGCAATTCTAGACAAATACTCAATGGAAGCAGGTGGTCAAATATAATAAAGTGTATTAGAGGTGTTGGCAATAATGAAGAAAGAATGAAATATAATATGAATTTTCATGCAGCCCATGTAAAAACCTCTACTGTCAGGTCATAAGGTCCATGTTTTTGCAGCTAAAGTTAATTGGAATACAAATCCTAGTAGCCACATGGAGGGCATTATCATTAGATGAAATCCTGTCCCGCTGCCAAATATTTGCAAACACAGTCCAACTGCTCATTGTTCAATGGCAGCTGGCAAGCAAGTGGGCAGGCCAGCTGAAAATGACTAATCAAGTCTGATGCTGCAAACAGATCAGAGCGAGTTCCTCACCAAATGTGAAAAAAGCTGGCATATCTCCTGTGCTTTAGACTGCACACAGAGGTGAGCTGGAAGACTGTTTCTACAAGATGCAGAGGGAAATTTCAAGTTCCACAGCCACCAAAGGATAAACGTGTTGCCAAGTTTGGAAGCTGATTATGCGACTTGTCTTTTCTGAAGGACACATGAGAGCATCTCATCACACCGACTCTCAGACGGCAGGCAATCATGAATATGCACACTGCAGCGAGAGCCAACAAAACAACGTTTGTGGGTCAACCAAATGCACTGGGAGCGTTCCTCTGAAGGCTTAATCTTCAGTGAAAAACTATTTTCCTAAGGTTGGTATACATACACACAGCATTTTGCAGCTGATGTTGATGGCACATCAGGACGGTGCTATACACAGCTCAGTGAAGTGATGCGCAGCAACACAAAGTTGGAATCTCTTGGGGCAAAAGTCCTGTTGCCCTGCGCAAAATGCCACAATTTTCAGCACAGGTGAATAAACAGTCTCTGTTGCGAACTAAACAAATCATCCAACAATTTCTGACAAGCTTGACTGACAAGCACCTTTTTTAAAATTGGGAAAGAGTCCACAGACTCAGGTCAAGCAATCATTTGTTCTCTAAAATAGTCATTATCTTCATTTCTTAATTAAATATCACACATAGCCTCTAATGTGTGATATTTGGGCTTATGAGGCAAGCTACATGTTACAAGACACATGATGAAGGACAATGAACAGATGAATTAATGTACATTCCAATGCTTTTGCATGAATTAGACCATATATATATATATATATATATATATATATATATATATATACCCAGTGAGCTGTACCCTTTCAACACAGTCTCACAGCAGTCAATGCAGTAGTTACAAAATAGGATCTACAGATTTGTGTCCGTGGTAACGAAAAGTCCTTTTCTCATACACATGCAGACAAATTTAATTTGTGTCCATGAGCAACACTTTGCCTTTACCAGACGTTCAAGGTTCAAGGTTATCCTCATTGTCTCACTAGGGGAAATTTGTTTTGAAACTAGGCTTTATCTAAAAATAGAATACAAAAGTACAACACCAATGACAATTAATCACAGACCTCGTGCAAAGAAATTCTTATTAAATGCAAATGTGCAAGAATGCAACCAAAGTGCAATTTGCCACTAAGCAAATCAACTGCATATCAATGATGGCTAAATTCCAGGAGGTCTGGCCTTAGCCAACAAAACAACCTGTTTAAAGGAAAACTCAAACATTTTGGGCAAAATAACCTTTTTCTGATTATTCAGACTGAGACAAGATGTTTGATACCATTTTCACCTCTGTATGCATAGTGCTTTGCTTCCATTGGATAGCATTTCAAGTGGCTTAGCATAAAGACTTGAAGTCAGTGGGAGTCATCAGCCTGGCTCCATCAAGGTAAAAAAGCAAACCTACAGCAACTCCAAAGCTGACTTATTTACACAATTCATTTTTTTTTTTTTTTTTTTAATTCCAAGACATGTATTTCAGTTCCAAATAATACACTGTGTAAATAAAACAGCTTCAGAGATGCTGTAAGGTTTATTTTTCTCTTTGATGGAGCCAAGACTAATGACTCCTAAAGAGTTCAAGCCTTTATGAAATGCTGCCCATAGGAGCTGAACCAGTGGACGTACAGAGCTGAAAATGGTGGTTGTCTCAGTTTTCAAAAGTTGGAAAAAGGGTATTTTCCCCAAAATGTTAGAATATTCCTTTAAGGGTAGGAATATAGATCATGGTTAACATTACGAAACATTAACCCTACATAAGGTAAAGGGAAGCGAATTTGGATCTCCCAAGGGAAAGCTGTGTTGATTGACACATGTGCCACGCCATCTTCCTCCTATCCTGGACTTTTTCTCGCTTTATACTACCTCAAGTGATACAGGCACAAAACACACTTTCAGCTGAAACACCTTACTTTGAAAGTCATGCTGTCACTAAAAAACTGGACAGTTCGGGTCCATGTACATGGTTCAAACTGCTGTGAGACTGGGCTGCTGCTTTAGGTCTTTTAATATGAACAGGCTACATGATTAATGTCAAGGTTACAAATGACTACAATTCACTATCACTAAATACTGTCCAGGCGACAAAGCCAGTGAAGGCATGTGCTGGAGAGCTTTGTGAGCGAGGACGTGGTGAAAGACTGCCACTTTGCTTTCTTCAATTAGAGAATAAAAATTAACAGCCCAAGATGAAACAAATGTGACTTTATTCCGTTTCCCTGATGGGGACCTCACTGGGGCTAAGTGGGACTCTGGGTGGGACATGGGACCACCCAGCCCCCGCCCCATCCCTGAACGGCAGCTTGTTTTTCATGTCCGTCCATCCCAAGTGCTGCCTGTCAATACGCTTCATTCAGGGCCCCCCCCCAACACACACACACACACACACACACACACCACCCCACCACTCCTCTCTCGTTCCTCCTTAATTCTCACGACGACTTTCAGGATTTTCAGTCTGCACTTTTGTGGTTTAGCTTTAAAACCCATATCCTATAGAACACATTATACATTATACACACACACACACACACACACACACACACACACACATATATATATATATATATATATATATATACACACACACGCACACGCACATATATATATATATATATATATATATATATATATATATATATATGTATATATATATATGTGCGTGTGTGTATATATATACATATGTGTGTGTGTGTGTGTGTGTGTACGTATGTGTGTATACACATACACACACATACACACACACACACACACACATACTTGTATATGTAGAGAGAGAGAGAGAGAGAGAGATACACACACATACATGTATCACAGCGAACCTTTCAATTCCCGGAATTATAGGAATATTGCAGCAAAAAAAAAGTACCACTTAAAAGGGTTAAAGCCATTATGCACTCATTAATTCATATCTAGAACAGACATACACGGCCACACGTCGGGAATTCATTTCAGAAATTCAAGTAAAATTAATGACTTTGAGAGGAATATCATTTTTATGATGGTTTCCATATCCTTGAAATTATTTTCAACTTTTATAGCACTTATGAGCGACTTATCCTCTTAAAGCAGTTAGTGATATTCTGTGAATATATTACATAAAGTGTTCATAACATGAACATCTTGGTGCACTTTTCGTGCTTAGAACCATAAAAATGCTAAAGTTTTTTTTATTATTATTATTATTTTATCGTGACCATAACAATAACATGCTTTTCAAAAAAAAAAAAAAAATTCTTCTCCTTTTCATTCTTCTCTGTGCCTTCTCTAGACAGTGCCTTAATTTATCAACTGACCCCGCATATAATAAAATGATAGTCACTCCAGATGTTATTGCTGATGTTTTAATTGCCTGTGCAGCTCACTGACCGTCTGAGTCGAAATGTTTCCAAATGTCGAGGAACTGCGCCGCGGTGAGCTCAGCCAGGTGCAGATGTGGGGGCTGCTGTGCCTGGGTTGCCATGCCTGCTTTCTCCCTCCTTTTCGATGGATACTAATCACGGATAAACTTTTCCCAGTCCAGAGCCTCTTGGTACTGTCAGCGCCGCCTCCTGAGTCGGGGCTTTTAAAACCCCCGCGGCGCCTGCACTTCCCATCCTCGCCGGAGGAGGGCGCTTTAATGGTGAGCGCCCATACAGCCGCAAGAGACCAGTCAGTGCTGGCAGGAGGAGGCGGAGGGATGCTGCTCTCATAGGCTTAGGAGATGAGCCACCATTAACCGCTCTGCAGGCTGCTGGTTTGATAACCTGATCCCCATATATCATCCACACGTTCTGCTCTCGTGGGTAGGAAATCACATCAGAGAAGGAATCTGCTAGGGGCGTCCTGGTGGCTCACTTCACCACTGACTATGCAACTGTGACGTCCCGGGTGCAAATGTGACCCCTTGCATTGCCCTCCCCTGTCTCGTTTGTCTCTCTGCACCACAAATGATTAAGCAAAGGTTGGAAATGTTAAGAATCCATCCTCGCCTCAGGAGTGTGTGGTTTGGTGCTGTGTGTGTGTGTGTGTGTGTGTGTGTGTGTGTGTGTGTGTGTGAATTTGCGTGCATGTTCCAGTAAGGGATGGGTTTTCCTCCACATCACCCCTTCATTTACTGCACCACATCTCTCACTATTGATCTCAAGTATCAGGTGTCACTTTCAAAGATGAGACCACACCAACCTCTCTGCATTCTTGGCTTACTTCCCTCCCTCCCTCATCTTTCACCCGGTGTTTGTGACGGAGGTCAGAGGAGCTCTCAGCCTCCTTGGCCACTCGAGCTCATCCCTGATTTCGGTGTTATAAATCCTATGTATGGCTAATAAATCACCAGTTATTCATACATTTATACCTATCTTTTATGTTCACCCCCCCCTCCCCTGCTACTGTGCATCTCCCTTTCCTTTAGTTGATTCCCCAAAAGCTTCTATGAAGGGTAAGCTGCTGAGGGGAAGGGAGGAGGGGAGTGGGGGGATGCGGGGGGGTGTTTCATCTCCTCCCAGCAGTGTTGTGAGTTGATCAGAGAGAAATGAAAGAAAAAAAAAGAGTTGCAGATGACAGCTAAGTATGATGTGTTTGCGTGTGCATATATATATGCGCCTGCATGTGTGCGTGTGTATGTGCACGTGCCTGTATGTTTGTGCATGTACTATATATATTCATTTGTGCATATTTATGTATGTGGGAAAGAGAGAAAAGGAGAGTATTAGGCAGAGATATTTATAGGAATCCCCATTGTAAAAGCAATTCTGTATGAATAATAATTGCAAGCAGTGTATTTATAGGAGTTGTTCCCAAAGCTCGAGGCACTCTTGGATATGAGAGCTGGAGGCAGAGGAAAACGACAGTGATGATGATGTGTAAAAGGAAAGGGGCGAAAGGTGTTTGAGCAAATGGACTACTGATCATCTTTCAAATGGAAAACTGTCATATGAATTAGAACACGTGCACACGCACACATGTACACATGCTGTCATGCAGGCATGTGCGCACACACACACACACACACACACACACATACTCATACCGTGTGAATATAAAATAGGACATTAGCTGATACGAAGGTCAGGGTATTAGTTTAGCTTGCCAATTATTACACTCTGCATGCATGATAGATCATGGATAATGTTTCATTCTTATTAATGCCACGTAAAAAGCATCGCGTAAAACTCACACTATAAATCATAGATTACATTAAATGGCTAAACCTTCATTTAACATGAAACGAGCAGCAGGATGGGGTGTGTGTGTACATGCTGGGCAGGTGTTTAAGAGGCTTTTCAGTTCTCTGTATAGGACCATGCAGGACACTGTGCAGGACACTGTACATGCTGTATTTCCTGCTTGTGTTTTTATACAAACTTGATCAAAAACTGAGCTGAAAAAGAAATAAAATGGTGATCTGATTAAAATTTTCTTGATAAATTAACCTGACACAACTCTTCTGATGTAAATACCTAACATTTGAAACAGCAGGGCTCCATGGTGCATCTTTGAGCTCTCTTTGAGCTAATGATTCTTGTTATTGATTATTATTATCTTCATTCTCCCCTGTAGTTTTACTACAACCTCTGCTGCTGAAATCAATGAGCGCCACTGGTCTAACATCTCTCATTTATTCACTCCTTCTTCCGGTTGTGTTGTAACATGAGTCATAGGTCTCATACTCCAGAGTTTAAATAATGGATTGGCCTGCCCTGTATGAATATTAAGGTCATAGGCATCCATTTAGATATCCATTTGGAAATGACTGAACACTGCCATAGAGCAAAGGGTAATGTTATGTTGCTGTGATGCAATCTGCAAGGTTGAGCCCCTTGTTCCTTTTCCTATAGACTGATGTAAAATCAAAGAAAGCAACTTGAACAAAGCAACACCATTGTTATCCATTTAAAAAAAAAACCTGCCACAACACTGGGCCATTTTGCCGAGTGCCTAACTTTCCCACATCAGCAGATTAATGTTATCATCTATGTCCCAGTAAAGCTGATGGTTGGTCACCTCTGTGGTTTCTCCTATCCCTTTGAAAAAACCAAAGCCACAAATTGCTCATTGATTCCTTTTGCACCACATGAGTACAATAACAAATAAAGGCATAATTAATGTACACGTAAGATACCATCTGGTGTGCACATCATCATGAAAAACAAAGAATACAAAGCCTACACAGGACTCAGTTGTTCAATTAATTGGTCGTTGTGGCCTAAATTTAGCTCTTTCTTTCATTACCTAACCAAACAAATCATTTCTTTGCCTAACCTCAGCTCAATCTGACTCACCAGTTGTTTTAACCAGGCTCTTACTCATTTTCCACTGTACGCAACTGAAGCCAGCTGATTAACCCGAGCAGTTCGAGCCGCAGCATATTTTGATGAGACAGTGTCTGACCAGCCGATTATTTTCAATTAAAGGACCATACCACTGATTTCGAATGTTTGGCCCATTCACTACAATTTAGCCAATAAACCACTTTGCAAATCATACAGGGGTACCAAAGATTTCACAACATAAATTTAAAAATGCCTCAATTTTTAAACTTTTTTGAATTTTTGGTTGAAACAGCCATATCTTCTTCTTCTGCAGCTAACAAAGAACTGATAATTGTCCGTAAAAGGCAAATGTTCAATTTCAAGTCATCAAAACACAACAGTGCTGCTGCTTTCAAGAAAACTAATATGGAAGACTTTATTACAGTGATGAAATACTGGTGTGAAGAAAGTTTGAAGTCTGTGAAAGTTCATTTTCATATTGCAGTGGGATGAAAGGAAACCAATGGCTGGAAATCCAAGGCTGTAAACTTGTGGGCCTGTAAAACCCTTAGGAACTGTAAACATCAATGTCTCTAAATAAAGTTAAACTTGGACCGGAACTTGCTAAAAGGGAGGAAAAATGATATCGGAGTTCTAAAATGCAGCTGCTTGCTTTGGGGAAGATTAGCAGAGGCATGAAGTTTATGTCATGAAAAGGAAAAAATGTTAAGTGTTATGTCTTGTCTCGTGATTTCCTGTTTTATTTTGAAGTCCCACTTCCCTTCTGTGTCAGGTAACTTGCCCTTCCTGTTGTGTTTCCCCAGTTGATTGTCTTTCCCCGCCCTGATTGTTTCCACCTGTTCCCCATTACCTTGTGTGTGTATATATAGTCAGCGTTTTCACTTGTCCTGTGCCAGTTTGTCTTGTGCCGTCTTGCCAAGTAAACCACGCCATTCTTGTCTCGTTTGCCACAGTTCACTCTTGTTGTTTTGCCTTATTGCCTCAGTTTTATTTGATACTTTGTCTTGCTAGTTTCCTTTGTTCTCCTTGACCACGCTAAAGTGAGTATTTCAGTTGTTACTTTTGTATAGTATTTTAGTTGTTACTTTTGCATTTTATTTCCTCCTAGTAGAGTGTTTTATTCCTCCTAGTTGAGTGATTTTGGTTTTGTTTTGTCCTCCTTGCGAGTGAGTATTTGTGTTGTTACTTTTGCCCAATAAAGACTGTTTTCATTTAGAACCTCTGTCTGGAGTCGTGCAATTGGGTTCACGTTTTTGCTCGGTCCCGTCAGTACAAACTGGCCAGCATGAACCCAGCCGACTCAGACCAAGTAATGACTGCCATGCACTCCCAGGGCGTCCGTTTGAATCAACAGGGGGAGAGCCTGGTCGGACTGCACCAGTGTGTAAAGGAGCTGGTGACGGCGCAGGAAAACCTCAAAGCTACCATGGCTAGTCAAGTCAACCTCCTGGGCGATCAAGTTCAGCAAGTGGTTTCGTGCTTGAAGGCAGAACCACCGGCACCCAGCGAACCCCACCCTCCGGCGGTAGTGGCCGCTTCACCAGTCCCCGCACCGCATGCTGTAGCTCGCCGCCTCGCCTCGCCTGAGAAGTTTTCTGGTGAGTCTGGGGAATGCCGCTCGTTTATTGTGGATTGTCAGTTGCAATTTGAACATTCGCCATCAGACTTTCCCACAGAACGGTCCAAAGTGGTGTATATGCTATCCCTTCTCACCGGGAGGGCGAAGGCGTGGGCTACGGCTGAGTGGTCCCAGGATACTGCTATCTGCGGATCAGTCGACGACTTCACCCGGGCTCTGAAGAGGGTATTCGAACCACTCGGAGCTGACCGGGAAAAGGCACGAGAGCTCAGCTATATTGAACAAGGTGGGGACTCTGTTATTGATTACGCCATTCGTTTTCGCACTCTGGCCACAGACAGTGGATGGAATTCCACTGCATTATATGATGTTTTTCTCAAGGGACTGTCTGCTCAGATTCAGGACCTACTGGTCCCCATAGACTTGCCACCTGACCTAGACTCTCTAATAAACTTAGCCATCAGGACTGCGCACCGTTTGCAGGAGCGCAAACGGCTCCACAACCAAACCGGATTTAACTCTGATCATCAGCGGAGCCGCAATGTCGTCTCCCGACCCGGAGAGCGGGTCTTCTCCGGCCGTCCGGTTTCACTAAATCCACAGCACCGCAACCCTCCTGTGGAGAAGGAGGAACCTATGCAGCTGGGTCGAGCCACACTATGCACAGAGGAGCGACGTCGGCGACTACAGGAAGGCAGATGCTTCTACTGTGGCCAGGCTGGTCATCTCGTCGCAGCGTGTCCAGTAAAAGGGCAGGCGCCAGTAAACGGGAGGGTACTGGTGAGCCGTTTCTCTTCTTCCGACCCCCCTCCCAGAACCTTAACAGAAATTCAGGTAAAGCACCATGACACCACTGTTCCCATCAAGGTTCTCATTGACTCTGGGGCTGATGAAAGCCTCATGGATTGGGGATTAGCACAAAAACTGAACTTAAAAACTGATATGCTATCCCAACCTTTAAAGGCTAATGCTCTTGATGGGAGCCAGATTTTCAAAGTTACACATCAGACTGAACCTGTGGAGATAATAGTGGGTGATCATCATGAAATCATGAACTTTTACCTGTTTCACTCCTCCCAGCACTCCCTCATTCTGGGATTTCCCTGGTTGCAGGAACACAATCCCCACATCAATTGGACCACGGGGAGAGTGATTAACTGGACTGAATATTGTCAAAATAAATGTTTGAAAAGGAACCCTGTTGCTAATGATAATCCTGCCTCTCTTACCACAGACTGTGAACCCCCTGATCTGTCTTCTGTGCCTAGCTGTTATCATGACCTGGGAAATGTGTTCAGTAAGGCTAAAGCAACTTCTCTTCCTCCGCACAGACCCTATGACTGCCCCATAGACTTGATTCCTGGGTCTTCCATTCCTAAAGGCAGGTTATACTCTCTATCAGGCCCTGAACGTCAAGCCATGACAGAATACATAGAGACATCTCTAAAAGCAGGTCTTATTCGACCTTCCTCATCCCCTGCGGGGGCAGGTTTCTTTTTTGTGGGCAAGAAAGATGGAACTCTCAGACCATGCATAGACTATAGCCCCCTTAATGAAATAACTGTTAAGAATCGTTACCCTCTGCCACTCATGTCTTCTGCTTTTGACCAGCTTCAACAGGCAAAGGTGTTTACTAAGCTTGATCTTAGGAACGCTTATCATCTGGTCCGCATCCGTGAGGGAGATGAGTGGAAAACTGGATTCAACACACCCAGGGGACACTATGAGTACCTGGTCATGCCTTTTGGTTTGACTAATGCACCTGCGGTTTTTCAGGCCATGATCAATGATGTTCTCAGAGACTTCCTTAACCACTTTGTTTATGTATATCTGGATGACATTCTGATCTTCTCCCCAGATATGGACTCTCATGTGGGCCATGTTCGCCAAGTGCTCCAGCGGCTGCTGGAGAATCACTTATATGTGAAAGCTGAAAAAAGTGAGTTCCATGCTGACACAGTTTCTTTCCTGGGTTTTATCATAGCCCCAGGTAAGGTTCAGATGGATCCAGAGAAAGTGAGCGCTGTAGCCCAGTGGCCCACGCCTGACAGCCGCAAAAAGGTACAGCAATTCCTGGGTTTTGCTAACTTCTACAGGAGATTCATCAGGAATTTCAGCGCCATTGCTGCCCCTCTCCATGCTCTGACCTCCTCACAGATCCCATTCCAGTGGTCTCCTCAGGCTGAGCAAGCATTCCAGCAGCTCAAAGCCCGATTCACCTCTGCTCCCATTCTGACGGTTCCTGATCCGAGCCGGCAGTTTGTGGTGGAGGTGGATGCCTCCAATAACGGAGTGGGCGCGGTTTTGTCCCAAAGGTCCGAGAAGGACAACAAACTACACCCATGTGCTTTCCTTTCCAGGAAGTTGTCGCCAGCGGAGCGCAACTATGATGTGGGAAACCGTGAGCTGCTGGCTGTCAAAGTTGCACTGGAGGAGTGGAGACACTGGCTGGAAGGCGCGCAGCATCCCTTCATTGTGTGGACTGACCACAAAAACCTTGAGTACATCAGAAAAGCCAAGAGACTGAACTCACGTCAGGCCAGATGGACACTGTTCTTTAATCGTTTTAATTTTGTGTTGTCTTACAGGCCGGGGTCCCAGAATACTAAGCCAGACGCCTTGTCACGCCTGTTCGACCCTGAGCCTAATGCCAAGGAACCAGAATCCATCCTACCACTGAACCGTGTGGTAGGAGCGGTGTCATGGCAAATAGAATCTGAGGTGAAGCAAGCGAACGGTGAGAGCCCCACACCTAGTGGTTGTCCAGAAAATCGTTTGTTTGTCCCTGTCAATATGCGTCCACAGGTGATTCATTGGGCTCACACCTCGCTGCTCACTTGTCATCCTGGCATCAAGAGGACCATGTACGTCATCTCCCAGAGGTTCTGGTGGCCCTCCATGGAGAAGGAAGTACGGGAGTACGTGGAGGCTTGCACAGTCTGTGCCTGCAACAAAAACTCATCCAGAGCCAAAATGGGGCTCTTGCAGCCACTCCCCATTCCCTCCCGCCCCTGGGCTGACATCTCGATGGACTTTGTCACAGGCCTCCCGCCTTCAGAAGGTAACACCACGGTCCTAACCGTGGTGGACAGATTCTCTAAAATGGCACATTTCATAGCCTTGCCTAAGCTTCCCTCTGCCAAAGAAACAGCAGAGGTTATGATGAACCATGTATTCCGCATTCATGGATTTCCTAAAGATATTGTTTCAGACAGAGGGCCCCAGTTTGTCTCTAGGTTCTGGAAGGAGTTTTGCAAGCTTATCGGAGCCACTGTCAGCCTCACTTCAGGATACCACCCAGAGTCCAATGGCCAGACGGAACGTCTCAACCAGGAGTTAGAGACATGCCTCCGGTGCCTGGTGTCACAGAACCCATCCTCCTGGAGCAAGCATCTGGTGTGGGTGGAATATGCCCGCAACTCCCTTCCCACTTCAGCTACGGGCCTGACTCCATTCCAGTGTGTTTTTGGGTATCAGCCTCCAGTGTTCTCGGAGACGGAAAAGGAAGTCACGGTTCCTTCAGCCCATGCCATGGTTCGTCGGTGTCGGCGCGTCTGGGCGGCCGCCCGCAAGATCCTCCTTCGCAGCGCGGCTCACATGAAAAGAGCTGCAGATAGGAGGCGCCGTCCTGCTCCGGATTACCAGCCTGGACAAAAGGTATGGTTATCCACCAAAGACTTACCTCTCCATGTTTCCTCCAGGAAGTTGGCTCCGCGCTTCGTGGGTCCGTTTCCTGTTACCAAGGTCATCAACTCATCGTCGATCCGTTTACGGCTGCCCCGGTCCCTGAGAGTCCATCCCACATTCCACGTCAGTCGGGTGAAGCCCGTCAAGGAGAGTCCCATGGTCCCTGCCACCAAACCCCCTCCACCCCCCCAGATGGTGGACGGAGGCCCGGTCTACTCCGTCAAGTCCCTACTTGCTGTGCGCAACAGGGGCCGGGGCAGGCAGTTCCTGGTCGACTGGGAGGGCTACGGCCCTGAGGAACGGTCTTGGGTTCCTGCCAGCTTCATTGTGTGTCCAGATCTCATCAAAGACTTTTATGAACGTAACCCTGAATTGCCTGGTCCGTCAGGAGCCGTCCCTAAAGGGGGGGGTACTGTCATGAAAAGGAAAAAATGTTAAGTGTTATGTCTTGTCTCGTGATTTCCTGTTTTATTTTGAAGTCCCACTTCCCTTCTGTGTCAGGTAACTTGCCCTTCCTGTTGTGTTTCCCCAGTTGATTGTCTTTCCCCGCCCTGATTGTTTCCACCTGTTCCCCATTACCTTGTGTGTGTATATATAGTCAGCGTTTTCACTTGTCCTGTGCCAGTTTGTCTTGTGCCGTCTTGCCAAGTAAACCACGCCATTCTTGTCTCGTTTGCCACAGTTCACTCTTGTTGTTTTGCCTTATTGCCTCAGTTTTATTTGATACTTTGTCTTGCTAGTTTCCTTTGTTCTCCTTGACCACGCTAAAGTGAGTATTTCAGTTGTTACTTTTGTATAGTATTTTAGTTGTTACTTTTGCATTTTATTTCCTCCTAGTAGAGTGTTTTATTCCTCCTAGTTGAGTGATTTTGGTTTTGTTTTGTCCTCCTTGCGAGTGAGTATTTGTGTTGTTACTTTTGCCCAATAAAGACTGTTTTCATTTAGAACCTCTGTCTGGAGTCGTGCAATTGGGTTCACGTTTTTGCTCGGTCCCGTCAGTTTATACATTTTGCAGGTATTACACAAAACAAGCAGAATCACTGGAATAAGTAGCGAAAAATATGTGGGGTTTAATCTGGCATGTCTTACAAATGTAATCTTTTAAGCAATGCATAATGAGAATAGTGTGATGTTTTCATGTTTCTGTTGTTTTTCTCTGTGGACCACAACAAGAATAGTTGTAATAACTAATGGGGATTCTGATAAATAAATAAATCCACTATCTCTTCACCAAATCACAGCACATCACAGCATGTGTGTTTGTGTGTGTGTGTGTGTGTGTGTGTGTGTGTGTGTGTGTCTGTGTGTGTCTGTGTGTGCGTGTGCGTCTGTGTGTGTGTGTGTGTGTGTGTGTGTGTGTATGTGTGTGTGTGAGGCGGATATGTTTGAATCTACCCACAGCATAACAGATGCCTGAGCAGCCTGATTAGTCCCTGGAGATTTTGGGCAAACTGAATTATCTCCAGCACACAGCCATGGCTGCACCACATTCTGGTGGCAGATCAACCAACGGCACGCAAGCCAGCGCAATGAACCATCTGGCACTGTGCTTACACCTGACATGGCATGGAGCGAGTAGGAAAGTCAACGACGACACATTGTACAAAAGGGAGATCAGAGAGGAGAGGGTGGGTGAAACGGGAGGAGGAGGTGGTGACCAAACAGAAAATTAGAAATGCAACGAAAAGGGGCTCAATATAAAACACCTGCCTCTTATTTGGCATTTATCTTCGCGAAATAGTCATCGACACCACTATTGTAAAACCTCATTGGTCACCACTCACTGCTCAGATCAATTGATCAATTGTGCCAGATGAACCTTGACCCCCACAGCTGACCGTATTTGTTGGCATAGAGATGTAGCTCATTTGTTTTTTATAGCTTGGGCTTGGGCTTGTTTTTTTCACTTGGTTGTATTATGTTAGAGATAACATTACATTTCAGATTTGTAGCCTCTTACAGCTGAAACCCTTCATTTTCCACACGTTGTTCCATGGCAGAGTGGTATCAGAAACACAAATATATTATTTACTGAAGTGCTGAAATTTGAAGGCAAACGAGCATGGGATGATGTAAAATGCTGATATGGGTGGTGACAGTAGGTTAACAGTAACTTGTGTACATCACCCAGATTGTCCAAAGATTATTTTGCATGTAGCTGATCTGTCTGTATCTGTGTGTATCTGAGAATGGAACTGGAGCGTATGGGGTTGGTTAATCTAGCTCATAGTAACAGTTTTGCTTTGAACAGACTTCAACCAGGGGTGTTTGATAGTTTGGGCACATCTTGTAGCAGAGTATGGTCAGTTTCATTTGGTTTTAGCGCTTTACCAAATCCTATCGAGAGAGGAAGCCAAACCCCAGCCATTGACTGCTGTGAGACAAGAAAAAAGTGCAGTACAGCCTTTTTTTCATTGGGGGCAGTGCTGAGCATATGCTAAACAGAGAGGAATATATGGATGTCAATGGGGCTAAATGCTAAAAAATGATCACTACATTTGACTTCAAATATTTACCAGTAACTGCACTATTACTGTCATTGGAAAATAAAACTGAGTGTTAGGTTCTTTTGACTGATTGCATAGCCAAGGGGATAAAAGCAATTTTTTTCCTAACTGTTTCTACATTTCATTCTGGTCATTTTCACCAATGCACAGTAAAAAAAAAAAAAAAAAAAAAAGATACAAAAATGTAAAATTAAAAACTAGGGATTTGAGTTTCAAGGGTGACTTAAAAGCTGAAAACTTTTTTTGCAAGACAGGGAAAAGTAAGCATAATTTAGTTAGCTGCCTCCGTGTTTGTGTGTATATTTGCAAGATTTATGTTGTTATGAGTGATCTGCGACTAATCCCACTGATCTCACAGCACAACGGAATAACGGAGGGAATGAATGTGCAATGGATGCGTCAGTCTTTTTCATTATGTGGATTATATTTCACTTCACCGTGTGTCTCTGAGAATCACCATACAGACAAACAATGAGAATCCAGAACAGCAGAGGGTCCTTTCTCCAATGGTGTAAACCCTACAGTGTGAGAGACGTCTGTATTATGGCTCTGTTGGAGACTTGGCTGACAGGCAGAGACACTGACAGTGACTTTACCACTGATGGCTTTGGTGTGTAGTCCAGTCATTTTATGAAAAAACCTAGGACAAATTGCAAGAGAAACAAACTCCACTGATTTTGTATCCTCAGTTTGTCCTGAGTGAGGGAAAAAAAAGTCCCAAGAAATCCCATTGGTGGAAAGTTTTGAAAATCACAGATAATCACAGATATTTAAACAGTGAATTAAAAGGTTACTATATATATAGTAACCTTTTAATTCACTGTTATATAGTAACCTTTTAATTCAAGGTTACTTTATATATAGTAACTTTTTAATTCACTGTTTAAATGTCTCTTCTGGCATTTATTCCTTATATTCCTTATTAGCGCATATCAAATCAGATAATGTGTGATATGCATGTGTAAACAGAATAATTCAAAGAACTTGTAATTGACTTTTTTTCTTGTCTTTGTGTGTGTAATCATCTTGTGATTTTTTATAGTGATATCTGAAAGTAAAATTTTGAACCCTTTCCCCTGTGTGTTAAAAACAGTGTTTTTTGGTAATATGTGGTCATAAATAGGTGATTTTCAAAACTTTCCACCAATGGGATTTCTTTTTTCCTTCACTCAGGACATACTGAGGATACAAAATCAGTTGAGTTTGCTTCTCTTGCAATTTGTCCTAGGTTGACCCCAATTTTGGCCTAAAATTACTGGACTAGTGCAGGACATAGGAGTTCTGGTGCCAATCAGTCAGTGGTGCGATCCATGGTGCGAGGGAGAGGCTTTGCACTGAGGACATTGAACTGTTACCTGTGTCACTATGCCCCCAGTGCCTGCCCTGAGAGTCTCCCCAACTCTGCATTACAGTGGTGTATATCCACCCAGGTTACAGTCTGTTTCCCCTGATTTCCCTTATATAATTAAAGGGGATTTCAAAACTGTACCTTGAAAAAATGTACAATTTAAAGTTTCGTGTAACCAAAACCAAGGACATGTTCACTGATTGTAGACGAAAACCTCTGGCTCCTATACACCCCACAGTCAAGGGCCACACAGGGGGAGACTATCATGACATAGAGGTGCCCGGGAACTGTCACTGATTAGCTTGTGCTTTGACACAAGTACTGTCATATGCAAGAGGGGTCAACAACGCTTGTTTTGTTTGAGGAGACCGAGGTCTTTCAATCTTGACGAGACCGTGTTTTACAATCTTTCATTCAGTCAGTCATTTCATTTTCCCATGATTCTTTGGTTGGGAAAAGTGTGTAAAACTGAAATGCTCGTAGCTGTATTGTTAATCACTGCAGCAAGATAACAGAAGTTGGACAGTCTGGTCTGCCCGAATGATTCGAGAGACAAGCCCTGCAGAAAGGCCATGCCAGCCTTCTTGATGCTGACCACCCACTGCACTCGGAGTTACAGACTCTCCCCCTCTGGTACCCGTTTCAAGGTGCTGAAGGTTAAAACAAACAGACACAGGCACTCATTTGTTCCAGCAGCTATTAGATTGTTAAAGAGAGAGGCACTCACACTAGTAATGCTTAACTGTAATGCATTTGCCTCCAGACTAGAGCCCATTGCGATGTGAGTGTGAGTATGTCTGCTTTTCAACTACTCGCCCTCCAGGATCACAATAAAGTTGAACTTGAACTTGTTGGGCTGGTAGATCAGTTAATTTTCTATGATGAGCCAGGTCCCGGCAGATGAGTGACAGCATGTGAGTCAGTACTTCCTAAGCATGATGGCGCTGTGCGTTCTGCCACGGTCTTGCAGTGGGAGCCCTCCATCCCTTGAGTCATTCGTAAAATGACCCGAGTGGATTTGTCCAGATAGGCCTCTCTGTAACAGTGCACTGACCCTTCTTGTTGATTGTCTCTCCCACCTAAATCAAAATAAAAGATCTCACTCCTGAAGTCCTTCTTTTTCATTTTACTCCATCTTTAAATGAACAAATCTCATAAAGTTAAGATAAGATAGATACGATAGACTTTATTGTCCCAGCGGGAAATTTGCCTTGGACATCACAGTGTCTTTAGTATAAAATCACAGTAAGACTGCCACCCTTCATTTGGAATAAGGCTAGTAGATCATAGGACAACATATCAAATAGGTTAAATGCAGCCAACAGAATGGCATTAATTTCTCCTACCTGTCATTGTTAGCTCTATAGGCAGCAATACAGCCAGTCAGGACAGGCATGTTTCCCTGCCATCCTCTGCTGAACCCCAAAGCAGCCACATATATCAACCAGGCGCTTCAACTAGTTTACATCATTTAAGTAATATATCACATATGCCATCTCGCTGATGTGATGCCATTTAGAAAACGTGCATCTAACAATGCATAATTACATGCTCAAATGAACAATAAGTGCTATATGTGCATATTGTTAGTATGAATGAATATCAGTGTGGGTTTATTTGTGTGGGAGTGTGCACGTAGATTAAATTAGGCACTATGGGCTTCGCTGCCGGAGATATTCGCCCTCTCGTTAATGCGGTTGAGCAGCAGTCAGAGTGGGAGTGTACAATTTGTGTAAATTAGAGTGACAGGGTGCCTCATCGCAGTAATCAGCCACCTTATCAGCAGCACAAATGTGGACTTAACTGTAAGGCCATTTTCACTGATACTAAGTATTCAGATGGCCAGAGGCGAGGTAACTTATGCTACATGCAGACACAGCAGGGTCAAAATTTCAGGCTTGTATGCCAGATTATGCTGTGATGTTTATTTTGCAGAATGCTGGAATAAGTAACACCATAACCAAGGGTGAAAACAACTGCATCATTGTTATTTATGTCATTTGCACTTCTGTTGAGAGAGCGAGAAATATGTAACAAATGTGCAATGCGTCCCATATAGAGAATTGCATACAATAATATTGCGCATCATTGCTCTTATTTCTTCAAGGCAGTTGGTTTTCTTATCATTTACATGCCTTCTACTGCTAGAGAGAGATGGAGCATGAAAACAAACTCACACACAATAACTCAAACGTAACCACAAGGCATTTCAGAGAGGACGTGAACGTTCAGGTTGAAAGCCACTTTCACATGAGAGAGCTGTGTTACGGCTTTGATGAACACTCAGCAGATAGGCTTTTCAGTGCATGCCTGCTGAACGACGAGTTCTCACTCTCCTTGGAGAACAATTAAAAATCCTCTAAGACCTCAGTTCTGAATGCAAAAACAACCCCCACCCCTCCCCTGTCCCCCAGAGTAATAATGTCACCTGAGAGAAGCAGCGATGATTTGTCTTCATGATGCAACAGCATGTCCTGAGGTGAGCAGAGCTTGAAGTGGAAAAACATGAAGAGCATGAAGTGCAGCTACTCCCCTGATTTACTTGTTAGCAAGGGGTCAGGAAGGGGGCCCCTCATTTGTGCTTACATTAACCCATTACCCATTACCCTAACTTAGTCTAAATTTCATTGTGCCCTGTTGCACAATGACAAATAAAGGAATCTTTAATCTTTGGCTTAGACAAGGTTGAACCAGAGCATCTTTCTGCCTTATTGAAATAGTGTCAATAAATGCCACCACACAACCTATGGGTCCAGTTGGCTAGCGTTCTCCAGATTATCCTGTGTGTGAGGGCCATGCTAAAAAAAACATCAAGGAAAAGCCCAAAAAAGCACATGCCGCAGCTGACAAAATTCTTTTATCTCTAGCCCGATCCAACTCCTTGCCTTTTTTCTTTTTCTTTTAACCTTATCCGCACCAGATGGATACATCTGTCTACACATTTTGCTGCCGATTTGAAACGATGTTTGACAGACAGGTGACATGACCACTGACATTTTGAGGTGCCCCCTGATTGGCTGACTGACCAACCTCTAAGAGGGCTTTCATTACATAATTCCACTGGTGATTCAGCAGTCATGTTGGGCTTCTTTTTTAACTGAGCCTTAAATAAAGAATTTGATCAGCTACTATGTCAGACCTCCCTAGTGGCATAAAGAGCACCGGGAGCTTCTGAGAAGGAGAGTTAGGTTTGGAATCCGGTTTATGCACAAAATATGCACTCATTCAGGTTTGTCTATGAGAAGAAACTAGACCTCTGATGATATGCCTGTCATTGAAAATATGAATGTGAGGGAACTTGTTTATTCCTCTATGATTTTCAACAGTGTGCTATGGAAGAATTATTTTCCCAGATTTTTAGATAAGAGCCCAACACACTATACAAATAATGTCTGTAATTGTAGTTTGTTTGTTTTTTTTCCCAGTAACAAATGAAGTGAAACATGTTACATGTTATTGAAGACTGAAATCAGCCTGCATGGTTGCTTCCAAAGTTGCTTTCTATTGTGTTGTGTTTTTTTGAACATCCCTTGGTTACAACTCGAAATTAGCTTGTAATTCAATTTCTTTGTTTTTATTTATTTCAAGTTTTTAAAAAATGGATAATGATAATTAGCCCTTCGCTCTCTGTCCATGGTGCTGAAATGTTCACCAAAACAGATGTGATGAAAGCTGTTTCCACTGCTCTCTCTTAGTCACAATTACATGCAAGCATTAGGCTTCCCTGGGTAAAATGTAGAAGTGCCAGTGCTGTGTACCAGTGAGTACCAGCCCACTTCAAGCACTGGAAGTGAGACGTAAAACAATATCTTACTGGATCTCCAACAAAAATCTCTCCTGAGTTGAAACGTTCTGGGTGCACTGTTTGTACTGGGTCTTCTCCAGTGGATCAGACAAGGCAGTCATAGTAACATAATGCAGGTTAGGTCATGGGTTTGATGTTCAAGTCGGGCTGAGGACCAAAATTACATTCAAAGTGCCCTCCATCAAACATAGCTTTTGGTGGTGCTGCGACCCACATAATGTGGCTGTGCTCAGCTGTCCAGATGAGGCTGCTGTGGTGTACAGAGCACAGTTTGGCTCTGCTGCATTCATGTCCTCACTGGATTCATGGGATAATTTGGAAGCTCACACTTCCAGGTTTGTGGAAAAAACAGCATTGAATTCATGTGCAAAGCAATTTTGAGAGAGATTTCAGTTAGCATCCACAGAATTTGAAAAGTGCATAATCTGACCATTTAATAAGACGACAGTGAGGAAACAATATTTCAGCAATAGAAACAGTATAAGACCCAAGATCCCCCACAAAGCATCGCCAGTGTAATTCTGGCAGGAACTTATGATGTAATGAAATTAACTAGAAAACAACAAAAAAGCACCACAACCACAGGGTATAACAGACATTTCTGTGTTTAAGCAGTGTTTTACAGTCGTACAGCTTAATAAGACAATGACAAGAAGGCTTGCTTTAGCCAACAAGTTAGGTTTCTCACTGGTTCATCAAAACATTATGGAAAAACAAAGCATTTCTGTACTAAATAGGTCAACCAGGACTCTGTGTTTGAAATTTTTAAATTGTGGCTCATTGAGGTTTTATCTTTCCAATTTCAGAAAGCAGAGAGTGGCCACCGGCCCAGGTGAACGAGACTAAGCACTACAAACCTATACATATCCCAGCAACAAAAACAAAACCAGATATACTTGCTTCATGCAAACACACACACAGAGAGAGAGAGAGAGAGAGAGAGAGAGAGAGAGAGAGAGAGAGAGAGAGAGAGAGAAACTGTTAAGAGGCATCAAAGAGACCCTGGTGTCCTTGAATTGGCACTTTCTTTCCAGATTTGGTGATTTAGTGTTTGGCCTTGGACACAACACACACCCACAACAATTCTTCACCATCACCACAGCGCTTTTGGGAGAGAAATATGAATGTGCATTGACAATCGTGGATAACGCAGATGCAGGGAGAAGATTTTTTAAGCCCAGGAACTTGGTGCAGCTGTGATGAATCATAATGGGCTGACAAGCTCCCATAAACAAATGCAGTGAAGCACAGCGAGCGTTCCCACATCCACATATAAAAGTGCAATACACACGTCTGAACAAATATATTCTTAGACATGTGTATGTGGTGCATGCTTATATATATTCAACCTACAAGTTGCACCGTGGTCTGATTTGTGCTCCCACCTCTGACTCCAACCCCTCAACACCGACTCCAAGCAATTTATTATATTGAATCAATTCAGTTCTCTGGGTGAACAGAGGTCTATTGATGTGCCTTCAAGCAAAGACAAAGAGACACGCGCAGAGAGAGAGAGAGAAACAAGGAGAGAGAGACAGCAGGAAAAGGCTGCAGGCAAATGATTATCAGTGTTTATGTGTTAAAACAGTAGCTAAAGTGAGGAACAACAGATGGTGAAATCAATCCCAATGATCAACTCTTGAAATAAATGATTTAAAGTGAACTTAAACTATCATAAATGTCAAGAGGACCTTGAGCAGGGCTTGTCTGTTTTTACTGAGCTTCATACAATTACTACTGATCAAATATGAATTTCTGACTCCGTGATCTCGTTACTTGGGACAAGAAATGGCACAATGCATGTGAGCTTAAAGAGCAAACTGTCAACTTAAATTTCAGGGCAGGCCGGTATTATCTGGAAAGATCACGTCAAGTAATCATTTTTCATTATCCGGTTTCTCTTTTCACCTTTTTGAATTCCATCAGATTAACGTTTCAAGGAAGTGCGGCTTAATGCTGACTTCAGGGGTCATCATTTTCTTTTAACCCCAACTAGAGATGAAGGGACCGATCATTGGTCTAGAAAGCTTGAGGATATTGGTTTGCTACGCTATATCCTCAAAAACACAAGATAGCACAAGATAGCTTCTACTTTGCTCTAAATTTTATCAAAGCAATGCATGCTGGGAAATATTTCAGTGAATGGGCTGATAGCCTGAAATATTCCAAATTTCTGCTGCTCGTGTAATAATGTGAATAATAAGATGTTAGCCATGTATAGGTAAAATTTCTGTCAAAAATCTGAAAATTAAAGACGACCATCAATCCCAGCTTCCTATTTATTTAAGCAGCAAACAGGGTTTTTTTTTTTACATTCTTACATCCAAGCTTCTGATTTTCCAAATGTTACACAGGCCACACTTGTTATTCTGCTTCTTTCCACTGATAACAGAAAAAGCAAGAACGCCTGAGCAGGGAGTAAAACTGATTAGCATTTTAAGAAGACAAAGCCGAAGTATATACCCATCATTATTCCTCAGTAAATCTGAGACTATCCAACATGATTTACATACTCAAGCCATAAAAACCAACCATCAGGAACACAAAATGCAATATTTCCAAGAAGTGACAAGACTGACACCCCAATTCACCCCCGTGGGTGTCAGAGGTTAATTGGTTGTTGTTGTTCATGAACGGAAAATACCTGCCATGGAGGAAGATTTGTGACCTCCAATCCCTCTTTTCTCCTTTGGTGAGTTTTTAACTGTTTTCCTCATAGCAGCCTCTCCATGTTTACAGCTAAGACTCTATCCAACAGGGAAGTGAAATCCCATCAATACAGAGAAATCTTGTTTCAAGTCATTTCTACCAGCATTTCCAGCTGTGCTTATTCTTTTAGAATGAGCTGATGCCTTAATGTGGAAAAAACACACACCACCAAACAACAAGACTGATATTATCCCCCAGAATGACTTCCATTATCATTCCACTGCAGCCCATCCCAGTGTGGTTAAATTAGATGTATTTTTTTCTTATCTATACATAGTCTAGTTAGTCTTTGCTATTTTCTGATCTCCATAATTACTGCAGAAACTAGTGGAGTTTATGCACTTCCAGGGCTCAGAAGGCTTCGCTGTTAGCATATGGAGAGTAAATTATAATAGCCCCGAGCCTCTGCAGGCTGCATGAGTAACCTGATTTCACCAACCCTTTATATGTCTATTATTACCAATTAAAAACAAGGTTCATATCGAGATAGATTTTGCCTGATTATGCTATAAAAGTGCTGTTTTTCAGTCTACCCTGCCGGAGCGGAGGAAGCAAGCCACATATTTCTGTCTCTTCTTCGCTGTCCTCTCATCTCTGTGAAGGGACAAAGAGGGCTCGCTGTCAGACAACAGCTGCAGGAGGAGAGCGAGCGGCTCGTTTACATGGCGCTGCCGTGTCGCTCTGATGGGGAGCAGATGTTCACTGCGATTGCTCGGTGGTGTGTTCATCTTGATTATGTTCCTTGTCGAGCTGGCCGAGGAGCAGAGCTGAAACGCAACTCAAGCCTCATCCTCGACAAAGGCTTCGCACTCCATCATGAGAAAAGGAAAAATTGCAGGCATGCTAAATTTATGCTGCAAAATGCGACATTAACGCAACTTTTGACCACGACCAGGGTCAGACCCGAACTTGCAGACATTTTTCTCATTGCAGAATTATTTTGTCCTGCATCTTTACTCAACTTGGGTTAGGTGTGCACACGAGCCAGCCTTTTGCACACTCCATCGTGTCATCATGATCTGGTTTGCAAATTTTTAAAGCCCCTGGGTATTATTTACTTCAGAATTTACTCCTGATTGCATAGCTAGCATCAAATGTTGCTGTAGTTGAAGTAATTGCGGTCCTGGAATAGGGAAAACCACATGATTCACTGATGTACTGTCAAGCAGCACAGAGCAGCTCTGCCAAAGCCTGCTGTTAAGTCTTGACTGGCTGATCGATTGGCTGACCTGAATTTGGCTCCTGATGAACATGTCCTTCAGTGTGGGAAACATCCTAAGCCAAGTTGATTCCAGAGCACGATTCAGTTTGCACTGTGCCAGCTTCACATTGCAGTCTTTGTCTTCTTTCTGCAAAAGTGGCGAGAAACACTGCCACTAAGGGACTAAGAGGGTCACAGTCATCAGGCTGCACATTCTACTGGTGGCAGCTTTAATCAAATCCAGATTTTCAGCTTCCTTAATTTTGGCATTCATATCATCCAAGATGCTGCTACAGTACCACTGAGCCTCTTACAGGAAACACACAGGCTCTCAGTTTTATAATGTGTCAGTGTCCCTGAGGGCTAGTCAATGCAAACATGCCTCTGTTTCATTATTATGTTCCCCTCATGAGTAACATCTGAACCTGTTTGTTTCAGTGGAGCCAAAATGTGTGTGGATTTATGAAAGCAACAAGCACAAATTAGCTGGGAATAGCTGCATGTCATAAATTAAATCTGCACAACCTATTGTAGGATACATATCATTTATTGATTTTTATTCCAAACAGTCAGTCAGAACAACAGCATCAACAATGATCAATCAATCGGTTTTTGCCATGGTTTCATTGTTGCATATTCACTGTTCATGTTGCATCAGTGATTGGAAACCTCTAGTTTGCTCATATGCTGTGATAACATGAGGAATTCTACAGCAGCAAAGTTACAGGATCATCCCAGTGATGTGAGTGATGTAAGAATGTTACTGAACGATGAACATTACCGTTTTACAAATTACGCAAGGATGCTAAAGATTTCACATACAATCACATATATATGTGATTATATAAGAAACATATGATCAAAATCCCTAAACTTTCCTATATGAATTTGAAACAGTCACTTTATAATGTCTTGCCTCTGTGGCTGACAAAGTTGTCAGCATTCATAAACCACAGAACTGATAACTGGCTGTGTAAAACAAACACTTCCCTGGGGACTGTTTTCAGCCGTTACATTAATTTTGGAAAAGCGGCTTTGTTCCCCTTTAAATATATTGATAGTGCACCCAGAGCATCTTACAGTCAGTTCATCCACAGAAATGGGAACACGGTTATCGGTTGCACTAGTCCCTGCGCACAAAATAGATAGCAGAGAAGAAGAGGCTGCGTATATTGCTTGTGTGCGTGCACTGAATCATAGCTTTGCGTGTGTGTGTGTGTGTGTGTGTGTGTGAGTGTGAGTGCGTTACAACAGATTTACAATAGATAAGAATGGTGACAGTAGAATGGATTACACTGAAGAGGGATTACATTCCGGCTACACTATACAACCCAATCATTTGACCCAATCTCACACACACACACACACACACACACACACACACACACACACACACACTGGTAATCTCTCTGATAAAAAAAAAAAAAAAGAAATTGTTGTTGTGGGTGGGGGTGCAAGCAATGCTGAGAGAGAGAGAGAAAGAGAGAGAGAGAGAGAGAGAAAGTGATTACTTATCTACAGTAAATAAATCAGCTCTTTCATGTCTTGTTTCAAAATACAATGTTGATGTGAAATTTTGAAGGCTAATGTATGAAATTAAAAGAAGAGAAACTCCCCCCAGGGAGAGATGAGTAACCCTGTGCAGGTTGTGTGTGTGACACGTGTGTGTTAATGTTAGTGTGGTATGAAGCCACATCACTGACCTTAACCACAGAGTCAGACGTCTCACTGGACCTCCTGACATTGAATGCAACTCACACCCACAGCTTGGATTTTTGTGAACTGAATTTCCAAGTTTGCCACATTCAGTTTGCATTTTGCCATTTTAGTTTCATTTTATTTAGGTGCTGGCCAGCCCAGTTTTAGTGTTGCACATCAGGATTGTCCCATAAAACTTGACAATGGGCTAAACACGGGATAACAATGAACCAAATGAGGAATGAAGAGATCAGAGGTTCATCCCTCAACATCTTTAGACCTACTGAGAAGACTGCTAGAGTGAAAATCTTATAAACTGTCTTTAGAAGTTTAGAAGTTTGCCAGTTTTTAGTTTGAGGTGTTTGTGTCATGACAGGAAAAGCAAGACTTCCTCGTGTTACAAGACAGGTTGAAGGAGAAAAGGTCAGACAGGAAGAAAAAAAAAAGGTCATTCTTGGAGGCTGATGGATGTGTCCCGTGGCCTCCAAATAAATCTGAATTGATTTTTCTTTACTCTTAATTTCTGACCTGAGAGGAGAGGGAAGGCTTAAGTGCACATTGTTGGAAAATTATTCATGTTTTGACAGATTATATTAATTTCAACACAATCGTCCTATGCGCGACCTCTCATACTTAATATGGTCACAGCCTAAACACAAAGTGCTGCAGTCCTTACATCAGTTTTGGAGCTAGATTAGAGATTTTGTTTTATTATTATTTATTGAATATATATTCATAAATATTGTAATTTCTCTCATTTCACAGTGTGATCATTTCATGGTAATTATAGTTAATTACAGATAGTGCTGTCTGTGACATCTGAGTGAACCTGCTGCAGGCAAGATTGTTTCATTCTTTTTCCATGCAGCCATCTGGTGAGCTCTTCCTCTTCATTAATAGGTGTTACAGTCAAAGGTTTGCCGCAGGAGATGCTATGTGAACAGAGATTACATAAATCAACCAACTTCTCCATTGTGATGCTTCAGCAAAGCCCACAGTTTTGTCTCCCCCTCCTTAACCAGACAGTGAGAAATTCTGGGTAATCGAAGTGAAAGCCTCAGCTCTGTCTGCAGGCTTCTCCCCAAAATCTTTCAGCACTAACAATCCATTAAATCAGGCCCAACAAAAGCCTGTATTATACAAGTATGGAAAGCAGATGAGATGGCAGAAGACAGGTTCAGAAAAACAAATGTTTGGAAGATCATGGCACAAAGAGGAGAGGGAAAGCAGGGGCAATGTCATCTAAAGCCCTTTGGAAGCTGAGCTGATTCACTGGGTTTCTCTCAAAAACACGAGGGAAAAGGTAATGAGCAAATTAGCAACAAATGACCTGAACAATTACCAAAATGTGAGTGAAAACATTAAAAAATAATAATAAATTTTTAAAAAAGTGAAACACTGGAATATTAGAAAAATAGTAATAATGATGATAGAATAAAAGTAAAAACAAAAATAAACTCTTTATAAATTTAAATTACAGGAAACGTACAACAACAAAAAATGTCACCCAAAAAACCTAAAAACCTAAATTAAAATAAAGGAGTGGAATTTTATTCAGAGGGTGAAATAAAACCTCTTCACTATTTTACCCTTAACAGACAATCCCACACAGACCTACTCAAAATGAACATATCCCCAGTATCCACACATATACTAAAGCATACTTTTTTTTCAATCACACACACACACACACACACACACACACACACACACACACACAGTCTAGTTGGAAGCAATATCGCTGGACTAAAAGTAACAGTCGTACAGGGACATCATCTCCCTTCACCTAATCCTAATCCATCTACTACCATCTCTTTTTCATTAACACACAGGGTCATACGCAGGATGTGGATTGTAGTGCTGCATCCTACAGCCATATTTCACTTTAGCACATATAAGTAGCTGCAAGCCACAGCAAAAACCTGATCTGGTGATCTCCATCACCAGAGATTTTGCCTTTTAGTCCACCCACTCGCACATTAAATAAGCATACCTTCAAATTAATAAATGATGGACCATTTAATAAAAATGATGGCAATCCTAGGATCACAGTTCTTCCAGTAGAAGGCTGTGATGTTCCACCATGAACAAGTGACCCCTGTTGGTCAAACCTCTGCTGATGTAATTTATCGCTGCACAAATCCTTTCTGCTATAATTCATACATGCACTAAGAGTTTATGATGTTTCCACTCATTCTGAAATGGGCACAAGCAGAGGAAGAAAAAAAAGTGCTGATATATGATGAAAAATAAAATTATATATATATGAAAAACATCAGCAGTATAACAAGTTGCAGCATAGTGCATGTTTTCTGATGATACTCGGTGGTCTTACACACACACAGTCCAGTATGGAGCCAAAATGAAACATTGCATATTAGTTTTTAGTTTGATTTCAGCAGTTTCACAAAACCCTGAAGTTTAAAAGCTCAAAGACTTTACATCTTTATGATTAGGAGGTTTTCTTTAATAATTTTGACTAACGAGAACTTTATCTTTCACACAAGCCTCTGTTTTGGACTGCATATGTAAGTAATGAAAAGAAAACAAACAGGAATCCTGCCTACATCAGGGAATAAAAAACTAAATGCTTTAAGACATCTGTCAGTGGACATTTTTATTTTATTTTATTTTATTTTTTCAATAAAAATAAACACCTCAGTTTTAATAAATTCATATTACAAATGTAAAAAAATAAAAACAGAAAAATACAAAAGTATACAAACACATGGTATGTTCTAGGTTCAAGAAATAGAGGCATTTCTGTACAGATAATGCAGTATGAAAAACTTTAGAGCATCAAGACACTACTTTCATATGCAAAGAAAAGGTGTTCCACATTCAAGGAGGCAAGATAATTATTTATTAATTGGCAATAGCAAGTTGGCTACAGGCTACACGGCTCAAAGCCAACTGGTATCCTCTAATCAACTCACATGTAATTAAAGAGGCACTGCAACCTGTACAAATCTATGATATTGAGATTTTAAATGTTTTTTCAATCCCTCTAAAGTTACCACATCAATTCAGCATTATTGATGGGACTGCGACTATTCAAAAAAGGCATCTAGAGCTGGTGGCTCTGTCCTGATGAATAGGCAAACCACTGCAATACCTCTTCTTTGACGCATGCAAGGATGTGTTCACTCACATACTAAACAACGTGAGGAAGGTAAATACTACATCACTGCATCTCTGCTGCACATTCCACTATTTTCTGTTAATTTGCATTATGGTTAAAATATGTATTACAATTTCCAGTAGTGTGTTAATACAAAAGTTAAGACATTGGCTCTTGAAAGCTTGCGTTTCTATTTTTTTCCATTAGTTTGTTATTTAGTTTTCTCATATACCATTACCATAACTCCCTGAAGAATCCCGCCTGCCCAACATATTATGACAAACTGTGTAGACGAATTCCAGGTGAAATAAAAATGGAGAGAGTACCTTTAACCCACCTCAGCTGTCTTAATTTCACCATAAGATAAATATTCAATGACCATAACGTTGAAACAAATGCATTTTAAGTAGCTGAGCAGTTTGCCTGTTGATCAGAAAATGAAATAGAACTAGACAGCCATCTTGAGACAGGCACAACTTTCATGACAAAGAAATAAACAACCAGCATGTATCCCAGAGGCACTTACTAAACTGCACTAAGCTTGCATGAGCAAATGCAGCTTTTGCTGGACGATTTCACAGTTCATGGCCCACAGGAACTCTGTCAGTCCCCCTGTGAGGATTTCCTCCATGGGAACAAACTGAAGCACCTGTTTCTGACACCCAGAGGACTCGCTACTGCCCGTGTTGTCCTCTCTGTTTGCCAGTTCACTCATGCGCTTGTGGACATCAATGAGGAGGGGGAGTATTTGTGCAGCAGCTTCAGGGCAGAAGCCAATGCACACGAGCACTGTCCCAACCAGTCCGGACGGGGGTGGACACCTGAACGTAACCAAGCGAAAAGACAGATGCAGGCAGAGGATGATTGCTGCTGTGACACGGGTGAGCGCGGAGAAGAGCGGCAGCAGGAGAGCGTCCCCTGAGTTCAGGTTTTGCAGGGAAAACACAACTCTACTTAACAGCTCCTGCTGGTAAAGCGGCTCCCCGTCGTGCAGGGTGATGCAGCCGTACCTTGGAAATGAGGGCTCTGCGGAAAGATTTATGACTAAATCCCCAATTTGGCCCTGGCAGGCGCTCCACACTGAGCCACTGCCAAAGACCAGACACTGCCTCTTGACTTTGTTTCCACCGTTAAGGTTAGGGGCTGTGCTGCTGCAGAGTGCTGCCACCTCTGACAGCATGGAAGTGGCACAAATCACATGACAAGAGTCACAGGGAGGCACATGAGCCCATGCTGCTGCTGACCCCTCAGCCGTTTGCAGCAGGGCTTCGTTCAGATGGTTCAACAGACCTCCTTCACAGAATGGAGAGTTTCTCACTGTAGGGAGTGCAGGCCCCACGATAACATACCAGGAGTCGATGTCACACTCTGTCAGTGGCCCCTCCAGTACACAGTCTCTCCCACTGGCCTCAGTGCAGTGTCTCTGGATCCACGTAGCATGGCAACCCCTCTCAACACGCTCCCTCCAGCTCAGGGTCTGTAACTCCCTCCGCTCGTTGAAGGAGCCCATTTGCTTCCTCTGTCCCAGAGGCCGTCCCGCTGTGACGCTGCAGCAGGCAGGGCTCACTGTGTTACGAGACACCCACTGCACCCGTCGAAGGCAGCTCACCTGAACACACAGAGGGGAAACTTTGATAACATCAACTCAATACAGTATCAACTATTTGCATTTGGGATATGCAAAATTCTTAGATGCATTGTCTCTTGTTGTTAATTTAATCAAATTAACAACAACTGCAAACTGCAATGCATCGCTAAGCCACATTTAGGAGCTACCATGAGCAGAAATAAACTTTTGAGCACAAATCCAACAGGGGAAAACATGCAAATCAAAAAGAACTCTGGCAACTCACATAACTGTCAAAGTGAAGTGTCAGTATCGTGAAAAAGCACAATGTTTACTGTCAGTTTTATAAAGATACAAATATTATGTGTGATGAGTGTGACGATCTGCACAATTGAAAATAGTGGTGGCAGCAGTGCAACTAGTTCAAAAAGTTAGTCTGGAGCTATGCCATGTCCGCAAATTTGATCATGTTGAATTTAAGACTTTTTAAGAGTTTTATATGCCGGCATAATGAAGCATAAGACCAACACTCAATTTAAAACAAACATGAAAACAATTGTAGAGAAGAATATACATTGTCCTCATAAAGTGTTCTGTTTCATGGTGTTATAGCTTGAATTAAAAATGGATTCATTAATGAGTTTTTTGTTTTGTTTTGTTATGTTTTGTTTTACTGAATGTCTTTGCAATGTCACTCTTTATTGAGTTAAATGGCATCCAAATTCCTCTGAATGCCCTTGAGATGTCCCTACAACTTGACTGGATAAGCTGAGCATTAGGGCAGGACAGGACAAAATCCCAAAATCCAGATGAGCCAAGTTAATACAGACGTTATCGAAGAAGACTCAGCTGTAGCTGGCAAAGATGCTTCTAAACAGTATTAGCACAGGCAACAGAACACTTCAACTGGACATTTCTTTATTTCATTTTCAACATATCTGTGGAAACGTCTAAAAACACTATAATAATGGGCTATTTCTCTAGATTTACTGCTTGCAGTAACTTGACTTTCTCTATTCTGGTGGGAACTGAGGCCCAAGTGAACTGTGTGGGAGCAGATGGACAAACAAGACCTTAGCTCCCTGTGCAGTACTTTATGGTGCCTGCCTGCTGTACCCTTGTACTGGACACCTGTGCAGACTGATTCTCACCTGGACTCCTTTTCCCCTTTTTATTTTTGAATTATACTGGCTGTGTGTACCTGTTTCCTCCAAAATTAGTAGAGCAACCCCTATCATTTTGCAATTTTATCACCAAAATACTGGCGCTGATGAACTCACCCCTTAGACCTGTTTGTTTTATGTCTGTACCTGTTCAAGTTTGTTCTAAAACTCAATAAAAACAGTGTTAAATAATAATAATAATAATAATAATAATAATAATAATGGGATATTTGTCTAAAATGTTGACAAAAATCTGCTTTCATTTCAGATTCAGGCTGCAACATTATTATTGGAAAAATAGCACAAAATTCTTAAGATTTTAAAAATTTGAATTTGAAGTGAAATGCCTAACTGTTTAACTGTTTCCACTACTCACAGATAATTGGACTTGGATGGGGGTTATGTATTAACCTCATTTCATCAGTCTGTCTGCTTGTTTCTTAGATAGACAGATGCACTTTGTTTATCCCTAATTGGGAAATTCTTGTTTGCAGGATATCTCAACAGGTTATGAACAGATTTGCATGAAACTTGGTGGAGAGGTTGGTCATGTGGCAAGGAAGCACACATTCACACTGATTGGCCAAAGTGGGGTGTGGCAGTGAGTATGATTAACTTTTGGTGAACATCCAACATGTGGAACTGGCAGAGCTTGCATAGTGTTGATGGAGGTATGTGCTCTACTGGGTGTTTTTTTTTTTTTTCTAGTTAGGTAATATGATTTTAGACATTAGAAGACATTTTCAGGACATCCTGGCCATTCCTACCTGGAAGCGATGTAGGTACTCTTGCACCGTGTACTCTCTGATGTAGTCGAGCCGCTGCCTCTGCTCAGCGCTCATATTTTCAAACAGCTGCAGGTTCTCTCTGATCGTCTCTACCTGCAGTGTATAAAAGTAGGAGCACACCTGTTCATGCTGTTCCAGAAACGACGGTGGGATTAGGGAATTCTGGAAAAGTGCCTCTCGGTCAGCTAGATGGGGCCCGTAGTTCCGAATCAGCTTGGAGAGCAAGGGCCGGACAGCGTCCTTACCATCGTAGTTTAGGCACACAACATACACCTCAGAATTCCCCGCCTTGCTGGTGGCGGGTTTGAAGACGCTCACGGAGCGGAAGCAGCAGTTCAGCAGGTAGAGCAAGCAGACAGACGAGTGCTCGTACATGGTGAACATTTTCAGTACAAAGGAGCCGCCGGGGCTCAGGAGCAACAGTGCAGCCACGGCCTCACAGTAGTGCAGCGACGCCACCAGAGCCTCCTGCTCATCAGGGTTCTCCTGGCAGTCAAAACTCCCGTCTGCTGTCACCATAGAAACTTGGTGTGTGTTACCCACAAACGCCTGCAATTCCAACAAGTGTTTTTGGTTCATGATGTTGCCAGTGTTATCAGAGCCAAAGAACCACCAAGGTAGCGTGTTAGCAATTAGCCGATCATCTGCAATGGTTGTGTTCCCCCCATTAGCCTCATGGTAGGGGTTGAGGGTGTTGGCGGTCCAACTCCAGTCACAGTATCGTGTGTGCTCTCTTGTTTTGATGTAGTGGTTGAGAGCAGTTATAAAGGCCCCCGGTGCTTCACACAGGTGAACCGTGTTCAGCTCGCCACTCTGAATCGCCTCCTCTGGAAGAAGTTGAAACGTCCCTAGGATCTCGTAGAACTTGCACCAGGCCTGAGTGCAGATCTCCGCGTTGGCAGCGGAGCGAACAGCGGCGATGACCTTCCCTGCGCGATTAGTGGAGTTGGTGTGTTGATGCCAGACCTCCACAGCTTTGTCGCTCAGCTGGTTCTTCACAGCGTTCAGCGATGCCTTCAGGGCCTGCAGCTGGCAGTGCTCCTCTGCAGGGTGTCTGAGAGCAACATTTGGGTCAGGGATACACCACTCTCCATTGGGAGGTTTGGTGTACGTTCTGACCTTATTGAAAAGATCTTTAATCTCACCGACTATTTCAGGGTCAGAGGTCACCATATCGCTGAGCTGCTGCGACCGGCTTACTTTCCTTCTGGTCCCACTGCCCCTGCTCATCCTCCCCACTGGACCCCCTACAACACAACAGTAACAATAACATTGATTAAAAAAACAACTAAGCTTACACCATCCAATTTCTGATTTCATGCAATCCACCAGCCTGTACAGTGTCTATCTGACCTGCTTAAAAGGCATAGGATTGATTCAATCTGCAAGGGGGAAAAATCAGATATAAACTAATGTATCACGTACATTTTACATTTAATAATACCAAGACCGAGTGGTGAAATACCAATTTCACCTCTTTGTGACAGCTGTGGGCAGACTGTAAACACAAGAGATGACCGAGGCCATGACCGAAGCTTTACCCACATGGAATAACATAGATTTTCTACACAACAACAAAATATGACCTCTTGCAATTATTCAGAAAAATACCTAAATCCATCCATCTTTCAGTCGACTCTAATATTAGCAAACTAGTTTTGAACGAATCTTTGGCTACATAGCGAGAAAGGCAGGCTAAGAGAAGGCTAAAACATGTAACATGTTTCAACTTTCAGTGAACAGAACACTCCCCACAGCAAACTAGCAGGTTAACTGTTATTATTTGATTTTCATTTATATTTCCTATTTTTATTTATTTTTTATCTTAACTATGTTAAACACATAAATTAGTTACTTATTTCATTTTTACCCATTTATTTCTCAAATTTATACATTACTTATAGTAATTATGAATTAAAAAGTCCTTAACTTTGTCAAAAATTGCACAATATGGAATAGTGATACTTGTTGCAAAACTGCAATAATTACAGAATTGCAATACATTTTGAATCAGCACCAAAGTATCATAAACCCATGTATTGTGCACTTAACCTATGTCATATTAAAATATTACAAAAACCAAAACCTGAGACAATATGTACTCTCATATCACAATAGATATACTATCAATATATTGCACAGCCATCCCTTGGACTGCTACAATGCAGTTATGAGTGGCAATATACTATAGATGATCAAGGTCCTATGCAATTACAACTCATATATCAATACTAAAAGCAACAAAGACTTAATTACTTAATTAACATAAGACCAATTGCTTTTTGGTGGTGTTCCACATGTTTTAAAGGGTTGTCTTTGCATTGAAGTGACCTCCATTTGTCCTTTACAAATTACCGTTCCTGACCCTCCTGACAAAGCAGAGCTTAACTAGAAAGTAAGAGTAGGGGTCACATCCAAGCAGAATGATAATTAAGGTGTACATACAGCATTTGGACACAGATATGCAGTGGGACTGTACAGAATCAGTAGGTGACTATTTTTTAAATCCAACTAGACTGACACCTGAGCTGGAGTCTAATGAATGTGCCCTCCCTGGCTTGTATTTCCAAGGAATCTCAATGTCTAAATGCTGTTAGTGTTGTATGACAGCAATGGATCAACACCAATAATCTTTTCCCAACCACACAACTACATATTGTTTGATTATTATGGATATAGATGTGCTAGTATGTACGTTGGATGTTGACCTGAATCTGGTCGTCATATCAATAGGTTATACCTGAATCAAATAGCCTGCACACTATGTATGTGTACACTACACCTGCTCCCTGTGATAATAAAAAATAGTTACTGATGTGACACTATGATTACCTGTAAACTAGATCAAACTAAGCAGCTGTGCAGGTCTGCCATTTCCCTGTTCACTGACTGGGTTCGAGGAAACGGTCAAACTCAGGGGCTTGTTTAGGCTGAAGAAGAAGAGGAAGCCGAAGGAGCCAGTTAGCAGCGACTCCAGAAGACTTAGCTCTGCTGTTTACTAATTTTCATACAAAGCTCTTGGCTCTACGAGTCGCCACATACCGCAGGCTAGTGGTAAGGTTTGACATAACGTCGACCTGGACGCTGCCCTGCTGACTGCGCCGAAAGGGAGCACCGCCACCGCCTTAACGGCTCGGCTGTAGCAACGAAATTAAAAAATGACCAAGTTTTCTGAGTGTACCAAGATGAACTAAAGGTTTTCAAGGGCGGCATACTGTTACACTGTATCGACCGTGGTCAACAACTAAGCTGTGCTTGTTTGACAAACCTCCAGCCCCACCAACAGTAGCAGCAACTTACCAGGCTCGGCAGTTGTAAATGGAATGGAAACATACTGTCACATGACTCACTATCCAACTGCGCATGCGGGTGTCCGCGGGGGCGGGGTTACGTTTTAAAGGGTAATTTCACTCATGTTTCATTTGGAATTAGGTTCTTTTAGGGTTTTTTTTTTCGATTCTGAAACAGAAAATGCAAACCTATCCCCAGGTAGCCCACTTAGGAGTATTTCCAGTCTTTTGTGGAACCTGACTTATTAGGAATTTGAATAAAAAAATAAATAAATAAATAATGTACTTTCCTTCAGCAGCGTTTCAGTGGCCTAATTTATTTTACCTTCCAAATGCAAATTTTTGGTTGTCGCAGATATGTGATTGGAGAATCTATGTCACAGGATCTGGCTCGACTGGTAATGTCCAGATTGCTTTGCTACTCCTTTTGCCAATTCTGAACTACAAATGGAAGAAAGTGCTCTACGGAGCTTCATCGTTCATCCGTTCAGGCCATTTAATAATTCTATGAAATAATCTAACTAAGTGGTTCCCAAATTTTCTAACATCAAGGACTCTTTGGTAAATTGACTTAAGGTAAATTGTACTTGACAATGGACGTTCTATATTTATCCTTATATTGGCTTAACCATGTTTACCACCTCCTTTACAGCTTATATCAAGATAATTCTAATGAACTTTTCTTTGGGGCAGACATTTCACACACACACATACCTACACACAGACAATTGTATTACATGTATTGGTCTTATGAGAACATCCTGCAACCTCAGTTTCAAGAGACCATGATTATATGGCTCTAAATGACCGCATACAATGAACACTGCAGTCAGATTCTTGTGTACGTGCCACTTGTGCACAGCTTGTTTACGCTTTGGCTGAAAATGTATGACCTTCAGGTTTGACAGTATAAAAAGGAACTAGTCACAAGGAGAGATACTCATTCATTCAATAGTAGACTCTCGGGATGTCCAGGTGCAATTAACCTTTCCAAAATGGTGCATGTGAACATCTGATTCAAGAATTTCCTGAGATAGCCATGACACTCCATGTAATATTAATGCAAGTAGTGAGGCATTATTTCTGTTTATTTGTCAGTGTTGCCTTACCCTTCACTAATTGCACTATCCCTTTCAGGTAGATGCAGTCGTTTAAATAAAAAAAATGTGGAGGGTGGAGAAAGGCAGCTGTAGCCCTGAAGGTCTAAAAACACAAAGAAAAAGACAATCAAACCCCCAGGCTTGTGTTGTGGAGGGAATCAGAATAAAGGCCATGCTGAGATAAGACTCAATCATGCATAATAGCTTCTAATGCCCCCCAAGTACTTATATAAATTTCACATTTACCATGGTGACACTTGTGTCAGACATGTGCTTTGAAATTATTCCAGGACAGTAAACTGTTAAAATACTGGCGAGGTTTTGATAATTCTGCATTAAAAAGGAAGAAAAAACACATGGCAAGTCAGGCTTTACTGCTGATAATCCAGCCTCCTTCAAATGTTAGCTACAGTTTGAATTATGAATGGGGTCATACATGTAGTTTTAAATGTGGGGACTTTAACAACACAGCACATCTATATGCTCACTTAACCTGTGCTGCACTTGGTGGAACATGCAACCTATTAGAAAAGCCTGCTCACTAATACTGATAAAAGGCCTGAAATGGTTTACTTAAGGAGATGATCTTGATATTAGGGGGAAACTGTAGCACATGCATGTACCTTTATGTTGTGGAGAGAAACAGGCTGAACATGAAATCCTTTCTGAACTTAGATGCATTCTGGTCAACAGCTTTCATCAGCGCTGAGCTGGCTACACTGTATGTTGCACTTACGCAAGATCAAGGGAATTGGGTTACTCATATCCTCACCTGATGTAAACAGTTTGCCTGTGGCCTCTCCTTTTTTATAGACCAGTATATATTTTACTAGTTAGATGATTAAATATAAACAACTGAAAGCACAGTAGGTCAATCAAAAGATTAGTTCCAAACTTGGATAAAATCCAAAAGCCAAATAATCAGCCTCCTATTCCTGGCTTGTCCTGTGACCCCCATTCTCAGAAGTTTGAGGGGAGTGAGGACAACTTTGCTTTTATCAGGGTGCAGTTCTCAGAGAACTGATGAGAATATCACAGTCGTGAGTATAAAGCTGGAATTGGCTTGGGAGATAAAGGAGAATGGGTACATAGAGCCAAACTGCACAACAAGAATGTCAAAAGTAAGATGTAGTAGCTATTTCTGTTGTTATGCTGCAGTCTTCATTGTTATCCACATCCCTGTACTCTGTGTCAGTGCAATAAATGGTTTAATCCTGCAACATGTTATATACTGCTTTACAATTGTTTTTTACGTTTCCTTTGTTTATAAGTACACTGTGCCTGACGGGCTGAATGAAAATGCATTTAGCAAACTCTCTGCTGCTTGGTAGATGTGACAAAAACCTTTGTGTCTGTTAGGTTTGAATTCTCTCTAGGCTTTGAGAAGAAAAAAGAAATTATAGTTCACTGGGAAGCAAGTCGATGGGACGCTATGAGGTCATCAGATATAGTTTACATCTCATTGACATGATTTGCAGTTATTTGCACTTACACTTTACAAAATATGTCACTTCTAATACCATCATAAACTCATAAACTGGACTCCTGCTCAATCAGATTTCATGCCATGCTATTCTAATGGAGATACCACAAAATAATCAATAATCATATAGGCCTATAATGTTTAGCAGTTATTAACACATTGTTGGCGGCATCTAGTCCAGCTCCTCAGGATGCTTTTCTTCAAGATTGTATTCCCATAGAATTTTTTTCTTTAACTAATATAAATAAGTATGTGGTATAGTGTAGGCACTAACACAAGGGTTTAATTTACCAATATGTAATAGCTAGGGGGAACATAATATTGTAATAGTGGATTAATAGGAAAAGGGATATAGCATCACCTTACTGAGATCTTAATTCACTCACCCACCCACACCCAGGCCCCCTAACCCTAACCTCCCAACCACACACACACACACACACACACACACACACACACACACAAGCACACTCAGATATACACTCACACACACACACAAGGTGACGGAGACCTGTCCTTGACCTGAGCTCATTGCCACCGTGACGTTTATCGTTCAGTTCATCCAGGGGGTCAAGATGTGCTGTCATCAGTTCAGTGAAGGCTGAGCATCACAGTGATGGACGCTTTTTATCTGCATAATGATGATCTCAGCCCGATGACTGTATCCCTGATGCAGGGAATACAAGGTCACACAGATACATGCACACATGCATGGCTTACACCCCAACACACACCTAACCACAATAGTGATAGAGTTATATCCCTCATCACATAAATACACGGACACTATCATTAGACTGTTTCAATTATCAGCAGATTACACAGGAGCCAAAGAGGACTTTTTCCCATTCTGAGCACAAAGAACTTAACAGGCAGATTTTAATCAGTGGGACAGCAGCAGTGACAAAAATCACACACACACATATTGTAAGCGCACACAGACACACATGCGCGTGCGCACACACACACACACACACACACACACACACACACACACACACTATGCCAGGACCCAGAGTATAAGAGTACAAGATAATGGAAATAATATGCAACCACTTCATTTTCATTCAGGCATTTCGCTGACGCTCTTATCAAGAGCAATTTGGAGCTTAAACAGAAGAAGTCCCCACAAATTGCTGTTCATTCATTACTGCTGCAAGAACATTACAAGCAGTCTTTTAAAAAAGTGGCCACAAGGGACAGCATAATAATGGGGACTAGAAAAGGTTTTTAGAAGTCAAGGAAATTTACAGTATATAGTGAGAGATGGGGGGAGGGGTACTTAAACAGTGGCTTTCATCTTGCAGGAACTTGAGTTGATGAGGTGGACTTTGCAGTCCTGACTGAGATGGGAAGACCACACCCCAATTATGGGAACATTAGGGGTGAGTCAGGACAGGGTCGAACAATGTGGGACAGCCTCGGAAATGCAAAGCCGTCAGCAGCTGCAGAGGACAAAGAGCAGACCCTCTTTCAGGTGCAGCTCCCTTTAAAGTCTCGTGGGTGAGTAGCGGCAGTTTAACCCTTAGAAACCTGAACAGATTCATTTGATTTCTCTCAAACATGTCAAAAAGTCAATGAGCAAATTAACAAGACCCCAGAATTAGCAAGAAATTAATAAAAAAAAAAAAAAAAAAGCTACAAGAAAATAACCTGACAAAGAAAGTAGAAAGAAAAGTAAAACACAAAAAATGACCTGAAAGCAAAAACATTTTTCTCTTATAACAGCATTTTCAGTGTATAATACTGTTTATAAATACAGTTTACAAGGTAATGTAATATTGTAAATGCTAAATAAAACTTGATAAAAGGCATACTTTACAGTCATTTTTTGGTAATCATTCTCTTGCTCTCTCTGTCTCACTCCTGCTCTCTTTCTTTCTTCAGTTTTCAGGTCATTTTCTGTCTTTCTTTCTTTCTTTAATTTTTTGAGCTAATTTCTTGCATTTCTTGCAAAGTTCAGGTCATTTCTAGCAAAGTCGCTCACTGCATTTTTTCTCATATTTTTGAGCGAGTCAATTTGTTCCAGGTTTCTAAGGGTTAAATGCTCATGAAAGGCGTGTGAATGCAAACACAGGATACAGGCGTGCTTGCGGGGTTCAGGATGGTGTCTGTGCTTTGTGCTTGTGTGTTTTCCAAGGACATTTTTCTATATTCGGTATTTCTTTGGGTTAGCAGATTGAATTAAGCCACATGACGTAAACACGATAAAAAATAGCACTGTCTGAGGTTTTCCTTGGGGAAATTAGTTCTGCTCTTGCATGAGATGAAAAAGTCTATTACATAAATGGAACAGTAATATGGATCCACTGTGTATCAATACATGTTTTTCTTCTTGAATGAGGTTTGCTAATATGTTCACTGTTGTGTGTGTGTATGTGTGTGTGTGTGTGTGTGTGTGTGTGTGTGTGTGTGTGTGTGTGTGTTTGTGTGTGTGTGTGCTTAAGAGGGAAAAAAAAAAGAGAGAGCACATAAGCAGGTCTCTATTTCTGTCACGTCAGCACGGCTGATATGTTGCTTTTAAGTAGGGCCCTCTATGCATAGATTTATCCCTCATTTTCTAGATTTACTGACTATCATAACTCACTCACAACCCAACACACACACAAGAGCTCACATACACACACAGGTCGTGTGCCATAACTCCTTTGAGCTTGATGTCAATAAATGATGAACGGTGATGTAGAGCATGTCTCAGCTGTCACTCTGTGTGCAGTCAAACCCATAGATTTATAGGCCTGTCAGTAATATAATCTGGGCCATTTGTAGGTCACTACAAAAGGGAGAGGTAAAAAGAAAGGAAGGACAAAAATCATGTACAATGTCAGGGAAAAGGGCCAACACTAAATTCATCAAATTACATTGCAAAAGAATATTATTCCCCCAGCCTCTGAGACACGCTGCTCCACCTGTCAAAGTGGCCTCATGGAGTGTGTTAAGACTTGTTTTTTTTTCCATTGCAGACCAACACACACATTCATATGAATGAATGTATGAATGAATGACTAAATAAATAAATAAATAATGCTTCCACATACATTTATAGTGCAATACTGCCCCCTGGCACTGATTTGTAAATTCAAATAAAAACTCAAAACAGACAATGAAGGTAATACCTTATTTAATATATGTCTTGATAAGGATAATAAATTAATGAAACATAAATAGAGCTATTCAAACATAAATATGCACATTTGTTTTTTTCTATACACACTGAACAACTGAACACTGTGACCATTCTTTTTCTTTATATGATTTACATTCGAGAGGCCACACGTGTCTCACACATGAAAATACTACAGTCCCACGTACTAAATCAATTGTAAATCTCAGCCATTGATGACTTTTATGGCTAAGGATTGAAAAACATAAAGAAACAACTTTTCAAATTCAAAGCGGATTTGTGCAAAAGAGATTAGCATCACAAAACCCCTCTGAAGTCACAGTGAAGCTGCTGCCACAGATGGAGGCTGTCGTGATGCTGATTAATGACATTCAAAACTTGTGCAAAAGCTCCATGACAGCAATAGTTGTACTTTGTCCAAAGATGAAGGCTCCAACAGTGACAGTGATGACACCCCATATTGATAACAGCACCCTGCAGAGGGACAGAGGGGGATTAGGGGTGAAGGGGAACATCCAGATGTCGATCAATATAGACTCACTTTCAAACTATTAGCCTGCAATATGAACAATATTGTAAAAAGGATCATATTGTGGTAAACTTGACAGATATTGTGATGGCAATATGATTCATCATTTTCATAGGAATGAATATTTGCATCGTAATTTTCATTTTCAATGAAAACTATTAAAATGATGATGTTGTGATATTGTGATTTTGATAATATCGCAATTAATTGTTCAGTCCTAATTTTTGGTTCTGAGCTCTTCCTGTAGTGGGACCCTGCTGCTATGCACTCACCTGACTCTCGGACTCACAGACTCTGTTTGTTGCATGATGAACACCAAGCAGAGACCTGTAATATGAAGATGCCGACACACACACACACACACACACACACACACACACACACACACACACACACACACCAAAGTGTCAGTGTGAATTACTTTAAAGCAGGGTTAATGAAGCATGTGGCCACATCCGTATCTTTACATGTACACACACTCAAACATGTTTAAGTCTACACTGATTTTCATACCAGGAAAGATAAAGATGAAGAAGGCACTGATTCCCCCTATGACACTGATGACCTCACTCATGTCTGGGACAAACATGGCGATGAGGAGGGTGACGGTGATCCAGATGACAGTCAGGACCACTCTGCAGCGGCTCTCAAAAGAGTGTGTGACGACGCCCCTTCGACGTCTGCGAATGCGCAGCACCAGGTCCAGGATCACAGATCTGTTCCATGTACACAGAATCAAGGTCAAACATACAATATATTAGGTGTCACACATACACATGTATTCACACATAAATGTACCTACACACACTTTTTGATACAAAAACCAACTCAGTCAGTGCCATGTAAACATCTGTGTTCCTTTACTGAGTGTGGCGGGACACAGCTCAGGCTTACCTGCCCAAAAGCAGAATGATAGGATAGATGGTTATGATTGATATTCCAAAAAGAAGTCTAGCAATGATCATGACGACATCATTTCCTGGATATGACATCAGAATATCTGAGGCAACGGTGCGCCCAAACGTCATGAAGCCATACACACCTGTGGAGCGAGAGGGGATATGAGCAGCAGCTTTCAGTTAAAGAACAGACCCTTTTCACAATGACCATTTTGATGTGAAATAGCAGGTATAAATGTAGGTGTTTTAATGGCATTAATTAAGATTCCCCTCCATAGCAGAGCCTTTCTAGTGAGCCAGCATGAACGACAGCAGCATCCTGATTCTGTTTAATCGAAATGGACAGCGACCAGAATAAAATGCTGCTATTTTCTGTTTCTGCAAACTAACAAATATGTTGTCATGTCAATGCTGAGCCAAAAATACGTTGCATATCAGCATTTACACTTATAGCGAATGTGGTCAACATCACGTTCTTGTCTTTTTTCTTTGGTATTTGCTGTGGAGGAAAATTCAGAGTTTCTTCTTCGTAACATTCATTTTACATTAACATACAGAGATTTACAAAATGAAAAATGCACAATGCCAAGGTTAACTGAACACATCATTGGCCGACCTTGCAGCAGATTGGTGTGGGTGTATGCAAGGCAATGTGTTATCATAAATGCTATTTGTTGAAGGCTATATGAAGCAAGAAACTGCATCAGAGCACCAAGTTTCTTGTAACTAAAGCTAGCAGTGAGGTTGTATATCTGTGTACAGATATAAATGATGGGTATCAATGTTTTAATATGACCTGTGGTGAAAAATACCACACCTATACTTTAAGTGCATAATGTATCAAAGTTGACTTTGGGGATCAGCTCACCAGTGAGAGTATAGATGAGCAAACAGAAAAACATGGAGATGACAGAGATGACCACCCAGTGGGAGAGCTTCTGATTCTCCATGCTGCTGTAGATTGCTATACAAGCTTCATGGCACTGAAAACCCACACAAACACACACATTAGTACATAAGCAACAGCTGATATAATACGTTAGACTGTTAAGAGCTGGAAGACAGACCTACCTGGAAGCCAAAGCAGATGGTTGGTATTACACTGAACATTGAAGCCCATGAACTTACACTGGAAATTACAGAAACACAGAGAATTACTAATACACATACAACAACAAATGCATAATTTAAGTAGCCAGTCATCAGCATACACATGATATTTGTTCCTGATGTTTTTACCCTTTGCTGGGCTCTGGGGTTATTATGGCTGTGTGGTTCTCCATCAGGTAATATTTGGCAATCACTGCCACACAGAGATATGTAGCAGCCAGCGTGCCTAAGACACTGACACGACAGAAAAGAGTTAAATCACGATACAAAATTTATAATTTAACACAACACAATGCCAGTCTGACCACATGTAAGTGCTGTATACCTTGTGTATTTCTGGATACCGATTTCCTTGGGGATTGATAGTGGTAGGATAAACACAAGGCACATGATGAAGAGGGCAAATCGCTGGTCCGTGTACCAGTGATGGGGCATTTCTCCCTCAGTGGAGCCAGTCGCGGTCTCATATAAAGATATGCACACTGAAGAAACACACAAAATCATTGTCTAAGTCACTGAAGGCCGTAACCAGCATAACAAATCCTTTGTTGTAACATGAAGGCGACAACAAGGCAGTCAGAATCATCCAGTTCACCTCTGACAAAAATTTTTTTTTAGATTTCTGAAAGATTCATTTTCATTTAACAATCTAAATGGTCTGCTCCTCGTTGTCATGGCTGCACAATTCATGGTTTAATGTTGGTGGATGAACATGAAGAATAGCAAACAAACAGCCACAATAAAAACAGAAGATCTCTGTATATGTCCATAACACATTGTCATCCTCATGATTATCACTCAGCCCATCTACACTGTGTTTCCTCCAATCAATCCAATCAATCCACTCAAATTCCATTTAAAATCGTAACAGACAAAAAAACATTCAATTATTTAAAGGGTTTAATTTGGGCAAAATGACAAAGAAAAAAAATGAGAAAGCAGCTGCATTCCTTTTTCCAATTGCATGTTTGCACTAATACCAAGGAGCATAAAAATAAGGCTGAATGATTTGTGGTATGAGGGAGATTCATCTCTGTTATGTGAATTTGGTTGCCCATTTGGTTACCTGATACTTTGAAAACATTTTTCCTCTTACAGAAGCAAATGAGCAGCACACATGATATGATGGAACCATTCCTGTTAATTGGAGTTACTACAGCTCTGTGGTTCTTCTTCACTGAGATATGAAGCAGCCAACACACCTAATACATTTAAAGAGGGGGAAAATACAAATTCTGCCTATGGACTGACTACAGCCGCAGCCCAGATTAGTGTTGGTTCATTCTGCCACTTTGCTGCAACTTTGCTCTCGATGTTAGGGCTTTTTGTGAGACAGATACATGAAAGCAATCATGTTACGCCATGCATTCCTTTATTAATGTTGTGGTGTATTTTATGGTTATTTGGTGTTTACCCAGCACTCACGTTTTTCCAACTGGTCCTGCACCACCACCAGGAAGGCGACACATATCATGAAGAGGTTGAAGCAGAAACACACCTCGCAGAGCTGACCCACGGCCCGCCCACACACCTCGCGCACGACATCCTGATAGGTGTTCTGCCTGCTGATGGATGAGGCGTAGCCAAGGATGACCAACCCGCTGATCAGGAATACTAACGATACCTGGTGGTACACAAGAAATAAATCTTGATTTTTGCAGACTAAAGCACAAGATAGACAGGGGGGACAGAAGAAGAAGGAGAGGAGATTTTTGACAGCCATTAGCTGCAGTGCCGAGGGGCCAGATCCTCACCTAAGATCTTCATTAGAGCCTTCTTGTGAAAACATGTCCCTCTTTCACACCCAGGAGAGAAAAAGGTAGTGGGTCCCTATATGGGTCCATACTGTGCATACCCCTTCACCCAGATATAGGCGAATAACAACTCCATCCCAAATACGTCTTGCATTGTTACTTTTTTTTAGACAGACCATTGCCAAATTACAGCATATCTGGCTGCAGGCCTGTTCACACAGGGCCCATTCAATTAGTCAACAACAGGCTGTTACTAACACAGATTTTACCTCTACCAGTGTACCAAAATACCAAACATACTTCCTGATGCTTCATGCGAGATGCAACGCGATCAGCTCATCCAACCTACCATTTCCACGTTGATGGCAGTGCTCACTCCACCAGCCTTCTGGAAAGCCCAGGGGAAATTCAGCAGCCCGGCCCCCAGGGCAGACTTCAGCATGATGAAGACGGCACCGAACGAGCCGAGCCGGGGAGCATCAGCATGGGACGCAGACCTGGCCAGCAGGCTGATGCTCTCCCGGGCAAGTTCCTCCATACCTCAAGGGGCTTCGGCAACAACACACTCTCTGAAAGACTGGGCGCTCAAAGCTTGAAGAACTGCTCATCAAGTGAAGAGCCACCTGAGCTGACCTACCTGCCCTAAGTAGTGCAGCACCAAGGTTTATTCTTCTGTGTTGCTGTAGAGGCAAATGTTGGCAGCAGTAAACGCTGCAAATATATAGCCCTCTTACATACTCTCTCTCTCTCTCTCCCACACACACATGCACACACACATGCACACTAATGTGAGCAAACATTTCATAGCGATCTAATTGGACATTTTGACCATGAAAACTTTCACTCAGAGGTGAAACATTTGTCACTAGCGTGAGTATGTTTACACACCCTCCCTCTCTTTCTGCATCTGTCTCTATCATGCTATGCAGTATTCACCAACGCATTCACATTTTGCTGCTGGGCTCAGCTAGCTGATAATCAGCTGTATTTAGTGATACAGCAAATAGCAGGTAAAGGGAAACGGTGCCTACCTATTTCATGCTTGATCTGCAATTAGAGGAGCTTTACTCCCACCGAAGAGCGTCTAACTTTTTACCTTTGACAAGATAAGATAAGATAAGATAAAACAAGACAAGACAAGACAAGACAAGACAAGACAAGACAAGATAAGATAAGATAATACAAGTAAATTCTAATATCCGTTGACAACAAACAATGGTCAGCAGCAACATTTCTTTCCAAAAACAATGACACAGATACCTTGGCAATTATTTATCAATTAAATACTTTATGGACACTTGTTGATTGACAAATAAGACAAATTATGTGACCAAAATTTGTAGGATATACTTCAAAGGTGTGAATAATCATTACATACTGGAAATTAAAAAAAAAAAAAAAAAAAAAAAAAAAGTGCTTTGTAGTGAGACTTTCCATAAAAACTGGGGTTACATCTTATAATAACCCAAAAGAAAGCCATAGATCTATTGGAAATCAGCTGCTGGCATTCTGTTTGAGCCTATATAAGCACTTTTTGGTAAATGCCAGATAACTGTATTCAAATGGAACAATATGCAGCATTTTTCACAAAAATGGCTTCTCCTTACATCTTAAACATATCAACAGCTGGGCGCAGAATGTGAAGGCTTTTGGACTCCTAAAAATATTTCATGGCTGCAGATTTTCTCCAGTGAAATGCAGGACACAGAGGGATTAGAGTGAACAGACGTCCCAAGGTGTTCTGAGGACAGTTCAAAGATTTGGTGGCTTATTCGACGCCTGCACTGTCTCTGAAAATGTCCCTGGATTTCCCTTTGAAAGAAACAATGTGCTAAAAAATGCTGCTCATGTTTAGATGCAGCTGTCGGTGTGACATTCTGTACAACAAACAAACTGATTAACATGTAGAATTCATAATACTGCGATATCAGACCATCAAACAGTAAATACCTTTTAAAGCACCTTTAAAAATCCTTTTAAAACTAGGGTGAGGTTTTGGCAAAGAGGTTCCCTGACCTCTGACCTCCAGATGTCTGAATGAAAATGGGCTCTCTGCCGTGGTGCCCACAGCTCTCCCCTTTGCAGACATGCCCACCTTCTGCTAATCCCATGCAGTTTGGGCCACAAACCCTGCAGTCCACATGTGTTCTTGTGGCCTGTTGTAAAATGGTGTGTTTGTGCAGACTGGGGCCTAAACAGTCTTGGAGTTGCATCAGTTGGCTCTGACTGGAAAGCTGAGACTCTTGTGGATTCAGTGAGCCACATCTGATTCATGTGTGATGATGTTAGTGTCCATAGGAGTGAGACTATTTTTTGAAACTTAACGTCACTGTATAAAATGACCTATAGTGACCTTTAAGATAATCACAGCTTCATGAAACTTTACAACCACAAACTAGAGACTGAGGGGATTCAGAGGATGTCTGGTTTTCCAGGTAAACTGACAATAAGGGAGGAGTTTCTGGGTTTTTGATACCAAATCACAGAATAATCTTTTTTCTACCATGATCCTCAAGGTCTTAGTGTCTTAATGTGGTATTTTGGAGGGGTTTTTGGCATAATAATCAATTCTCAAGTGGTCAAAAATGGTCAAATTGTGCACCAAATCTGTGTAACAAATGGTTTCAACCCAAAAATTGCTGCAACAACTTATGAGACATAAATAGGCGTGGGAATGGGCATCATATGAGTCCATCAAAATGTTCTAAACCCATATACACTATAAACTTTCTACATTTGAATAGGCATATTAAAAACAATGTTTATTACACATTTATGACTAGAAAAACATGCTACACAGTGCTGAGCTGCATCTTAAATTCAGGCTTCAGGTTCCCAGCTTTCAGATGAAGAATACCACTTCTATGTGGCATCTTCTGTTGACCTTTTATTCCCCCCTGAAGATCCACTGTCCTCACCTAAAATGGGTCTAAATAATGGGTGTGGAGTAGAGCAGGTTAAAGGTTACTTGGCATAGGAGAAACTTCATAAATACATGACTAGTTAGGAGCTTGTCTACTGAGAAAACTGCATTAGACTGTATAGAAATGACCTATCAAGTTTTAAAAAATCAAGACTGGGATTAGCTGAGCCTGAGATTGCACCAAGACAAAAGGAAAACCGAAACCACATTAAGAGCTCAATACTGAAGCAATAGTGAAGAGCAGAACTGGATGGCAATACTAATGCTGCAAACAAGTGTTTCAATTTTTTAATGAAAATTACGACCTGCAATGATTCTTTTTTTTTTTTTGTACAGAACAAATACATTATGCAGGAAAAACAATAAAAAGAGTACAACTTGTGATTTCCACATAAATCTTTGTGATTTTTTTTAACACTGGTGTTTAGGTATAAATACACAACTAACACAAACCATAGACAAGACCAAGACATTTGAAAAGCAGTCTGTCTTCACTTCAGATTAAAGTTGGATTCAGGTGCCACAACCATGCACAGCAGGTTGTGTGTATAAACCAGCACTGTGGTCTGCAGGATGTTAACGTGGTATTTACAACCCAAAAATGACCTGCATTTGCTTGATTTAATCCAGTCACTGTAAGAGAGATGGACTTTAAATAAAACCAAACAGCTGATGAAATAGCACTGTGCCATAATCAGTGCTGAGAGAAAGAGGGGAAAATCCACACTTGAAAAATAGGACTTGAGACATAATCTTTCCATATTGTGAGGGTACAGAAGAAGCAACAGTAGGTAATATTTTGGGTGTTTTCAATATGGAGCTATGGAACTGTCACCTCAGTAAAACGCCTCATGGCCGAAATGATGCTATAACCATTAAAATGTTTTTTACACTGCTGTTTTCTGAGTATGCAGTATTTTTCTCCTTTTCTAAAATTATCTTTTCACCAGAATAATGGCCCGCATTTATATTTTTTTCAGCCACTGCAGCACTAATTCTTTAAATCCAGCATCCATACATGGATGGATCCATAAGTTAATTCCCTCTTGTGTTATGTAATGTCAGTTCATATAATGTTCATATCATACTCCATGACAACAAGCCACACCAGCACTTTTTAGTTCTCTTCCTTCTTGTAAGCCTAACAAAGTTTGGGGGTGTGACCTGGTACACTGGATTAATAAAGACAGAAGAGATTATTCATACTTAAAGGAAATAACTGCAGTGTGACTATATCAACATACGTTTTAATGCCATTTAACCTGTGCCGATTTATGAGACTTTTGTTGGGTTAGAAATCAGATTGAAAAAGTGGGCTCGTGGGATTCTGCAACACTGTGCAACCAAAAATAATGGATGCCTTTGTGACTTGAATGAAATATAGCGCTTGCGATTCAGCATCAAAGATAATCCTGACAAAATAACATTACAGCGACAAAACAGTTATGAGTTATGAGGATGACACCTCAACCAGTGTTTTATAATAAGAAAAAACAGAATAAGCGCTTTAAGAGGGTGGTGCGTTGTTGGAAAGAGTAGTCTAATATGAAATTATGCGGAGTGGGAAACAACATTTTAGCGACATGCAAACGCTGTGGAAGATGCTTCCACACAAAAATCTAATTTTCTCACACTAAACCCATTTATGCAGGGTGAGGAATTAAACTTCCTTTGGAAACCTGCACAAAACACTGTTTTATAGCCTGTTATAAAACCTGTATCCAGATCGTACCTGATTGGATCACCAGCAGATCTGAACACCTGGCATGAAAATGTGTCTGGTACCTCTCTCTTGCTCTAATATCACCTGATATTGCTGGTGTAGTACTAGTAATAAAAAACATTTCACAAACGATGTCTAGCTCTAGCAAGTGGCATCTATTGTTTGAGCCAAAGGACCATTTTGTGCACTAATCACATCCCAATACTACCTGAAATCATATGATCAAATGATTAGTAAATAATGTGAATTCATTCAAACAGCAGCTGTTGATGTCTAGACTTCACATGAGGACATGACACCAGTTTGCTCAAGGCAGAGCAAAATCAGCGTCTTCATTACAGACCACAAGTTGTCAGCATCAGAAAGCTGTGCCACACTCTTTGATCCCTCTGAGGGCAAGACATATAAAATGATAATAACAGCAAGAATCAAGCAGTGTTGGAATAAAGTACTCAAATCCTTTACATAGGTTAAGGGAGCAATACCATGATGGAAGAAAAGTAAAAGTCCTGCATTCAAACTGTTACTTTAGTAAATGTGTAAAAGAAGCAGTAAAATGTAATACGTAAGTAGGACAAGTAAGAGTAGTCACTGTGAAGAATGGTTCCATTCAGAGTTATAAATTACTAAATAACTAAATTATTAATGTATCCAAGTCTTTTAATACAGGCGGGACCGTCCCGAGAGAGTAACAAGTCAAGACAGGAAAGTCCTGGGTCAAGTCATAAGTCAAGACTGGCAAGTCCAAATCAATCCAAGTCTTAAACTTTGTTTGAGTACATTTACAAGTTATAACAGTGCTCTTTGGCAATTTTAATTGAATAATATAAATCATTTATTTATTTGTCTCTGTCTGTGTTGTATGCAAATAATTGCATGTGCTCTATGGTGCAGTATACCCCATTTCAGCTTATCTTAACTGTTCATCCATTTGAGCATAAAAAAGGTCCTGAAATGCCAAGGCACCTCTGTATTTAGAATGGCAGTGCCTGCTTCTTGTGCTTTTCCCTTCATCTTGTGCACACACACACACACACACTGCTCTGCCCTGTTCTCCCCAACACACACACACCTGCACGCATGCACACACAACTGACATGCACATACAACTGACTAGCTGTGGCTCAGTGTGAACCTGGGACGAGCTGAGTTAAAGTCATGTTTACTATGAGAGGTCAAGGATAACTTCCATAGTTTTCGTTATACCATCAGGGAGCCTGCAAACGCCGGTTAATTGCATCATTTTTAAACTTTAGCTTTGGGGACGATCGACTCTTTCAGAGTCAAAGGGCTCAAGTCCAAGTGAAGTCACTCGAAAGAACCATGAGTTGAGACGCTGAGTTGCTAGTCTATCTTGATTTTGTCAAGTCAAGTCTAAAGTCATCAAATTTGTGATTTGAGTCCAAATGAAGTCCAAGTCATGTGATTCGAGTCCACACCTATTTATTTAAACTGCTCCTTATACTGTTGGCTAGTTTGCGCTCTATCACTGCATCACATTTTATGTTTTGCCTTAAAAAGCTCATTCTGCAAAGTGACTACAGCTGTCAAATAAGTGTGGTGCAGTAAAAAGTACAAGATTTCAATCTGAAATGTAGTGCAGCAAAAAGTGGCAAGTCTTAAAACTTGAAACTACTGCAGTAAAGTGCCAATATCTCAAAACTGCATATTACTTGAGTGATTTTACTTTGTTTCTTTCCATCTCTTGGAATCAAGTTAATGCTGAATAAGATAAGATAAGATAAGATAAGATAAACCACCTTATCCACCTCAGAAGAACTAAACCAGACTGTCATTTTGTTTCAGTTTATGAAGTCCGTATTTTAGTATTGATACATAATCACAACTGTTTGTGCATGGAGGGGGATCGGGAGTCAACTTTCCGACTCTAGGACTAAAAGATCAGATAGCTACATCCTGAGCAGGACAAGTAGTGTGCTGCATACTGGGAGAAACAGCATGTTGAGGGTGGCGCTGTGCTTGTGCGTGTGCCCTTTCAGTGTTTCCTGGTTGGTCTGGTCGGAGGTGGGGGGGCTTTGAGGTGCAGGCACAGTGCTGGGTGGCAGGGTGGTGCGGCTGGCACACATGTCGTAGAGGTTTCCGGAAAACTGCGTCTTCCTGGACTCTTGCCTCAGAGACTCCCATACAGCGGTAGCATCTCCAGGACAGCCGGCCAGCGCCGAGTTGGCACAAACATGGAACGCATTCCAGGACCTTCAAGGACCATGACATGAATGCAAAAAGATTGAAACAGAGTATCACAATATTATTTTTCACACTACTGTATCAATTCTATAAACTTATATATCAGTTCATTTTCATATCACATCTGCATATTAGTGTTAACCAAGTGAATTGTGCTGATTCTGCTTTAACAAACTGCAGTGCAGCTGAACTTTGCTCAAAACCCCAGGACTTAAAACTCAAAGACACCAAACATGTCCTGCTGAATTACAGGGAAACATGTATAAAATGAGACAGACATCTAGATATTTCCTGTTTGATGTGATGGTGCAGACATAAAACAATGGCATCTTGGCTTTGAGCATTTTACTCAACATAAGTCAACATTTTACTCAACGTAAGTAAAGTCGCCTCAGTGAAGCATTGCATCCAGCAGATACAGAATACGTATGTGCTATTGTTGTACAATGTGGATTTTTTCTAACTTTTGAGCTACTTAAAATAATTATCAAAATTACAGGGAAATCAGAGTTCAGTGGGTTAATAAATTGGAACGGGAATGTGAAAGTAAAATAAAATGGCACCAGATTTATTATATACTATGTTGTATCTATCCAGGTGCTACATGGGAGCTTGCATGAACCAAGAAAGAATCTGGGAGAAACAGCCCTGTAGAGAATAAGCTGTATCCCAACACGCTGTGCAGAGTTTAACAGTTTAATAGTAACAAGGGAGACAGGACGTAACTGAATGGTTACCATGTTGAGGGGCAGACACACACCTGCAGATGGCATCAATGTCCTGCGTGCTCTGGTCTTTTTGTGTTTCCACTAAACTGTCCCCAAGCGTGAGCAGACACTGAGCAAAGCTCTTGTAGATGGAGTCACACGAAACAGGAATGGCAGCACCCAGACACACAGGGACCAAACCTGTTTTGACAGCGAGGGAGAACAAGGAACAATATTTGAGCATCGTATTGTGAGGGATGCATTCACCAAAGTGGTTAAACTTAAGGAAGCTATGTGTGGATATCATAGATATAAATGTATTTACCGTGCCATTCTTACAAAACTGGGGACCCTGGGCAAAAAAATCATTTGGGGGCTCCTGCCCCTATACATTTTTGTGATATGGCCGTTTTTCTTACAATATATTTTAGATAATTTTCTTATAAAATAATTTTAAATATTTAACAGTTAGGCATACTGTTATAGTAATTTTTTGTTTTGTGAATTTTCTGGATTTTTTTTTTTTTTTTTTTTTTTTAATTTTCAGGTCATTTTTTTTATTTGTTCATCACCTTTTTTCCTGTGTTTCTGGAAGAAATCAAATTAATTTGCCCAGGTTTCAAATTCAAGGGGTTAAATGCTTGTGAAAGGTGTCTGAATGCATTTCATTTTTTTTTTTTTTTTTTAAATCTGTTTGAGAAATCCCCAATTCACTGCTGCTAGTGTTCTGATTTTTCCCCATGATATATGCTACAACCCATATTTGTGAGAGCATTGATCCACAAAGCTGGACCTCTCACTGACCCAGCTGCTTGGATGGATCACACATACACAAACACACACACACACACAAACACACCGAAATATGCTGCATGGCATTCATCTGGAGGGATTATATATCCTTAGCCAAACTGCATGATGGCTACAGAATCACGTGTGAGCTGCCTGAAATGCACTGATCAGTTCACACATGGCTTGCCCCATCGCTGGTTTTTATTTCTCCCAGATGCGGCGGTGGGATGCCTAACCTTCACCCCAGTGGGCTGCATGCTTCTTGTCCTGATGTGGGTGTGTGTTGCTCTGTGGGGTGTGTTTTGTACAATGTACATGCTGCAGGAAGACACATTTGTGGCGGACACATTTGTCACAAGTTGAATCTCCACAGAATATAGTTTTTGTAGGACCAGACGACATTTCTGCCAACCACCTCATTCACTCCCCACACAGACTGTTCGTATAGACAGACAGACAGACAGACAGACAGACAGGTACAGCTAAATAAAACCTTACTAAAATTATAATACATAAAACTGGAGCATGCAGGTGTTTCACATATAGACCAAAACAAAATGCTCCTCTTGAGTCCCCAAATAGACTCTGAACAGGCAACAGCCAATGGAAATATGTTTGATGGCGGCATTACGCATGCGAGTAGAGTAAATAAGTAAATGTGAAAATGAATATGTGTCGAGGATGATGTTTGAGTTGTGGATGAGACGATAGGTGGTGGTGTGGGAACAAGAGGGAGGTGTGGGGGCTTCCAGAGTCTTCCTGTGCACAGGACCCGTAATTCCTTGCTACGCTCCAAGGTGAATGGGTTGAATGCCATTCGTCGCTGGAGGTCCTGGTATAACATGACCACGTAGCAGGTGTCACTGACCGGATGTCCCGACGGTTCTTTCAGCTGAATTGGTTTAAAACTGGTGTCTTGATCAAAAGCGTTGCTCACAGATAGAGATGTTCACAGCCTGAGGTCTCCAGTGACCTTCAAAACAAACTGAGGCTTGCTGGCCCGAGTCCTGCTGCCTGAGTCAAACCCATCCTTAAAGGTCTCATGTATGTCTTACTGCAACAGTATTTCAAGAAGTGTTCCTGACTGTCACTCTCTTCAGGGTTTTACTGGAATGTTTCTTTCAGTTGTGTCTCAAGCTTTGCTGACCTTGATTGCTGCTGTTAATAGTGATTTTTTTCAATTGTTTTTAACTATTAAATTAAAATGAATTATGCATAATGATGATTGCAATATTGATATTGATGATTATTTATTGTTACCGTTATGGCTGTTGTATTTATGTTGTAATCTGTGTATAATGCAGGTAAAGTCCGGTAAAAGGTAAACGCCGCTAAAATGTTCAGAACTTGAGAGACTGAAGATGCTCCTGTTTCAGCTTCTCCTCTGGGCTCATGGTCAAGTAATTTATCTCTTTGAAACACATATTTCATTGAATATTTTCAATGCTTATTTAATTGTTTGTTTGTTTGCTTTGTTAATTTTGTGGTGATTTTGTGGCAATTTTCTTATGACATTTTAAATATAGAGTTACAATTATAGATTATTAGTTATATAAGTTGTATAATACCATTTTTGATCATTTTTGTACTTTTTTTTAATAGTTTCTGTTTGTTATTTAAGAATTATTTTATTTTATTTTATTGCTTATTTTCTAATCATTTTCTTGAATTTTCTTGCAATTTTCAGGTCATTTTCTTTACCTTTCTTGTTTATTAGAGTTATTTATTCATTTATTGTGAATAATTTCTAGCAAATTTTGGGATCATTTCTTGCTAATTTGCACATCATTTTTTTCCCTAATGTTTTTGAGGGAAACCAGCTTTCAAAGGGTCAAGCTTGGCTGGTATGACTCCTGCGTCTCCACCTCACCTTTAAACCTGTGGTCAGGAAAAAGCGAGTTTTGGCTAAACCTCCAAGGTTGCCTAGGCCCTGAAGAGCTTACTAACCTCGGTATCTTAAAAAAGCATATCTATAAAAGGCAGCTTTTCAAATCTTTTTTTTAATTCTTGTATTACTTTTGTTTCTCTCTGAGCATGTTCTAATTCAAGTTTCTTATCTTCATTGTTAATCCTACTGACTTTTATTTACCAAGGTTTTATTGTCTGTGCAATACATTGTCATTGTTTTTTTTTTTTGTTTTGTTTTGTTTTTTTTTTAATCTTCTGGTTCGCTTTATTGCAATCCTCTTAATTTACATTTCTAAATCAGCGGTTCCATTCATAGAGTTGAAGTTGCTGAAGTGTTGACTTTCCTATATACTGCACATCATATGATTTCTCTTTCCTAATTTGGCCATTTATTGTGTACGAGCATAAAGTCTTTGTCAGCATTTCCTGATGGGTGGCAGCGAGAGTTCACGCTCTCATATATGCAGCTGCACACAGACAGACACATGCATGCACACGCACACACACACACACACAAACACACACACACACACACACATGCACACACACAGACACACACACACAGACACAGACACACACACACGCACAAACAAACAATCAGAGCATGTGGGGACAGTGAGTATTTCATTAAGGTAAGTGCAATTGTAAAACCTCTCCCTCCTCAATTTCAGAACAAGCTCAAAGGAATATCCTTTATCATCCATCTTAACTACTTTGGGCTTGTCCTGACCAACCTGCTGAAACTGCACTATCATTAAGCTTCAGTTTCTACCTGAGTTCAGTGCCAAGCAAATGCTCCACATGTACAGAAACATCAAATCGGAAAGCCAGTAACATGGCACAAAACAGGACAGGCCCCTAACTTACAAGAGACGGTTTGTTAGTCAAAATCAGTATGCACAAACTTTTTCATGAACACTTGAAAATACACACACAGAGACACACACTCCACACACACACACACACACACACACACACACACACACACACAACTGCAGAGGAAAGCTCCTTACTGAGGTAAAAAGCAAGAGGCAGCAGCATGCTCACGGTGCCTGAATGGGACTTCATACTCAGTCGGCTCAGCAGAGTCCTGCAGAGTCCCACTTCTGAACCACTGGCTCCAATGTTCACAGTGCCTATAATTCCAAAGAGTAAGTTGCTGCTTTTAAAATGCGACGTGCCCTGTCATCCGTTGAGAATTCATCAGACCGCAAAAGTACAGCCGTGCACACACAGGCACAGTACCCTGGCTGGATTAACAGTGTGAAAGGGACCGATGCATCGCAGAGCGCGGGGGGGATGCTGTGTTGGTGTGTGTGTACATGCATGCGCTCGCATGTGTATGAGGGAGGGGCACAAGGCGAGCCATACAGAGCTTTGGGGGCAACAGACCAATGGCAGCGTCACATCGTGGCACACTGGATTAGAGCATTCTCATTTCCGGTCTTTAGTATTAAGAACATTTATGTGAGAAATGGAAAAAATATCATATATTACAAGTGAGAATATGCACGCTTGGTTACTATTTCTACTACAGCCACGCCTGCTGCAGCTACCTGGTTTTACAACTGCGCTACGAGGTTGTCACAACTGATAGAACAAGGATAAAGAATCAGATGTTTGAGGATTTTTTTTGCCAGATGGATCTCATCCCAGTGAGGATAAGAGAATCCATCCACCTGGGAGTAGGGCAAAGATGTGGGGCTGCCACTCTCCCTCTGAGGATAGCAGCCCTCTGGAGAATTATCCAGGCTGTGTCAGTCACAACCTCAGCTCTTGTGCATTAAAATGAATGACAGAGCATACTGACACATTTAACAGCCAAAAAGAAGTTGAAGACAGACAAAGAGTGAGTGTGAGAGAGAGAGAGAGAGAGAGAGAGAGAGAGAGAGAGAGAGAGAGAGAGAGAGAGAGCACACCATTTCATCCACCTGACTCCCTCACACCAAGTCCAGCCCTCTTTGCTTGAGCCACTGAAGTGATGCTGTCTGTCTTACAACATCCCCCTCCTCCCCCGCGCCATGTAAATCCCCTGCTACTCCCCCCAGATGGCTCACACTCCGTGCATTAGTGTAAGTCCTGCTTCACATCTGTATACTGACACAGGAGGAATGGTAACCCATTGTTAATCTGCAGCTTAAAACAACCATTAACAACAGAGAAATCTGCCCGCTCCTGAAGCAGCTACCAGGTGTGTCTTTGAATGTGAAGGAGAGCCTCCATATCTATCTATCTATCTATCTATCTGTTGTGCCTTCAAAAAGTATTCAGCATTTCCATATTTTTGCTGTTGCACCTTGAACTGAAAATGCACTGAACTGTGGCACAAGGATGAGGGTCTTCAGCCCATCAATCAATCATCTGTGAAAGCACCTTTGTGATTTGAGTATTGAGACATCTTGAATGTCTTTGCATCAGCGTGGCACGTGTAGATCTTTATTCTTCCTCACTAAACTCAATGAAGTTGGACATGGAGCATCTGAATAGCTATTTTCAAGTCATCCCACAGGCTTTAAAGCAAATTCAAGTCTTGGTTTTGGATGAGCCGCTCGAGCGTGTTCACATTCTTGTCTTGAATCCACTCCAGTGTTTATTTAAATGTATGCTCGGGATCATTGTCCTGTTGGAACAGAAATCACCAAGCCAGACTAATGTCTTTAGCACTCTGACGCAGGTGATCCTCAAGGCTTTCCCTATATTTGGCTTGTTTCATTGTTCCCTCTACCAATATGTCTCCCACTTGCTGTCAGTGAAATGCCACCTGCCATGCTTCACAGCAGGGATTATGGGATATGTGTGATGCGCTGCTTTTTGTATTTGAGCTGAAAAGCTCAAATTTGGCTTCATCTGACCACTGAACCCCTTCGCCTCATGTTGTCAGTCTATCACTGCCTTCACTGCAAACTTCTGCCATGTCATCATGTGACTTTTTCCAGGAGTGGCCTTCTTCTGACCACCCAGGTTCAGCAAGTGCTGCACCTCCTTCCAGCGAGGTGTCCCAGTGAACTCTGCAGTTCTGTCAGGGCCATATTTGGTTTCTTTGTCACATCCCTAACCAAGGTCCATCCTGCCCAGATGCTCAGTCTGAACAGATGACCAGCTCCAGGAAAAGTCTGGTTGTTCCAAATTTTTCCAGCTTCTGAACGACAGAGCCTTCTCTCCTCTTGTGAAACATCAAATTACTTGTTTTCCACCACATTTATGTCCCTCTCATTTCTGCCTCTTAACTTGCATACACACGTGTGTCCAGGGAATTCACTCCGCACAAGTTGCAGACAATTTCAAAGAAACTAAGGAATTTGGAAGCACCTTCAATTAGTTTGGAGAGTCACTGCAAACGGAGTGCATACTTAGACTAAAAACATTTCAGATTTTCAGTGTTCATTTATTTGCAAAAATGTGCCAATAAAGTGATTGAACTTTATTATGGTTTATTATGTGTTGACCAATGAGGAAATAAATCCTTCATTCATTTTGCTTTCAGGCTATAACACTACATAACTGTGGTGTTAATTTGATTTGTTTATTTTGGATAGCAATTTTACTTTATTTAGAGTTAATAATTTGATTTAAATTGATTATAATTGATTATAATTGTACCCTTTGACTCACTGTTGGCTTTTTCTTGCCTGCTGTGGGGATTCAGGCCAGAGGGGTGTTGTGTTGTTTTGTTTTCTATAAACTGTGGACCTATAAAGCCTGTTGAGACTGTAACTGTGATTAAGGCTTTAAATAAACTGGAACTTAATTAGGAAAAAAAAAAAAATCACAACTTTCCACAGGCACTGTCTATACCAGCAATGGATTGCTTCCTAGACTTTAGCCCTCTTTACATTAATCAGGACAGATGGTACAGCTCAATGAAGCATATGTGTCAGTTCAGGGCAGGCTACATCACATTTGTATCATTTTAAAAATACACCATCTCACTTGCAAATATATAAATAAAAAATATCATTTTTATAATTCATTAAAAACGGATTCTTTGGCGAGGTGAAGCTTTCATCCTGTATATGTAGTAGCACCATAGCTATCAAGACACAAGAGCAGTGAAGAGCAACCATGCAAGTGTGTCAGTTTTCATTCCAACCAGCAGCAGCACAACTTCAACCACAGAGGAGGAACTAATGGTGAAATCACTTGGTGTTTGGTTGGAAAAGAAAACCAACAGACTCTCAGTCCTCTAGGGTACACTGTTGCACGTCTGCTCTGCGCTCACTTACACGGATCATGGAGAGGCCATGGTAAGCTTTAGATGGCGATTGGAACAGATGATTATGAAAAACTGAAAAAAAAAACATGTGAAGGGTTTGATTTCACAAATAGTATCCAGTGTTCAAATATCTAACTGCAACAAGGGTCTTCTGTGAGCAGCTTGGCACTTTCTATAGTGAGTTTTAATTAATAAAAAACTCTAATTTACACAAACATATGGTTTTTTGTCATATGGTATCTTATGGCCCTACTCAACTGTATTGTAAGGGGTGACGGGCAAACTGACAAAGTGTGAGACTAGTGTAAATAATATATGTGAACGTAAAGACTGTTGAGGGTAACGACTGTAGGAATGGGAAAATAAGACGAAGTTGTGTAAGTTTGATTGACAGCACTGGATTAAGGCATTATGCAACTCTCCTGGGAGTAAAAAAAAAAAATAAATCCAGATGCGATTAGGATCTTGATCCCCGCTCTCACCAATGCTCTCCATCTATCTATCCATTCATCCATCTCTTTCCCTCTCTCTGCGTTTGATGAAACACAACATCCCCATGCTTTATGTTTGTTTAAAATGATGCCGTTAAAGCCTGGCATGATGGAAAAATTACATTGTTCCTTCATATTCACATCAAGTGAAATCAAACATTTTTAATATTTCAAAATATGTCAGCACAATTAAGCAAATGACCATCCAAGCTGCCAGCACACAAACACACACACGCACACAGGAACAGATAAAGCAAATTAGGCCATATGTAGAATGAAAGCTATAAACCCCGTAAAGCTCCACTGTGCAAGCTTTTATCCCACTGCCATCTAGAGGGTGTGAGACACGCTGCAACATTTGACCTGGCAGGCACTTTGCCTCCTGCCAAACAAAAATCAGGCTGTGAACACAGATTGCAGCCAGTAGTTTGTAAAATAAATCCATAAATGATCTTCCATCGAACAATCAGGCAAACCAACGTTAACAATGTCTTTTAGCCTGCCCTCATCTCCTGACAACTTTAAGCACCAATTTGTTTGTAACTTGGCCCAACAGGTGTGTGTCTATGCAAAACATGGCAGGAACATTGCAATTCAGTCTTGATGAGTGGCTTAGCACCACAGTGCTATCACAAGTCTTGATGCATTATAGTTTGATTTAATTTTGATACATTTCACCATAATTTCCACAACTTACTGCAGTCAACATCTGAAAATCTCTAGTTAATCTTCAGCTCAAGTCACTTAAAACCCCTGTTTGTGCCTCTCCTTACCTAAATCAACAATCCAAACAGTTTCTAGAAGATATGTGCAGTTTCAGCACCCATTCAGTTTTTGGCCATGATGGGCTAACCACTAATCTTCAAGGTGATTTGAGAGATCAAGCAACACTTAGACACAATCTGCTCACCCGCAGCCTATTTTGTATTGTCACTGTAATACTGTCAAACATCATCACAGCAAGGGCACGTCTGATGAGTTAAGAAATAAGTCACCGTCAATCAGCCACAATTCCAAATGCAGTTTACTTCAGATTGAGAGGACATAGCTGTCAGGCCAAGTTCAAAATCAGAAAAATCATTGTAACATCCTGTGCATAAAACACTGGGTGGCAGAGCTCAGATGCAGTCTTTTGAGCCTCTGTGTGGTGAAATATCAGACCCTGTACAGGCACATAGATCACACAACGGGCAGATGCACTTCAACAGCCAAGAAATCACACATGATTGGCTGGTCTGGCTCTCCTCTGTCCTCCCACCAGTCCACTTACAAAAAAAGTGAAAGCCTTCCTCATTTGTCACTTTATGCCAACTATGACTCTCAATTGATTCAGTAAAATAGCTGTAGTCGACCTTGGTAGAATTGAAGGCCAGCAGCCCACAAGTGGACTGAAAATGTTCCTAGGTGATTAGCGCAGGATTATTATTATCATCAGATACATAACTAGCCAACCAAGGTTTTTTTCTTTTACAATAGGCCTACGAAAAATTAGCTATCTCTACTGTTGAAAATAAATTGTCATCGCTCGACGTTTTATAGAAAATAGGGCTAGATATGCTGTCTTCGGATTTCTTGGTGTCATCTCCTGAAGTTTTGAGTCTTTGTAGCTGCTCGTCGCTCCGTCCTCCGCACATCAGATTTTCTTCCGCACATTAAACGCCGTGGCGGCTCCGTAGAGCAGGCGGTCCCGCTCCCGCACCTCCTCCTGCAGCTTGGCCTCGGTCACCCGCAGCTGGCGGATGGTCGCCTTCATCTCCTTCATCTTTACCTCCATCAGCGCGATGATGTCGCGCTGTTCGTTGAGTTTCCGCAGCAGCTCGGCGGACGTGGTGCCTGTGGTTAGTGAGTACGAGTGGTCCAGCGGACTGCTGGTCACGCTGAGGTACTGCACGGTCTGTTGGTGGACGATGGCCACGGCGTCCGACTCGTCGCCGGTTGTGTCGGCGGAGCTCGCGGTGTAGCACCCCCCCTCCGTCTGGGCGGGCAGACGCGCCGTGCCGATGTACTCGCCGTTTTGGCCTATTTGCACCACGGTGATGCTGTCGTCGCCCGCCTCGCTGCCCGCGTTGCCCTCGGCGGCTTCCGCGGAGCTGGACACTACGTTGGTGATGACAATACCGGAGGAACTCGAAACAGTGGCAGGGACCGCTGCGGACACTTTCCTGCCCCTGCCCCTGCCCCGTCGACTCTTGCGCTCATTGACTCCCCGCAGGGGGAAAAGGGTCGGCACTCGGATGTTGTAAGTTTTCCTCCCCCCGGCGAAATGCACGCTGCACACTCGGTGTCCCGTCGTGGGCTGGAAGGTGCTGAAACAGCCGCTGACCCCGGCCCGGGAGATGTTCTTCAGCCAAATCTCCCTCTGCGTTGTATCCTTAGGAAATGTGTAGAAGCGCAGCTCGCGGTCCCGGTGCGAGTTGTTATAGCAACCAGGAACACAGCACGTGAACCCAGGCATGTTTATTTCAGCACGGAGCTTGCAAATTTGATATTTCAGTGAAGTTTGGGTTATTTTATTTTTGTTTCGTTCTTCTCCGCGTTGTTATCAAGCTCAGCGGCCTACAAGCGGAACTACACGTCCCACAATGCTTACAACTTCCTGTTTATTTTCTATCAAAAGTGCGAGGCTCCTCGTGGCGCTATGAGCGAGTCTACGTGTGTTTGTGTCGACACGAAGCTCATGTCCTATATGATTTGAGAGTATTTTTTGTTTTATTTACGACGGTGAATGTTTAGTTTCGTTCCTCTTCACAATATTGGCAAGCTCAGCGGTCTCCAGCCGGAACTACAAGTCCCATAAATCTTTGCCCTTTCCGCCTATTTTCGTTCGTGAACTACCGCCCCTGCTGGTCACGTTGCGATATTGAAATCTGAGCTGAGTTATTTCCCCCCTTGGTTTTTACACAGTTGTAATGCAAAACACACATAAATACTGCATAAACATGCAGAAAACAATAACTATGTGTTATTAAATAAAACTACGGATGGCTCCACCAGCGTCATTCTTCATTTAGCTCTTAATGAAGCATTTTCAAACATTTTACTATTTATTTAAAAATTGCTTAATATCCCCATTTACAGTCACATTTTCCCTGCATGCTAAAAAGATTATTTAACTCTAATGTCTGTAAAATCCCATAAAACCCATTAGTCTATGAGTGTGTGGTCCTCTCTTTGGAGTTTGCATGTGTGTGTGTGTGTGTTTTATAAGGGTGCTCCAGTGTTGCTCCCATGGTCAAAAGACATGCTGGCAAATTGGAGACCTATATAGGAGTGAGCATGCTGGGCCTGTCACTGCCACTGTAACTTGTCTAAATGTCAGCCCTGGACAGACTCCAGCCCCGACACCGTCTCCACAGCTCAGCAGTATAACCCACAGCTGGCAGCAGCACTCAGCTTTTTTTCACTTGTTGCTTTTGAAGACAGCTACTAAGGAGGAGCTACTAAGCAGACATATGAGATAAGGATAACATACATTACATCAAAATACCTCATGGAACCTCTTGATTGTGAAAATGGGTGAAATCTGAGCTGTGGAATAGACAAAAAAACAAACAAAAAAACAGACATCTAATGCTATAGTGAAAACTATCACTGACTAGTAAAGATCATTTGAATTATGCAACTACCCCAAAACAAAATAGATAGTGAATTACTTGAATAAAATATTCTAACTGGCAGAAGTGAGGTTGCCAAATATTACTAAGTTCTGCTGGCTTGAATTTTAATGCATTTTCAGGGAGTCCAAGAAATGATACTGCTGGAGAAAAAGTGCTTCATCCCCCCCTGCTGGTCTGCATTGTTGGTATTGTTGTCAGTGAACCACCACATATTTCCAACCAAGTAACACTGCAGATAGATAGATAGATAGATAGATAGATAGATAGATAGATAGATAGATAGATAGATAGATAGATAGATAGATAGATAGATAGATAGATAGATAGATAGATAGATAGTAAGTAATAATATCTCTTTAGAATAATCCTCAAATACCTGGATGTCAGTAGGCTATAGGTAACATAATCTCCCTTCCAGGCTGCAGGCTGAACCTTCCATTTCTATGTGGTCCCAAATGGACCTAGTTGGGTGCACATCCATGCACAGTGTCCCACAATACAGGGTTGGTGTTTCTTCTGTTCAGGACTTGTCTAAGATGACCAGGCAAGTATGGAGAGTCTCAGGGGCAGTCTCTGTGTGAGTACAAGTTGTGGACAAGAGAAGTCTAACTGTTGTTTGCACATAATACCTAACAGCAGATGATGAGTAAGGAGCTGGAGAAGGCTTTACCCACTGACTCAGAATCAGAAATACCTTATTGATCCCCAAGGGCAAACTGGGTCAGTTGCAGCTCCTCAAATTCTCAAGAGAAGACTATATTATAAACATAAGTGAAATGGTGCATTATGTATTAATAAGTGCATTAATCTTATTTGTGTTGTAGTTAAAAAGTATAAACATGTGCATTATGTATGAATATGTGCATTAATCCTACAAAATATTAAAACAATAAATATAGAAATATAAACTGAGCATATGTAAAAAGTCTACCTATATACACCATATATACACAGAGATATTGCACTGTGGACTAGTTGTCAAATCTTACATGTAAGGATTCTGGCACAGTTAAATGGTTAAATGAACAGTTAAACAGTGTGCAGTTATGCAGTTCATAACTCTGAGTATCAGACCCTCCAGTAGAGGCGTTAAAATGTCTGCTGGCCACAGGAAGGAGTGACCTCATGTGTTGCTCTGTGGTGCATCTCAGTGGATCAGTCCTCCATAATCCAACACTCATGTTAGCGATGACTGGGCGACCTGGAGAGCCATGACTGGGGAGAACTTTAAGGGGGTCCCTCTTGTAAATGAGACCCTGGGTCTCAATGGGGTTTTTTCCTGTATAAATAAAGATTAATGAAAATGAAGGGGGATGGTACTGTTGCTTCTGTGCTAGCCACCATGTTTAACCAGAAATAGGTTCCCAAATGTACACAGCATCAGGACACCTTGGGTCAAAGGTCACTGATCAGCTTTGCAGTTTCTGTTATCAGTGCTGAAGCCATATGGTCTGGACACTCAGGTGAGGAGAGGGGCTGGGATGTCAATAAATCACCATCTGAGGGTGAGTTCAATCAGATCGCCTGGAGAGGGTGTCAGACAGACCACCCAAACCCAAATGTGCATAGAGTTTGCTATAAACACCTGGTGGACGACTTCTTCCAGGATGATTTCAACTCTGACATACAGAAAGTCATCTCCTGCATCCTAGAGGAGGTTGGGACCATGGAGTCAAATTGGGCTGTGTTCAAACAGTGAGTGTGCTTGGAGCTGTATGGCCTAAACAGTGTGTAGTGCTTTTTTGATGGGAACCCAAAGCCCACTAGCGGACAAATAAAGAGGGGGCTGTCATGGTGAAGCATGGGGATATTCAAAATGCTGGTGTTACTCCTGACTCCTTGGGATGGTCCCAGCAGGCTAGAGAGGCTTCAGCTGCTGTGAAAACCTGCTGCGGAAAGAAGTCTAAACCTGAGTCTAAAGACACTAAAACTGGGCTTTCTTTTTAAAAATAAATCTTGTTTCCCATTATTTACAAGAAAGTGTATTACTGAAGCAGTTTTCCTCTCTATGCTGGATTACAGGGATGTAACAGGGACTGCTGGTAGCCTTCACATCCGCTCTCAGTTTATTATTCTTAATGTTTGTTGTTTCACTTACTGTTTTATTTATCTCACTGTAAAGTCCTACACTTTTACTTTTTACTTCACCTTGTTCTGAATTGCTATAACCATGTATTCTTCTTTTATTGCAGTTTGATTTAAGTTTTGTCTGAGTGTTTTGCATGTACCTCAGCACCACTGAAAATGAATGTTCTCCCTCAATGTGTTTTCCAAGGTTTTAAATAAATAAAATGAATGAAGTCCAAGAGGCCAGAGTCAAGCTGCTGCTACTTTACATTGAGGAGCCATTTAAATATATTTTCATCAGACATCCTGAGGTGCTAGAAATATTGCTGAAAGGCCCACATTTGAACTGCAGGTTCCACTTGGAGCAGTGGTATTTTACACAGAATATAGTTATGGGCCTTAAATGGACCTTTACAATATTACGACATATCATTTAGCTGTGGAGAAACAGGTTGGGGAAGGTGAAAATGATTAGGGAAATGTCTGACAATGTCAATATTATGAGAAATTACTGGACACAAATATCAATAAAATATAATCCGAGTATTTTACTGTAATGCCTCTCGATGCGTCAGTTTTATGCGTCATTTGAGAAATTTAAATATTAAATTATTGCGTTTAAGTGTCTCATTTTAATTAACATAATTGTTAACTTTCTTTTCTTTGATACTTGGTGTTATGTACGTAGCTGTTTCTCATGAGAACAAAAATTTTGAAAATCGGGAAGGAAGTCCTCTTACGCTTTCCTGTAGCTTGTGTGGGTGACAACAACAAAGAGTGTTTAGAAGAAAGAGCTCCGAGTAGCTACCAGCTGCAGTGCCCTGGGCCGAATGCACTGAACAACGAATAGCACCAGAGGTCTTCGCGCAGGGAATCATGGGAGATTAGTGTATTTCAATGGTTCCACTCTGATCAGAAAAAAAATTGTTTCGGCCCTTGCTTGGGTATTGCACCTGTAAAACAGAGGTTCAGACGTACACCGTTTTTATTTATCCCTTCTTATCTCAAATGCAATACGGCATAAGTCATATTTGCGCTGATTTAAGGTATATTTAGGTGTTTAACCCCAGCCGAAACCATGTTTTCCTCATGCCTCTTCCAGTGGTGAGCCATCTTCATATATTTAAACTATCTCTTCCACATCGCAGTCAAGTAACCACTAGCAACTGGGCAGCGCCCGGCTCAACGCCTACCGTCGACGCTGACGGTCCCTGGGTAAATAAGTAAGCTTAATTCTGCTTATCTTGTTTTACATTAACTAAAGTCAGCGGTAGGGACAATTTTGGATTGTCGTCTTTTTTATACTTAACGGTTTATTGCCACTTGTAAACTAAATTACCTGCTTGCCAACTTTTGGTGTAGTGTAACCCAAAACGGTAATGTGAAATGTATTGGTTATGGTTTCTTTTCTCGCTCCGGCCCGTGGTTTAAATGGCACAAGTTGTAGTCTCAGAGACTTTAGACATGACGGCTGTGTTCTCGTTTTTAATAAGGACGAGTTTGACTGCATTTGCTGTCGGGACTGTCTGACCAGCTAGCATTAGCCAGCTAATGATCATGCTATCAAGAAAGCCCCAATACCGCATGCTACCGGTAGTAGCTAGGTTAACTAGCTAGCTAGGTATTGATATGAACGCTAATTGATGCAGTTATGGCCATGGTAATTTTCGCTAATGTTTTAAGTTGTCTAGCCCCACTTACAGCTGACATTTATGGATCTCGACAGCAGTGTGTGAATGTTGTGGGGCATAGCTATTGTTATCTGACCGGGCGGACAACAATATGGCTAGGTTTTGTTCTCAGTCGTGAGAGTAAGGATTTTTACCAGCTGTGAGGTGAATGCTAATGTAAAGAGGTAACGTGAGATGTTGTTAGGGTGTATGAGAGAGCTTAGTAACGTTACTGCAGCATTTCTAGTAGGACGGAGAGCTCATTTTAAAGCCCTGTTCTGGGTCACAGGCTGTGTGCAGGTGCACTCAGACATCCGCATTCAGGTCTCTCTGTGTCTCGCCTCACAGATCGGGCTGTAGGGAGCAAATTAACCATATATGGGGATCTAAAGTAAATTTAAATGGTCGTAGCGTCCCCTCTCATCAAGTAAATTTACAAAAACAATGTAGAACCAATGCTGTTGTTGAAAATATATATTTTGTACACACAAATAGCTTAACACAGTCTAGCATTTTTTGGGACCTCTCCGAATAATGCTGCAGTTCATACTGCTTCATACCGTGGAAGTTGTACTTAACATGCTGCAGTGCTTAAACTGGTGTTGTCTATGTTTGTGTGGCCCCATTTACAGTGATCTTATTTGAAATTATTGTTTTGTTTTGTTTTGTTTTGGGGTTGTTTTTTTTTTTTTGCCATTTGCTGCTGAAACGACCTTAAATCCATAATTCAGCTTCATCCAACTGTTAATAGTGGGGAAGCAGGAGTTTACTGTAACAGAGGTGCCAGATAGTGATGTTCATGGGGTGTATCTGTACTACCTTGCCAACATGCAATGCCAAAATTACCTAATGGTATTGTATGGCGTCATTTATGGCTTATACAGTATAAAAATCAAATATATAATGACATCTAAAAATGTTTAATGAAAGGAAAAAATACAACTAACATCAAACTAGCTTTAACACAGAGTCTATGTTGTTCTTTCCTAGGGAATTTGTGCATTGTAATTGAGATCTTACTCTGAGCTCTTAAAGACTTAAATATTTCTGGCTATGCAGGATTGCATTCGCAGTTTGGTGAGTGTAAATCCAACCTATCCCTGTAATGTTTGCAGGTGTGCACAGATGGTGTGCAGTTTCAGCAAGTCTCTTTGCATGAAATATCCCAATCAAACCATATGCGCAAATGTAGCACATTCAAATCTCCTCATCCTCCTAATTGTGGAAACAGTGTTCTGATATCTTGTAATGAGGAAATAGTTTTACACCTCTGTAATACAATAGGAGCACACAGCAACAACAGACACTCTGACCTGTGCACAGTATTTATGAATGTATTCCACCAAATTACTTGCATTTTCTGTCAGATGAGACAATACATGCTCACACAGAAATTGCTCTAGAAGTGGCGGCGGAGAGGGCATTTAATTATGTGGAACATCTCAGGACTGGCATGTCAACTATGGGGTGCGACACCACCCAAGTAGCCTGTCAGAAACTGCTGATAAGAGGAACTGGTATGGGCCGCTCTGGGACATGTTTGTTAGCATAGTCACGCCATTTGTTCTTACAGGTAAACTGTGCCTGATCTCTGCATAACAACGGAGGCCTTGAGAGACAGGTGAAACGGAGGCAGCCTGCCGGGATGTCGGGGCAGCTGGCTATGGTTCAGACGTGAGGCTGGAGAGAGTGGCGCTGCTATGCTGCCGGGAGTCGGTGTGTTCGGCACAGGGAGCACATCCCGCGTGCTGGTGCCGCTGTTGCAAGCAGAAGGGTTTGAGGTTCACGCACTCTGGGGGCGAAGCGAGGAGGAAGCTGGTTGTTTGGCGAAAGAACTTGGCATTCCATTTCACACCAGCCGGTCGGACGACGTGCTGCTGCACCAAGACGTCGACCTTGTCTGCATCTACATTCCACCCTCCATGACTCGGCAGATTGCTGTCAAAGCACTGGGTAAATATCATAAACAGACACGGACTCACTAACATGCACTATGTCAAACACAGTCTAAATACTGTATTACACTCTGCAGTGACATGTAATCAGTGTCCTTATTCGGTGTAGTATCTTTGAAAAAGCTTTAATTGGAAAATTTCTGTGCTGTCAGTGTAATGAAGATGTCAGGATCTTAAATCCCTCCAAGAATTTTTAATTTTGCACTCAATTTTTCCATGTGACAATCAACGGAGTGCTTGTAATTTTGGCCCCTTATCACACTGGTTAACATAAAATGGTCCAGTCAAATGATGTGTCAGAAAATAATGTCTGCATTTGCTTGCTCCGATAGTTAAAATTTTAACCCAATTAGCATGTAAGCAGGTTATGTGTCTGTACTGCAGCATGTGGACACCTCAGATCTTTCCCCCTTTGGTTTTGCACTGTGCACAAACAAAGATTTGCTGAGCATTACAGGTTTTACTGTCAACAAAAGACAAAACACAGTAGTGAGGAGCATTATTTCCTTGTTGCTGAAGCTGTTGGATCATTATTTGTCTCCTTTCTGTTAAAAATAACTATGGTCATTTAAGGCAGTGGGAGGTAGTGGCTGTTGCTGTTGCTGGATGTTTCCCTTTAAACTTAGAAATATTGTTGTTGTTTTTATATAATGTATGTGGTGATCAAGAATTAATATTGCCTGTTGGCACTGTAACATCTGGATGCTGTACTTCCATGTGAATACTGAAGCTACATTTCAAATAGTCTCCATTCAATTTGTTGATAGAGACACACTGATTCAGAGGGACACAGATGTACTGCATCGTAGGTACAACAGATTATGGTCAATGAAGATCACCAGAATATTTTAACTGTTGGCCAGCAATACATCTTGATTGTTTGAAAACTGCATGGAGAAACACTAGCTTCATGAATTACAGCACTTGCAATGAATTCAAAACCAAAATAAAGGCTACTTAGTTGGCTGTTAATTTACCTTTTCCGCCGCTCTCAGTTGGAGACACTTAATTTTTTTTAGATGTGTGTTCTTTCACCTTTTGCAGTTCCAAATTAATTATAATACATACTTTAGTGTCAAATGTCATCATGAATATTGTTACTGCAAAAATACCCTGAAATATCTGGATGTTAAAGGACATATCACTCACCCCATAATCTGAGGTATGAAAGCTGCTCATGTGGCCTGACCCTGCTGGGGCCTGGCTGCTGGCAGCTCTGGCTCTGGAACTGATTCAGACACTTTGCCTTTCACCACAATGCTCCCTGGATGGCGGAGAGGGGCATATTTTACTGCTCAAATGGGTCCCCTCTCAGGTTTTGTTCTTGAGCATTGTTGATCATGGCCATAATCACAGCTCAGGGAGATATCATGGATTATCCTGCCTACTCCCCATGCCAAACACATATTTACACTGATAGTGTGATTTCCCCCCCCCCCCCCCCCCCCATCAGAATTGTTATCAATAGTTTGAAGCAAACACATTGCTATGTTAGAGGAGGCTGTGTCTATGATGTTAACTTATCTAGTGGAATTCCTGAGTGTTGACCTCAACTTCCTGTTTTAATTCCCACTTCCTGAGTGTGTCCCCACCAAAAGACTTGCCTTCCCATGTCCAACAACTTCCATGGTGCTTTGAGGTCTGCGTCTCTAGATATTCAAAAACTGCTATCACATATAGTGACAGAAGACTTTTGATTTTTTAAAAAATATGTATTTTAATATCAAGCCTAGAGACAGACTCACATTCTCTGTGTACATGAACTGTCTACTCTGTACTTATACCACAAAGTCAACCTTACATCTAAAAGTCATGTTTAAACCTATATAAAATGTATTAACATGTAACGAGAAAGGCAGGTTTAGAACAATTTTGAAAAATGTTGCTTACCACCATAACCTACAGCATCAGTATAAATTGAATAACATTGAAATAAACTGAAATGTTGATCTGTGTTTTGTTGCCGTGCAAGTCAGCCCAAATGAAATCAAGGAGCAAGTAGCATGAGTGAACTTCGAGATTTGCAAGACTGCATTATTTAATCTGAAAAATTCTTACATTGCAGCATAACTTGTTATCTTTACTTCCTGGGAGGATCAGTAAATCTTTTGCATTTTAATGAGGAGAATAACCCAGTGATTTTCCCCTCTCTCTACAGGCATCGGTAAAAATGTTGTGTGTGAGAAAGCCGCAACTGCTGTGGATTTTTTCAAAATGGTGACTGCAGCCCGGTACTACCCCCAGCTGCTCAGCATTGTGGGTAATACCCTACGCTTCCTGCCAGCTTTTGTTGCAATGCGCCAGCTGCTGGTGGAAGGATATGTGGGTGACGTGCAGGTGTGTGATGTCCGAGTGTACGGCCCCAGCCTCCTGGACCAGTCATACGGGTGGACCTGTGAGGAGCTCATGGGAGGAGGCGGCCTACACACGGTCGGCTCAGCCATCATTGACCTTTTAAGTCATCTAACTGGAGCGCGGGCCCAGCGTGTGCACGGTTTACTGCGGACCTTTGTACAGCAAAATGGGTCAATCCGTGGCATTCGCCGCGTCACAAGCGATGATTTCTGTTTCTTCCAGATGTTGATGGGTGGACCTGGGTCTGGCTCCGGGACTGGCTCAAGTGGTGTGTGTTGCACCGTGACCCTGAACTTCAACATGCCAGGGTCGTTCGTGCATGAGGTGATGATAGTTGGATCCACAGGGAGATTGGTTGCCAGGGGGACAGAACTGTATGGACAGCGCAATGGTTGTAATGGTGAGGAGCTGTTGCTAGGAGACAGTGGGTGGGTTGGACCAGAGGTCCGAGAGATGCCCTTGCCTCACCTTCGGGGGCTGAGCTCCATGGTAACAGCACTGAGACAGTCTTTTCAGGCACATGAGGAGCGCAGGTGTTGGGCTCATGGACCAGTTGCCATGGCGCCAACATTTGAGGATGGGTTGTATGTGCAGACGGTGGTCGAGGCAGTGAAAAGGTCGAGCTGTAGCGGAGAATGGGAGTGTGTTGAGATCATGACTCAGGAACCAGATCCAAACCACAACCTGTGTGAGGCACTGCAAAGAAACAAAAACTAAATGTCTTGTACACCCAGTGCAACCACTACATGTCTGAAAGGACAAAACTGGGTGTTGAATGTTTTACCCATTAATTCAGTTGCTTAGGCAAAGTACTTTTCCCTTGACTATATGCGCATTCTTCACATTTTCACATTGTACCACATTTTGAACAGAATATTTTCATTGAGAAATCATATCTCAATATTCTCTGTAGCCTTACACCTTTGGTAGGTTTAGGTTTTAAACTTTTTTTTTTTTTAAATTTAGCTCTATTATTCTGATTCTCAACAGAAAATGTTGCTCATATTCATAGCAATTAAAGCAACATAGTGTCGCCAGGTGAAACACTTCAATTTTTACTTGGTTTCACAACCTCTGCCATTATCTTCCATAGATACAAAATTAGAATGGAAAAAATAAAGAAGACATGGTCCATCATCATTCACTATGTGTTCACAGACAGGGGAAGTTCAACAGGTTTGCCTGCTAAACTCTGGATTGAGTCACCTGTTTGTGAGGCGCCACACCTTGACCAAGTACTGGCCAAGGGGAAATGGCTGGATGTTAAAAAAATAAATAAATAAAATAAAGAACTTATCTTTTTCTATGTTAACTTTTTTTAGCTAAATGTTTGAAGTAGTGTTTCCATACTGATGGAGCAAGGATGCAAATCACTTGTTCTTGGGACAGTATGATTAGCCATGAGGTGGACCAGTTTCCAAATAACTGCTCTTCCTGAGATGTGCCAGCGTATTTTTTTTTCCACTTTGAGCAGCTCTGTGAATGTTAATTTCAGCAGATCATCAGTGGCTGACGCACTTGACAGAGATGGAGGGTACAACAGAGGGTTAAAAGGTGATCCTAGAATCCGTTCACATAATAATATGTAGGGCTTGAAAGTCATCATGTTTAGACATTTGGGAGTGGTTAACCAAAAGTGTGTCAGGGACGTGCCCATGATCTCCCAGCAGCCTTATCTATGACCAGCCGTTCAACATTTGTCTTATGTTATTGTTGCAGTCACTAAGCTAGCATTTGCCCAAATGTTGGGTATCAAACTAATGTTGAAGCCATTTGTTTGGACATTTTCTTCAGTTTAAAAGTTTACCTTATGTTTAAAGTACCAACTGAAATATCTTGAGGACCATCCTCCTTGTATAGAACATGTAGATGTTAATATTTTTTGCTGAAAAATATGGGTGTTCAAGTTTGTAGTTCTGACACTAATAGCACCTTAGTTTGAAAGGAGCGTTTACTTTGGACATAAATATGAATACAAAGGCGTGCCAGTGATTTGATTAGCAAAGTGCTTTTGCTGATGGTGGTTGGTGACACTGGAGGAATTCAAATGATGGTGCATAATGTTCCATCACTGGAGCTCAGAATAATATTTTGTCTAAGAATATTGTTACAGAGAAGTTTTCTTTTTATTGTTTTGAATGGATAATAAGAATAAGTTTATACAGTTGAATAATATTACAAGGGGTTAGAGTACTTGACATCACTCAGTATGTAAGAAAATATTGTAAAATAGCCTGTGTAGAAAATGGAGAAACAAAGCAGTCTAATATTTGGCATTTCTTAAATTTTAACATTAACAAAATCGTGCTTATCCTAGACAGACATCACAGATAATTGGTGATCTTTTCATTCTTGAACGGGTTGAGTTTTTCATACAAGGACTTACAGTATTTGCCTCTGGAATTAGTTTTAAATGTGTTTTACATGTGAAAAAGGTTTGTTTACATGTGTTGACAACCTTTGGGCTAAGTTGATCATATTTTTACTACCATTGTTGGCTGCAGTACATGCATAAATAGCTATGAAGTCATGAACTGATTGTCCCCAGCATGAGCTCCTCCTCTACACAAGGTGCAGGCTGCTCCTGCTTGAACCATACTAACTAACCTGTTGATTAAGTAGAACCACTGGATTTGACATATTTGAGAATCTAAATGTGTGCAGACGTTTAGAGGCTCAGTAACGGCTGAAAGCTATAGCACATGTTCAACAATTGACCTGTAGTCACTCACTGCTTCTCACAGTTCTGCTGAATATCCTAAATAACAGCGGCGCTTGCAGCCCCTACCACTCAGACACACAGGCTGCAGGTGAGCTCTCAGAGGAAGGTAGACATGTGTCCAAGCAGGACGTCTCTGTAAAGTCAGTAGTGGATCGTACTGTAAGGAGTAGCTAGGTCTGTCTTTCCTCTGAGACCCATGCAAAAGCCAAACCCCAGCAGAGTGTGATTTTAGGATTCATGTTTTCTTGCACTTTTCCAGGTTCAGATGAGGACACATCATCTTACACGCTTACCTCACACTATCCCAGCAGTGCTTTTTCTTATCCAACTGGTGCATCAAGTTTACATTAAGTGTCTTTATAATGCACATCATACATGCCTGCAGAATGTTGGATGACACAACTTACCACTACTAAGCCACATGCCGGCTGCATTATCAGTCAGTTCACTTATTCCTATCAGCATTTTTTTTTTTTTTGCACTGATAATATGCCACATATTTAAAATGCAGTGCAATGCCTGTACAAGCCAGCTCACTGCAAAATGAATAGAACATTTGTCTGTCTTAGGAAGACCTATTGTATTTATTATTTTATGTATTGGTGTGGATACAGTTTTTCCCACTGCTTGTTCTGTTTCTGTTCAAAGTTTTGTATTTCCAGCCTGTGAATTTCTGATAAAGCTGTAATATTTATCTTGTTTAGAATTAGCATTGTTTTAACTGACAATATCACATTGTGAGCACAACTTGTGTTGCATTTAAGCTGTCAAAACTGTTAGCTCTAGAAACTGTACTGTTCATTTCCCTGACAGAAAATTCCTTAACAAATAAATACAGTTGTATTCATTTGGTTTGTTTGCTAAAGAATTCCAGTTTATTATTATGTACAAGTCAGTGGCTACACTTGATGGTGTTGCACTCAGATTTGTCACTACAGCTTTGCTGACCTGTGTTATTATATTCTACATATAAGCTTTTTGCCAAAAATAACATTTAATCAGAGGTAACCCATTTGTAATCACCAACAGTTTGATTTGTAACTGTAGTTTAATTACTTTTTCTCACTAACTGAAACACATTACAATTACAATTAATTTGTAAGTTAATTACATATAATTAGTTAATCCTCTACACTTCCTGTAATTTCATGACAATCACATGAGATCCACCTGTCAACTGATTTATCAGTCTCTTAACTACAAGTAAAATGGCAAAAACTGAAGTAAGATGAACAAGTCAACATCATGCTGAGGATGCTAAATTTCTTCTTTATTTTATCTATTATAAGTTTAACGGGCATGTCATGCCATTCTTTTTTACTCTTGGCAACAACAACACCTAAATATGTAACCTTTTTTCTATACAAATGCCATTCTTTTTGATAATCAACATTTCTTAAGAAAAATAAAATCTACCAGAATATGTATACCCCAGAGCAACATAAAAATATGAATAAAAGACTGATTGCATTGTGGGTTTTTAAGACGATAAATCTCCTGGAAACAATGTTATTTAAGACTTTCAATCAATCAACCAATCTTTATTTATATAGTGTCAAATCACAACAAAGGTTATCTCATGATGCTTTACAGGAAGAGCAGGTAAAGACCACGCTCTACAAATGACAGAAGAAAACAAACAAAGAAAGCCAACAGATTCCCTCCTGAGCATGCTCTTGGCGACAGTGGCAAGGTAAAACTCCCCTTTAACGGGAAGAACCCTCAGGTAGAACCAGACTCAGGGCGGGCGGTCATCTACCTCGACCGGTTGGGTGGAGAGGGGAGAGAGAGAGACAAAGAGACAGAGACAGGGAGATAAGGGCAAACTGGGACAAATGACAACAACAGAAGACCAGAGCATCCTGACAGGTAATCTAGATGGTAGTGACACGCAGCATCCAGCCTTCTGGTCTGCAGCTGGATGACCTTCCAGGATGAGCAGGACAATATGACCTAGACAAGACACAGAAAGCACAACGAAAGCAAAGGGGCCGAGGACAACAATAACATGCACCGAGTAAAAAGGAGAGGAGTTGGAATCGGAGGGGTGGGGGTGGGGATGGAGGGGTATAGAGGGGGAGAGGAAGAGAAAAGAAGAAAAGAGAAGAAGAGGGAAGAAGAAGATGGGGACAGAGGAAAGTGCTCAGAGCATGATATGGAGTCCCCCGACAGTCCAGGCCCATAGCAGCATAACTAAGGGCTGGTCCAGGGCAACCTGGGCCGACCCTAACTATACGCTTTGTCAAAGAGGAAGGTTTTAAGTCTACTCTTAAAGGCAGAGAGAGAATCTGCCCTCCAACCGAGACTGGAAGTTTGTTCCACAAACGTGGAGCCTGGAATTGGAAGGATCTGCCTCCTGTTCCAGTCTTAGAAATTTGGGGAACCACCAGTAAACCTGTTTTTTGAGAGCGCAGTGCCCTGGCAGAGATCAGTTCAGAGATCAGTTAACTCCTTTTTTCAGTTCTTATGTTTGAAGAAGTCCTAGATAATATACCACTACCTGCAAGCCTCTGCCAAGGACAATAATACCAAAACCAAATGAGGACAGTTTGTAGACTGAGAATTGGATGCCAGTTTCTCTCTCTCTCTCTCTCTCTCTCTCTCTCTCTCTCTATATATATATATATATATATCTATATATCTATATACATGTAGATCTATAGATACAGATATAGACACGCATATATATGTATGTATGTTTGTATATGTACATATACATATCCACACAAACATACACACACATATACATACATACATATGTATATACATATACATACATATGATGTATATGTATATGTACATAGGGTACATCTGGATACAGCTGTACCCTGTACAGAGATTTGTCCACCAGCCAGGCTCAGCTGGACCAGTCTAACCTGATCTCAGAGCAGTGAAAGAGCAGGTCCAGCGTGAACCTCAGCTGATGGAACTGACCTCAGGTCCCGTCTCCGTATCAAGGAGCAGGCGCAGGCGGTATGGCTGTAACGGCAACGACCCGTGGTCCAAAAGACGGTATTCATCCCCTGTTGAGAAGCCACGGAGCAGTCATTGGCGCATCATGGCGGCGCAGTTCGGACAGCAGCACGGTCCTTGCGACCAGATGTTCAGCAGGCCAATGCCACATCTCCATGACATCCGTGAAGCGGGCGCCGTCTCCTCGTAGCAGCAGAGAGCGCCTGCATCACTCAGGATCACCAGTCTGTGGCCTCTAGTCTCTGCGCAGGCTGCACCGACCACCGGAGACCGGCCTGAGGACACACCTGCTGTGCAGCTGGCAGAGCCAGCTGGAGAGCCCGCCTGGGAAAGACGAGACTCGCTTGGTCTTTGCTCAGTCTACGACCGGACTGAAGAGAGTGAAACACTCAACAGCTGAACTTGGAGACTCTCCTATGTGTAAGCTCTCCAATGGAGAGCTTACACATACTACGTTGGGCCACACTTTGACAAGGCGACCCAAACCGGTTGATAGACCAGTCAAAGACCAACACCAGCATGTGTGCTGGACACACACCTGCTGACCAGCAACAGGTATGTGACACACACCTGCTGCCGACCTGGCCTTTTAAAGACTCCGACTGACGTCACAGTCAACTAAATGATGACATCGCACGCGCAGCACAGACAACACCTGGAACACTGCTCAATATTTTACAATCACCTGCACTGGTTTGTGACGGACGGCATGACGTCACAATGGCTACAGGTCCACATTCTCCATTGTTGAATTTGTGTGTGTGTGTGTGTGTGTGTGTCTGTGTGTGCGCACACACACACACACACACACACACACACACACACACACACATCCAAAGCTTTTTCAAGTGAAGCAATGTACTAAACTAAATAAAGTGAATTTGATCTTGTTTACATTGCTTCACTTTGAATTTTAAAATACTGACACTGTGTTGAGATAAATGCTAACAAATTTTTAGTGAAATTAATTACAGGGAAAGTATTTTGCTCTATTGTGGTTCCCCTGGAGGATCCTCAAGGACCCCTGGTCCAGGAAACAATAGTTGATTAAGAAAGAGACATACAGATTGTGCAGAGCAGGTGAGGGAGAATGAGCAGGTGGTTTTGAAGAAAGCCTCTGAAACAACATTTAGAGCACAAGACATTAAAGATAATTCTCTCACTTAACTCTGTGCTCATGAAGCTCAGTAGGAACAGGCGAACATCTTAATTCACTGGCAATGAACTGACACAAAACACCTTAAAAACACCTCAACATCTTATATTTGTTACTGCTGCTGCTCACTGTTTCCAGTAAATTGGACAAATGGAAATGTTACAGTTTGTGTAGACGGGAATTTCCTCAGTCTCTGTCTGTTCACTGATGGTGACGTGCTGCCAGTCTGTGGTATCCAACCTTCCCTGACCATTCAGCTTCCCAGACCACTGTGGGAATATAATCTCAACATTAGTTTTCTGTCAGTTTTAACATTAAAACCAACGTTCCTGAAGCACACAACTAACCTTCAGACAGTGGTAACCTTTGTAGTAGCTTTACAGGGCAACTACCTTACAACTTGTTGTTCTATTAAGAGGAACAATTAGCTAATGTAAATGTTGGCTTTACATCTGAAAAACTGTTAACCATTTTAACATGTAGTATTTCCCACAGACCAGTTAGCAATTTGTGGGGCACATACTAATTTTAATTAGCCAGAAAAACAGCTTAGCATGAATATTGTCTTTTTCAGAATCTATTTTGTTCATGTAAACATAGTCAGTGACTGCTGGCCAAATTAGGATGGCTTGAGGAGTGGGAATCTCCAGGACTTGTTTTCTGCCAGAGGGTGTTGCCTCAGGCGTCCCTCGGCTCCTCCCTCACCCTAACTCCTGGAAGAATCACCTGCCGATCCACTGCTCTGTCTCATGCCTCACCTGCTCATCTGGCCCACACACCTGCCCGCCTCAGGCAGAGCCCTCAACCAAACACTCCTCAGCTATCCCATAAAAGGAGGGACAATGTGAACGTTTCCCTCTCTTTCTCACCTGTCAAGGAAGTTTCTTCAGACAGCATGCAACCTGGAGAACACCCTGAAAACCAAGTGGAGTCAGCCACTAGGCAGGGTGAAACCACCTCAGATTGTAATGAAGACGCCAACCAACCTGAGCAATTTACACTTCCTGAGCCAAGCAGCCAAGTGATGGAGCAGTCACTCCCAACCATTTCTTTGGTTCAGGACCATGAAAGAAATACATCTTGCCGGGGATATCAACAGTTAAAATAAAACCTTGGAAAAGTGTACAGCATGGGGCCTTTAATGAATATGTGACGGCCTCCTGCCTAGCAGGGCCTGCTGGGTGTGGGTATGTGTTTCCCCCTGTTGTTGTTGTGTATGTGTGTCTTCCTGTGTTGCAAGTTGCTGGTGGGCGGAGGCTCCCAGGGGTTAAAAGGCCCCCTCCCATTCTCTCTTTCTCCCTCTCATCCACCCTGATGGCACCACATTTCTCGTTTGGTTGGCGTTGGCCTGGTTAGGTTTTGTTCCTCTCATGCAACACCCCACACTCACCAGTTTTTCACTCATCCATCTGCAGACACACTGACATTACAGATTTTCACACCTCATAACATTAGGATGTTTTTGGTTGATATGTGTATATTATATCGAATGGGCTAAAACATGCAAATACACCAGTAAGCAACAGTCTATTTCTAGTACATATACTGATGGCATATAGGGTAGGGTATATAGGGTAGATAAGATTCAAAAATTAAATATGATAGCCTACATTTCTCTACATTCATACAATCTGCTCTAATTTCATCAGATGAAGTAATCAGGTAACTGGCTAACTGGCTCTAAGCCCCATATAATAGCCTACATGTCAGTTGAAGAAAAAGTTCTTCAGTTTTATTGTTGTGGAAGAATTGCTTTTCCTTCATTGTGTAAATTGTGCTACAATGAAATGCATATACAAAGAACAATATCTACACATCACCAATGCTGCAGAAAACATTGTGTGAGCTAAGCCATGATTTGTCTAGAATGACCCGAGCTGTGAGCTGAGCTGTGACTGGTCTCATTGTGAGGGGACAGAGCTACAGGACTTACATTAGAGAGAAAATCTCTCTCTGTTCAGCCATCTAACACTGATCTCAAATGATCTGAGATCAGCTCGCAGCTCTCTCCACTTGAGAGGATCATTTCAAAATGAAAGCTGATTTTGCACAAACTAATTCTGCAAAAACTGCCGATTCTTCACCAGCAGTTTAAAGCCAATCAGAGAATCTCTCCCCACCTCTTGTGCAAAATATAGGATTGTACGATGTTAATTTCATTGAATTCAGTTGCATTTGCTTTCAGTTTCCATGTGGTCGCGCTTCATTTAAGCTGAGAATCTCTTATGGTGTTAAACCCAGGGATCATACGTTTATTTATTTATCACATGAAAAAGCTTTGGATGTGTGTGTGTGTGTGTGTGTGTGTGTGTGTGTGTGTGTGTGCAGTTCGGACAGCAGCACGGTCCTTGCGACCAGATGTTCAGCAGGCCAATGCCACGTCTCCATGACATCCGTGACGCAGGCGCCGTCTCCTCGTAGCAGCAGAGAGCGCCTGCATCACTCAGGATCACCAGTCTGTAGCCTCTAGTCTCTGCGCAGGCTGCACCGACCACCGGAGACCTGCACAGCAGGTGTGTCCTCAGGCCGGTCGGTCTCCGGTGCATTTCCTTGATACGGAGACGGGACCTGAGGTCAGTTCCATCAGCTGAGGTTCACGCTGGACCTGCTCTTTCACTGCTCTGAGATCAGGTTAGACTGGTCCAGCTGAGCCTGGCTGGTGGACAAATCTCTGTACAGGGTACAGCTGTATCCAGATGTACCCTATGTACATATACATGTACATACATATGTATGTATATACATATACATACATATGTATGTATATGTATATACATATGTATGTATGTATATGTGTGTGTATGTTTGTGTGGATATGTATATGTACATATACAAACATACATACATATATATGCGTGTCTATATCTGTATCTATAGATCTACATGTATATAGATATATAGATATATATATATATCTATATATCTATCTATATATATATATATATACATATATATATATATATATAGAGAGAGAGAGAGAGAGAGAGAGAGAGAGAGAGAGAGAGAGAGAGAAACTGGCATCCAATTCTCAGTCTACAAACTGTCCTCATTTGGTTTTGGTATTATTGTCCTTGGCAGAGGCTTGCAGGTAGTGGTATATTATCTAGGACTTCTTCAAACATAAGAACTGAAAAAAGGAGTTAACTGATCTCTGAACTGATCTCTGCCAGGGCACTGCGCTCTCAAAAAACAGGTTTACTGGTGGTTCCCCAAATTTCTAAGACTGGAACAGGAGGCAGATCCTTCCAATTCCAGGCTCCACGTTTGTGGAACAAACTTCCAGTCTCGGTTTGGAGGGCAGATTCTCTCTCTGCCTTTAAGAGTAGACTTAAAACCTTCCTCTTTGACAAAGCGTATAGTTAGGGTCGGCCCAGGTTGCCCTGGACCAGCCCTTAGTTATGCTGCTATGGGCCTGGACTGTCGGGGGACTCCATATCATGCTCTGAGCACTTTCCTCTTTCCTCATCTTCCTCTTCCCTCTTCTTCTCTTTTCTTCTTTTCTCTTCCTCTCCCCCTCTATACCCCTCCACCCCCACCCCCACCCCTCCGATTCCAACTCCTCTCCTTTTTACTCGGTGCATGTTATTGTTGTCCTCGGCCCCTTTGCTTTCGTTGTGCTTTCTGTGTCTTGTCTAGGTCATATTGTCCTGCTCATCCTGGAAGGTCATCCAGCTGCAGACCAGAAGGCTGGATGCTGCGTGTCACTACCATCTAGATTACCTGTCAGGATACTCTGGTCTTCTGTTGTTGTCATTTGTCCCAGTTTGCCCTTATCTCCCTGTCTCTGTCTCTTTGTCTCTCTCTCACCTCTCCACCCAACCGGTCGAGGTAGATGACCGCCCGCCCTGAGTCTGGTTCTACCTGAGGGTTCTTCCCGTTAAAGGGGAGTTTTACCTTGCCACTGTCGCCAAGAGCATGCTCAGGAGGGAATCTGTTGGCTTTCTTTGTTTGTTTTCTTCTGTCATTTGTAGAGCGTGGTCTTTACCTGCTCTTCCTGTAAAGCATCATGAGATAACCTTTGTTGTGATTTGACACTATATAAATAAAGATTGGTTGATTGATTTAAAGTCTTCAATAACATTGTTTCCAGGAGATTTATCGTCTTAAAAACCCACAATGCAATCAGTCTTTTCTTCATGTTTTTATGTTGCTCTGGGGTATACATATTCTGGTAGAATTCTGTTATTTTGTGGGAAGCAAAAAAAACAAGCTTTTTTGAAAATACATTCAAATATACAAACATTTCAGACATGTTAAATATAATGTACAAAGAAACAAGAGTATGCATTTAAAAAGATAAAATGAAAAATCATCAGGAAAAATAGATTCCATTAATATAAAATCATTAGAGAATAAAAGACATCATTCATTACTTTGTAAAGAGTTCACAGCACAGGCTGACAGTTTTATGACTTTATCTAATGTTTAGAAGTTTGATAGACTTTATATATATTCTTTAAATTCCCATTAAAAAAGCAAAGAAATTGGCATCCAAAACTTTCTGCCTGTCTCTAGGTTTCTAATGTGACGTCACGTTTTAGTGTTTGTAGCACGTGACCTCGGAAACAGGAAAACAATAAATGTCTACAACAGTTTCAATGTCTTTAACTGAGTTTACTGTAATACACTCGCATTTTTGGTCTATTATTATTATTGGTTATAATAGTAGTAGTTCTAGTAGTAGTAATAGTAGTAGTAGTAGTAGTAGTAGTAGTACTATCAGTAATAGTGGTAGTAGTAGTATGGATGTTTCCACCCGCCTGTCACACACACTCACTTCACTGAGCGACCTGGCTCCTGCTAGATAAATGGGACAAACATATAGAAGCTGGGACAAACATATAGAATCTTATCAACGTACGTCATTTATATGTTAACATGAACACCAGCCGCCAAATTCACAGCTGAATCAGAATGATTTCAACTTGACAGCAAAGCAGTAAAATCTCCTCCATCGTCAGTGGACAGTGAAGGGAAGCTCCCACGGTGCATTTGTGCACCATTGTCTTGTGTGAGGTTTGCTGCATTTGCTGTGTTGCTGTGCCCACTGGTGAATAGCGGTAGCACCCCTAGGCACCCCTCCGTGTAGTCTGCCTCTCACAAGTGGCCTCTACTCCTTTTTCTACTCTTTAGTTTCACTTAAGTTGGGCTGTGTTTTAGCTTTTGTAATTGTCCTTTTTTTTTAGAATTTATATTCAGGCCTTTTTAGCATTAAATGTAATAAAGTAATTTATAAATTGTCTATAGTTGTGCTGTTTTTACTATTTTTTTTTCCTTTTCCGCAGCTCCAGCCCCTGCCTTTTGGTTTTGATTATTTTTGCTTATCTTTAATAAAATTTATTTAAATATTATATTTGCCTCTGCCTCCTAACTGGGAACAAACCTGTGTCCTTTAGTATTTCCTGGGGTGAAACTCCCCAGGTGGCGTTGTCTGGCTTTCCATTTTCCTCATAGCAATATTAACTTCTAATAACTTCAATCTACCCTCCTACACTCCGCCACACATTCAAGACTGTTTAGGCCCCAGTCTGCACAAATACACCATTTTACCACAGGCCAAAACAACACATTCATACTTGAGGTCAGAGGTCAAGGACCCCTTTGAAAAAGGCCATGCCAGTTTTTCCCTCACCAAAATGTAGCCTAACTTTGAAGCAGTATTTAGTCTGTATGCCAACTTCTAAGCATGAAATGATTGGTGCCAACGGATTCCTTAGGTCATCTAGTTTCATATGACAATAATGTATTTACTTTAATTCAGTAATTAAAAAAAAAAAAATTCAAAAAATGGCAAAAAAAGAATTGTGAAACTTGAGTGAATCTGTTTCTTTCGCCACCCCTAATGTTAACCATAAGCAGCTAATGCCTAACCCTAACCTTAACTAATAAGCCAAAATGACCATCAAAAATATGAAAAAGTCCATCACCTTCAAATGTTTATGTGAGAATCTAAATGTGTGCAGACTTTTAGAGGCTCAGTAACGGCTGAAAGCTATAGCACATGTTCAACAATTGACCTGTAGTCACTCACTGCTTCTCACAGTTCTGCTGAATATCCTAAATAACAGCGGCGCTTGCAGCCCCTACCACTCAGACACACAGGCTGCAGGTGAGCTCTCAGAGGAAGGTAGACGTGTGTCCAAGCAGGACGTCTCTGTAAAGTCAGTAGTGGATCGTACTGTAAGGAGTAGCTAGGTCTGTCTTTCCTCTGAGACCCATGCAAAAGCCAAACCCCAGCAGAGTGTGATTTTAGGATTCATGTTTTCTTGCACAGTTTTTTTTTTTTTTTTTTTTACACTGATAATATGCCACATATTTAAAATGCAGTGCAATGCCTGTACAAGCCAGCTCACTGCAAAATGAATAGAACATTTGTCTGTCTTAGGAAGACCTATTGTATTTATTATTTTATGTATTGGTGTGGATACAGTTTTTCCCACTGCTTGTTCTGTTTCTGTTCAAAGTTTTGTATTTCCAGCCTGTGAATTTCTGATAAAGCTGTAATATTTATCTTGTTTAGAATTAGCATTGTTTTAACTGACAATATCACATTGTGAGCACAACTTGTGTTGCATTTAAGCTGTCAAAACTGTTAGCTCTAGAAACTGTACTGTTCATTTCCCTGACAGAAAATTCCTTAACAAATAAATACAGTTGTATTCATTTGGTTTGTTTGCTAAAGAATTCCAGTTTATGTACAAGTCAGTGGCTACACTTGATGGTGTTGCACTCAGATTTGTCGCTACAGCTTTGCTGACCTGTGTTATTATATTCCACATATAAGCTTTTTGCCAAAAATAACATTTAATCAGAGGTAACCCATTTGTAATCACCAACAGTTTGATTTGTAACTGTAGTTTAATTACTTTTTCTCACTAACTGAAACATATTACAATTGCAATTAATTTGTGAGTTAATTACATATAATTAGTTAATCCTCTACACTTCCTGTAATTTCATGACAATCACATGAGATCCGCCTGTCAACTGGTTTAGCAGTCTCTTAACTACAAGTAAAATGGCAAAAACTGAAGTAAGATGAACAAGTCAACATCATGCTGAGGATACTAAATTTCTTCTTTATTTTATCTATTATAGGTTTAACGGGCATGTCACGCCATTCCTTTTTACTCTTGGCAACAACAACACCTAAATATGTAACTTTTTTTTTTTTTTTCTATACAGACGCCATTCTTTTTAATAATCAACATTTCTTAAGAAACAGTAATACAGTTGTGTTCACACTTTTTTTCCACCATGGACACCAATGACAGTTCATTCACACATTACACTGCTTTAGCAATCTCTCTTATGCATGTTGTGTCATCTGCCAGTTGGCACAATGTGAACTCTTTTTCTAGAACCAGTACGCCTTGAAAATGAGCTCATTTTGTAAGATAATCATTTGGATCATGACTAAAAAATGAGAAGGCACTTATTGGGCAGCCCTGTGGTATCCCACAGCTCAGCAGAAATCTGGGAGTGGTGCCTTACCCTCATTTCAGCAAGCAGCCTGCTTTACCTGTTTTACTTTCAGCTTGGCACCACTTTCCACATCCTGGTTGCTAGTTGAACATGGCTGAAGTATCTACTTGGTTATCACTGTAATGATGTCCCCCTCCCCTCTTCAGCTTCTCTTCCACTTTACTCCTTGGATATTATCCATCAACATCATCTATTCCTCGTAAATGATTCATCCCAACATATTCACATGACGTTGTGCTGTTCTTAGAGCTCAAACTGTACACCTCAGCATGTTGTCAGTCTACATTCACATCCACATTCAGGAGTCTTCCCATGTTCCCCGGCTCCTAAGTTCTCCAGATTTATATGGTAATAATGGGAACATGATAAAGGGTCCCGTGCTCCCAGTTCAATGTTCAGTTCACCCAGACTGAAAAAGGGCTAGTGAGTTATGGATCAATAGGTGATTGAGGAGAGGAGCAGGTGACGGCCACGGGTCAGGCTGCCCAGTGAAGGATGAGGCGGAGACAGGACGGAGTCTGACCACTGGGTGGCGTTGTACTGAATGGTCCAGCTGTTCTGAACAGAGGAAACAGAAATAAGCAATGCATCACTCCAGCTCCATAAATAAATCAATGACGGACAATAACAGAATGAATGTATGATGTGATCACCAATCAAAGTTATGCTGCAGATAATTGAGGCAGGATAGTCAAGCAGCTCATAATCCATCGTCCTAACTGGAAAGTGCAAACAGCCCAACAGAAGAGGACTGCTGCTCATAATTTCACTGGTTAGGTGACAGACAATATTAGACAAGATTGGTAAATACGGATGGCCGTTGACGTTGATAAGACCAAACAGTTCTCTTCGGTTCATAAACATAAACTTTGTTCATTGTCTCTGTGTGCTGAGCGAGCGTGCTTGCCAAGACAACCCGATGGAGAAGCGCTGCGCAGGACAACTGCAGGCATCCAAGCTCCACGAGACTGGTGGAGATCTGCGGATCAGGCTGTGTTCTTGGACGCACACAGTCCCCATGTTTGCAGAGCAGAGACACCGGGATGTTTCAGGAGGGGCTGCTTGACTGAACTGATCGGCGAACATGGCGGGCGCCTCTCCAAATAACCTCGTCCAGCGGTGCCAAACATTTACGCGCAAAATGACGTGCGGCCATTCGCTGAGTAGTAAATGAAGTTCAGTGGGCCTTTTAACCTGGATGAGCCACACCTCCCAGAACACAGAGCTGGGAACTTCTTTTCCATGCTCTCATGGTGTGCTGCGGAGCTGCGGACCTGCGCGCCATTTAACACTGGTGTCAAATGATCCGAGACCAGCTCGCAGCTCTCTCCACTTGAGAGGATCATTCCAAAATGAAAGCTGACTTTGCACAAACTAATTCTGCAAAAACTGCCGATTCTTCATCAGCAGTTTAAAGCCAATCAGAGAATCTCTCCCCACCTCTTGTGCAAAATATAGGATTATGCGATGTTAATTTCATTGAATTCAGTTGTATTTGCTCTCGGTTTCCACTTGGTCGTTCCTCATTTACGCTGAGAATCTCTTATGGTGTTAACCATCCACCACCACCCCCACCCCCGCACACACACACACACACACACACACACACACACACACACACACACACACACACACACACACAAAATTCAACAATGCAGAATGTGGAGCTGTAGCCACTGTGACGTCATGCCGTCCGTCACAAACCAGTGCAGGTGATTGTAAAATATTGAGCAGTGTTCCAGGTGTTGTCTGTGCTGCGCGTGCGATGTCATCATTTGGTTGACTGTGACGTCAGTCGGAGTCTTTAAAAGGCCAGGTCGGCAGCAGGTGTGTGTCACATACCTGTTGCTGGTCAGCAGGTGTGTGTCCAGCACACATGCTGGTGTTGGTCTTTGACTGGTCTAACAACCGGTTTGGGTCGCCTTGTCAAAGTGTGGCCCAACATAGTATGTGTAAGCTCTCCATTGGAGAACCTACACATACACATGTGTAAACTCTCCATTGGAGAGCTTACACATAGGAGAGTCTCCAAGTTCAGCTGTTGAGTGTTTCACTCTCTTCAGTCCGGTCTTAGACTGAGCAAAGACCAAGCGAGTCTCGTCTTTCCCATGCGTGCTCTCCAGCTGGCTCTGCCAGCTGCACAGCAGGTGTGTCCTCAGGCCGGTCTCCGGTGGTCGGTGCAGCCTGCGCAGAGACTAGAGGCCACAGACTGGTGATCCTGAGTGATGCAGGCGCTCTCTGCTGCTACGAGGAGACGGCGCCTGCGTCACGGATGTCATGGAGACGTGGCATTGGCCTGCTGAACATCTGGTCGCAAGGACCGTGCTGCTGTCCGAACTGCGCCGCCAAGATGCGCCAATGACTGCTCCGTGGCTTCTCAACAGGGGATGAATACCGTATTTTGGACCACGGGTCGTTGCCGTTACAGCCATACCGCCTGCGCCTGCTCCTTGATACGGAGACGGGACCTGAGGTCAGTTCCATCAGCTGAGGTTCACGCTGGACCTGGTCTTTCACTGCTCTGAGATCAGGTTAGACTGGTCCAGCTGAGCCTGGCTGGTGGACAAATCTCTGTACAGGGTACAGCTGCATCCAGGTGTACCCTGTGTACATATACATGTACATACATATGTATGTATATGTATATACATATGTCTATATCTGTATCTATAGGTCTATATAGATATAGATATAGATATACAGAGAGAGAGAGAGAGAGAGAGAGAGAGAGAGAGAGAGAGAGAGAGAGAGAGAGACTGGCATCCAATTCTCAGTCTACAAACTGTCCTCATTTGGTTTTGGTATTATTGTCCGTGGCAGAGGCTTGCAGGTAGTGGTATATTATCTAGGACTTCTTCAAACATAAGAACTGAAAAAAGGAGTTAACTGATCTCTGCCAGGGCACTGCGCTCTCAAAAAACAGGTTTACTGGTGGTTCCCCAAATTTCTAAGACTGGAACAGGAGGCAGATCCTTCCAATTCCAGGCTCCACGTTTGTGGAACAAACTTCCGGTCTCGGTTTGGAGGGCAGATTCTCTCTCTGCCTTTAAGAGTAGACTTAAAACCTTCCTCTTTGACAAAGCGTATAGTTAGGGTCGGCCCAGGTTGCCCTGGACCAGCCCTTAGTTATGCTGCTATAGGCCTGGACTGTCGGGGGACTTCATATCATGATCTGAGCACTTTCCTCTGTCCCCATCTTCTTCTTCCCTCTTCTTCTCTTTTCTTCTTTTCTCTTCCTCTCCCCCTCTATACCCCTCCATCCCCACCCCCACCCCTCCGATTCCAACTCCTCTCCTTTTTACTCGGTGCATGTTATTGTTGTCCTCGGCCCCTTTGCTTTCGTTGTGCTTTCTGTGTCTTGTCTAGGTCATATTGTCCTGCTCATCCTGGAAGGTCATCCAGCTGCAGACCAGAAGGCTGGATGCTGCGTGTCACTACCATCTAGATTACCTGTCAGGATACTCTGGTCTTCTGTTGTTGTCATTTGTCCCAGTTTGCCCTTATTTCCCTGTCTCTCTCTCTTTGTCTCTCTCTCTCACCTCTCCACCCAACCGGTCGAGGTAGATGACCGCCCGCCCTGAGTCTGGTTCTACCGGAGGGTTCTTCCTGTTAAAGGGGAGTTTTACCTTGCCACTGTCTCCAAGAGCATGCTCAGGAGGGAATCTGTTGGCTTTCTTTGTTTGTTTTCTTCTGTCATTTGTAGAGCGTGGTCTTTACCTGCTCTTCCTGTAAAGCATCATGAGATAACCTTTGTTGTGATTTGACACTATATAAATAAAGATTGGTTGATTGATTTAAAGTCTTAAACAACATTGTTGCCAGGAGATGTATCGTCTTAAAGACCCACAATGCAATCAGTATTTTCTTAATGTTTTTATGTTGCTCTGGGGTATATATTTTCTGGTAGAATTCTGTTATTTTATGGGGAGCAAAAAAAATGAGATTTTTTGAAAATACATTCAAATATACAAACATTTCAGACGCGTTAAATATAATGTACAAAGAACCAGGGCTATGCATTAAAAAAAAAAAACGAATAAAAGATATCATTGGGAAAAAATAGCCTCCATTAATATAAAATCATTAGAGAATAAAAGACATCAGTCATTCCTCTGTAAAGAGTTCACAGCACAGGCTGACAGTTTTATTACTTTATCTAATGTTTAAAAGTTTGATAGACTTTATATATATTCTTTAAATTCCCATTAAAAAAGCAAAGAAATTGTCCTAAACTTTCTGCCTGTCTCTAGTTTTCTAATGTGACGTCACGCTTTACTGTTTGTAGCACGTGACCTCGGAAACAGGAAAACAATGAATGTTTGTTTTTGTTATGTTTTTTATTATTATTATTAAACAATTGTTCCTTTACAAAGCACACAAGCTTTTCAAGGATTCATACAAGGAATAGAGCAAACATCAGAAATAATTATTGGGGGGATAACATAAAGACAGACAGAAAAGAAAACAAAAAGCGAAACACAGGTACAACTACAAGAGATCCTCACTGAGCTTCAGTTCATTCACTAAGTTAGAAAGTTTCAATGCATTCCTTTTCGTCATACATTTCAGAGATAAGAACTAATGACAAAGTTCTTTCTGGAAAGCACAGAATCTAGGTATAGTCTTCAGGATTCTATTCTTATGCACAAAGAATTTCCCTATAATAACATTAATTGCTAGGTCTTGCGTTCTGTCTATTCTAATTAAACCATACATCACATTTTCTTTAGTTAATTCATAGAAACTGTCAAATTTAGGATACAGCCAGTAATGCACATCTTCCCACAGAGCTTTAACAAATTTACAGTCATAAAATATGTGTTCAGTAGATTCACAGCATTCATCGCAAAACGTGCAGTTCCTGCTCTCCAAACCAAACCAATGACTAAGAAGTTCTCCAGAAGGGTAAATATTATTAATTATCTTAAAGTGAACCTCCTTTGTCTTTGGCGCTATTGGAAAGGTAAAGAATTTGTTTTTCAACTGCTCAGCTTCCACTTTGGAGAAACACAGTAAAATAGAATTTCTATTTGACAGGAAAGGATAAAATTTCTCAACAAAGAATTTCCTAAGTGTGGAAATACACAAGTTTGAGCTAATGAGATCATATCCATTTATCAAAAGATTGAGAAGGCAAGGAATTACCTTACTTTGATAAAGATTACAAGCAGACACAATAGTTGCTTGTGGAATTGCTTTGACAACAACGTCAAACTGTCTGCGGTCATTCAAGTGAAATTTGCCATAAAAATGTTCATAAGTCATAATAAACATTCTGTGATCTTCCAATAAATGTATTACAGACCATATACCTTTTTCTAGCCACTTTTGGTTAAACAAAGACTTATTTCTAGAGGCTATAAATCTGCAGTTCCAGTGTGGGATGACATGGGGACTAAAGTTATGGCTACAAATCATTTTCCAGTAAAGTAAAACCTGTTGATAGAATGTAGAGAGTTTGATGGGGAGTTTTCTGGAGTCATAATCACATCTCAGAGGGAGACTGATACCTCACTGATTCTGGTAATTTGGATAAAACGGGTTTTAATTTTGAAAAAAAAAAAAAAAAAAAGTGCGTTAAATTACAAAATCTGAAGATATATCATTATAGGCTAAGGTCTTGGCTGTTCAGCAATGTACCGGTGCAACCTCCTCATTTTGCATTTTTTTTATAAAATAGGTTTTTCCAGTTATTAGGCTACTTTGATTTTGTCAACATACCGTCACCGCAATGTTTTTTTTTTTTTAATTTGAAAAACATATTTTTGTATTAAAGAGACTATTACTTTAATAACTCAACAGCACCAAAGAAACATATTGTAAGCATATTCATTTAAAACCAATATAACTGCCTCTGACGGTGGTGACACTAATCTGACGGTGGTGACAGTCGCCTCATTAAAACATACATTTCCAAAATTTATACCACTCAAGTCAATGGCTTCTGGAACAACATGGAACAACTTTATTTAACTATTTGGTACAAAAAATAAGAATCCTGAGCACTGTTATAAGCATTTTCCAGACTTCAGTCATCACCGTCACACAGAAAACCTGACGGTGGTGACGTCTGACGGTGGTGACAAAAACCTGCTCTTTCACATGATAAGCATGAGTTGTTCACATTAGCCAGCTTGTTTTCACCCTGTTGCTATCTGCATCAGACCTCTTCTTAAAAAGTATACATTTATTCCATAATCTAATTTTATATTTTTTATACAGAAGTGACGGTGTTGACAATTTATGGTTGTGACAGTAGCAGTGTCCAAAAATATGAAGAGATTTAAGAGAAAATAGAAAACTTCCAGGAGCCTGAGCGGTCTTGAAGCATGCAGTAGAGCTGAAGGTTTGAAAAGGGCTCCTCAGGAATGTAATTGACCTTGTAGTTTTTTTATTATTATTTTTTAAATATATATCTGACGGTGGTGACGAATATCTGGGACACATTGTGAGCAACCACAAAATAATAGTAAATATTGTTCAAAACCCATTGTTTGAAGTTTTTAATACATATTATGATGTACTCTTTCATGTGGTAAAGATATCATTCAATGAAATTATTACTTTTTGTTGTTTTAATCAAGTTGAAATGATTATCTCCTATCCGAGGACAACTGGTTTTGTAGGCCATGGGCCAACATATAATCATTAAATTAATACAAATTAAAAATAAACCTATGAAAAAACCTTACAAATGTGCAAAGGACCCCCTGATTATGCCCTTGATTCTTTTTATTCATTAAAATGTTGTAAATTTCCAGCAGAAATAGGATTTTTCTTACTGGGACATGATTTATCCAAATTCTCAAGAATCAGTGACCTCTTAGTTTTTCAAAAATTAGTTTAGGGATATGCGTTAGGGGGATGCGTTCCTATTTTTTGAAAAAAGGAACGCAGCCAATTAATCTTAATTGTGCCATTAATGCATTCAGTATCAATGGCTTTGAGACCACCTTCAGTATACTCTTTCACCATTACACCTTTTTTAATGTAGTGTGTCTTTCTTTTCCAGATAAAATTAAGGTTAGACTGGTTTATAGCATTTATCACCTTGTCAGGAAGTGACATTGAATAAGCCGGGTAAATGAACCATGAGATGCTCTCCATTTTTGTAAGAAAGACCCGACCGATAATAGAGATGCCTCTTTGAGACCACATATTCAAAAGTGACTTACATTTATTCCAGACTATTCCAGATGTTAAGAGTGGTTAGAGCGCTACTGTCCTTAGTAATGTGTATACCTAAGTATTTCACAGTCGATTTGACAGGGATGTTATGAATTGTAGATAGATAGATAGATAGATATACTTTATTGATCCCAAACGGGGAAATTCTGGAAATTCTGGTAGACAGAGGGGAGTCATGGATTGCCAATAATTCACATTTTTTTAAGGTTTCGTTTTAAGCCAGAGGCCTTTGAAAAGAAACCAATTGTTTGTAGGATTTCGGGAAGCTGACTGCCATCTTTCATAAAAATTGTTGTGTCGTCCGCAAGTTGGCTTATCACCAGCTGCTGACCTAAAACTGTTAGTTTCTCAAAGTCAGTCTTTTTAAAAAGAATGGAGAGCATCTCTACTGCAATTATGAAGAGTAGGCAAGAAATTGGACACCATTGTTTGATTCCTTTATTGATCGAGAATCTTGGAGACATACCTTGTGGTAGAACAACTGTGCTAGTAGTGTTCTTATAAAGGAGTCTATAACTACATCTATAAAAGATTTCCCAAACCCAATTAATTCTAAAGTGCGAAACATAAACTTGTGTTCAATGGTGTCAAAAGCTTTGAAAAAAATCTAAAAATAAAATAAAACCCTCATCTTCAATTAAAGAGCTGTAATCCAGTAGGTCAAGCACAAGCCGTATGTTATTATGAATTGAGCGCCCTTTAATAAAGCCTGACTGTGTCTCTGAGATGATTTGTGTGATATATGTTTTCAATCTATTGGCATAAATGTAAGTAAACATTTTATAATCATTATTAAGCAGGGTTATAGGTCTAAGGTTGTCAATTACTTTTGGGTCTTTATCAGGTTTATGAATGAGAGTGATGATTCCTTGCTTCATCATAGTTGGCAGAATGTGGGTTTCAGAAATTTCTTTTATCACATGGAAAACAAGGTCTTTAATGTCTTGCCAGAAATGCCTATAAAAGTTACTAGTTAGACCATCTGAGCCTGGTGATTTGTCTAAAGACAGGCATGACATTGCTTTTTCTACTTCATCCATAGTGATGGCTGCATCACATAGATTCTTGAAATCTTCATCCACTCTGGGGACCCAATCCTTAATATACATAAAGAAAGCTTCAGCATCTACATCTGAATAGGAGGAAGAGTACAGACTACTGTAAAATCGATATATTTCCTTAGAAATCTTGGCAGGATCAGTGCATTCTAGACTATCAATTAATAAAGTCTTTATAGCATTCCGCTCTTGTGTCCTTTTTTCCAGTCTACAAAAATAGGCAGAACTCCTTTCTCCTTCCTCTATCCAATCGCCCTGGATCTAATATGAGCTCCTTTAGCCTTATTTATGTAGATTTCATCAAGAGATGATTGCAGTGGAATCAGTTTTTGTTTATCACTCTCACTCAATACAGGCTTGTTACAAATAGAATTTATTTCTTTAATGATCATTAATTCTTTCCCTCTACTAGCCCTACTTAATAATTTACTGTTTGAGATGGAAATCTGGCATGCTTTATATTTGATAAATTCCCATTTCTCCCTATAATTTGTAAGGTTTGTATCTTCAGCTATATCCTTAATCATTGCTTTGATTTCCTGATAAAACGGCTCACTTTTCAGAAGGTTCGAGTTTTTCTAACATCAACATTAAGCCTACATACTAGGATTTTCAGTGCGCCAGGCATCTTTTAAATTGAATGCATTACAGAAGTCAACTAGAACAGGATTATAATGGTGACTTTGGTATTTTGAAGGTGCTCTATCAAGCCATTCAACCTTTACCATATTATAATCGCCTCCAAAGACAAGATCTACAGTGGGATACTTCTGTAATAAAGCTTTTACATTCCTTACTATTTCAATCAACAAAGTTTTATTTTGGCTAAGATTATTATATCCATATATATTACCTAGGATTAGAAATCTATCATTTATTTCAAAAGCACAAATTATCCAGTGCCCAGATGTATCCCTTTTAGTGGTTATGACCTTCCTAGGGAAATTGTGTAGTAGTACAGCGACCCCTGCTGACCTAGTTGTGCCATGACTAAAGAATAACAATTAATGTCTGACATATATACGTAGACGCCGCATCGCATCTGAGCCGTACGTCAACGTCGCCGCCATATTGGATGTGGGAAGAATCGGAGCGAAGAAGATGCCTCATTCATGTGCTGCATGGAAGTGTACGAATCGTTTTACTGTCCAAACCAAATCCCAGGGAATAACCTTTCACAGGTAAGACTTAACAGTTACCTTTGATAGTATTTGGCCGACAGACTGCATGATTTCGCCATTATAACATCGTTTTGAGAGCATAATTTGTCGACATTGTGGAAAACACTGTATTCCCGCGCACAAGTCATTCATTCATTTATTTTAATTTATTATGCCCATGGTAGTATATATTTTCATCAAAACATATACAGCTAATAATTTAATAATTCAGTTTACACATTCACAGTCGGAAAGGAACAGGAGGAAGAACAATCTTACATTACCAGAACATAAACAATGAAATAGCGCCGTCAAACCCGCCTTCAAACAATGAAGTCGACATTCTTATTTTAATCAATTGCTCCGAGCATTTTAGTAAGATTGTTGTTATTTGTTTGGCTAACTTTTTGTTAGATTGCTGTCATTTGCTTCACTAACTTTTGTCATACTATGAAGGTTTCCCAAAGATGCTGCTCGGAGGAAACAGTGGGAGGTAGCTCTCCGGAGGGAGGGGTTTTCTGCCAGCTCGTCCTCCATGCTCTGCAGTGAGCATTTCAAGCCGGAGGACTTTGACAGAACAGGTCAGACAGTCAGGATCAGAGATGGAGTTGTCCCTTCTGTCTTCAGTTTCCCAGCTCACCTCCACAGGGTATGAATATCACCATAGGCTGTAAGGTTTAAATAAATGAATGCCATACCATGCTGATTTTTTTCTTTACTGAGTGTGAAGGAATCAATTATGTATTTTGTAATACACTGTGATAAAATTAAAATATTGTATCCTTCACTTTAGCCTGTTGCTACCAGGACAACTGAGAGCTCAAAGAAGGCTCAAGAGACTCTGGCAGTGGACTGTTCCCAGCTTGTCCAAGACACTGATGAAGCCCTACCTGTACCCAGTGTTGTGAGTACCAAACAGACATGCCCACTCTGTCACTATTTTCAGACGTACTCGCATACACATATGCACATACATGAAAACATGTCAGTCATGAATGTGTATCCCTGACACACACACACACAGTGCTGGCAGAACAAATGTGGGGTGATGAGATAAAGAATCTGGGACAGTTGACATCACTTTGTACTAGCAAAGATGTGGCTGACTGTGACTGGGTGATTGAGTGTAATAGTGTAATATAAACATGAATTATAATATTTTCATCCTTTGTTTCTACTAGGACCACTCCTATGTCCTGCCTTCATCACCTGATGATCTAAGGGCCAGACTTAGTGATGCCTTGGCTAGGGTGGAGAGTCTGGAAAGAGAGAAGAGGAATGCAAAGGATAGAGAAAGGAGGGCAAAGAACACTGTGTGCAGTCTCCCGGAGGATCTCAGAGGGAAGAAACTCATAAATGAAGAGCTGAAAGACAAGCTTGACTCATACTCAGGTAAAATAAAAATTTGTAGAAAATCTAAACTTAATTGCATTATACTTTACTGTCTTTGTTTAGACTCCCTTGTTATTTCTTATCTTAGCCATCTGAGAAGATCACATACATTGTTTTTGGTGCCTAACTGTTTCTCAAGTATATTAGTGTGTGTGAATGTATAAACGAGAGGCATTAACTTAAATTTCTTTGTAGAAAGGCGCTTTATGAAATTAAGTACATTTACTTGTATTAGTTTACAGCACAGCCTTGCCACATCCAATATGGCGGTGACGTTGACGTATCGCAGCAGCGGGCAAACCCACTCGATGCGGCGTCTACGTATTTATGTCTATGGTTTCAATGTCTTTAAGTGAGTTTACTGTAACATTTGGTCAGTGATTATTATTATTATTATTATTATTATTATTATTATTATTATTGGTTATAATAGCAGTAGTAGTATTAGTAGTAATAGTAGTAGTAGTAGTAGTAGTAGTGGTAGTAGTGGTAGTCGTAGTAACAATGTTGTTATAATCTTCCTTTATGACTTCAAATAAAGATATACACAAAAAAAAGGAAAAAACTTGGAACACAGGAAGTATCGCGGAGCTCAAGATGGCGCCTCGGAAGAGGAGTGTAGTGTGGAATTTTTTCCGAGTGAAAGACGAGGAAGGGGTCGAGTGTCTGCTCTGCATGCTGTACCTCATCCACAAGGGCCACACCACCAGCATGCTGCGGCACCTGCGGATCAAACACCCCGCAGAGTTCGCCAGCGCCGAGCTGCTGGCGGTGCCGGAGGCGGAGCCGGGGCCACACGGGGAGCAGCAAGCCGAGGCGGACGGCGAGCAGTACTGCTCCGGTACGGATGTTTCCACCCGCCTGTCACACACACTCACTTCACTGAGCGACCTGGCTCCTGCTGGATAAATGAATAGAATAGAATAATGCCTTTATTGTCACTATACACATGTACAATGAGATTAAGAGCAGCTCCTTTTTAGTGCAAACATGTAATAGTGAAGAACAAAAAAAATAAAAAAAGATAAATTACAATATAGATAAAAATAAGTTATATATACATCAAGTAGTTCTATGTACAGTAAGGATTTAGTGGTGATATTGCACATTTTATAGAAGCTTATCAACGTACTTCATTCATATGTTAACATGAACACCAGCTGCCAAATTCACAGCTGAATCAGAATGATTTGAACTTGACAGCAAAGCAGTAAAATCTCCTCCATCGTCAGTGGACAGTGAAGGGAAACTCCCACAGTGGATTTGTGTTTACACGATGTTTACAGTATAGTGGTGTTATGAACAAACAATAACGCTGAGCTCCTTATTAACAGGGTCGTGTCTACATGGTAACCCTACATTTGTGAAACTGTAGCTAGATTTTTTACATGATAGTTGTTTGTTCTTGTGTACTGTGTTGTTAACCTTAAGCTTAAGCAATCAGCCCAAATAGTGACCACCCAAAATGTGGCACATTCCTTTACGTACAGAGTTTTGTTTCCTAGCAAGGTGAGGGAATTTCTAATTGACTTGCATTCATTCGTCAAAGCCTTTTTTTAATGTTAACAGCAGGGCTGGGGCAATTTGTTTAACTCTATATTCCATACTGTCTTGATACTTGGCTGCTGATTCAATATGTGTTGTGATTCTGAATTATTGCCTTTTTTTTTATTTGCACCATAATACAGAGACAATTACATAGATTAAAAAAAAAAAAACAATAATACAGAAAGTGCTGGAGAGGTAAAAAACCCAAAATGGGCTTATTCAAAGAAACCTCCCCCCAAAAACGATAATATAACAAATAAAATAAAATACTCAAAATTCAATTAACGACAGAAACAACATCAACAAAAGTACAAATACCATATTATAACACCAAAAAACAGTATAAAATGAAGAGTAAAAGTGAAAATGAAATTAGGTACAAGCTGTAGAGTCTTGGTGTATTAGATAGGACTTTAGTCTAGACTTAAAATTAATCAGAGATGTAGATGTTTGCGCTAAATGAATGTATGAATTCCAAAGTAATGAACCTCTGTAAGTAAAAGAAAATTGACTACAAGTATTGCAATGTCAAACTTAATGAGACTAGAATATTTGAAGCAGGCAGAGTAAAGTGCTAGTGCTGTGCTGAATCAAGTGCACACATGCAAGAGTGTGCTAGAGTTGTGTGAATCTAGGGTTACCGTCTAGACACGAGCCCTGAGCTCATGATTCCAGGTGTTCGCTTTGAAGCAGCTGTATTCCCTCAAGTGACAAGATGTTTCCTCAGTGGGATAATGTCCTGCTGCTGGAAAAGCACAGAAATGGTCCCTTTATTTAGAAATGAATGAGAAATGAGAATTTGACATGTAAATGACATGACAGTTCAAGTAAATGAACTGTGATTAGGTCTGTGCCTTACAGACAAGTGACAAAAATGAACAAACGGCATCAAGGGTGAGAGATTCATTCAAGGATAAATAGCATATACACAGCCACATCTCGCAAAAAGTCATTGATGTTAGTAATATGTCAAAATTCAGATTCCCAATGATATGTTTTACCCGGAAATATATGTTAGTAGCCATTTTCATGTCATACATCCCTGATCATCTCACATGTGACTCGATACAACAGGTCCTGTGAATTTCTATTCAATATCAATGCATTATTATGACACATTTAAATCTATAAATGCATGTAGACCACCAATGCCACTAAAGTATTTACTGAGTTCCTGTAAAAACTAAAGTATTGTCACATCATGCACCGTTTCAACTAAACCTACCCAGCTGTTTTTAGCTGTCTGAAATAAAGGGACAAAGTACATACAAAAATTAATATTGCTGTCATATGTAGCTATATGTGTAGCTTGCAATATGGGGATGTAGGTAATAAACCTGATTGTTTTGCTTTTTGTGGAGTGGTAAATAACTTTTAAAGCTTACAGTTAGTAGTCTAATCACTCAGTCACATGTAAAGTAATGGGAACAGAGAGATAAAGCAGGTTGTGACAAGCTTGTCTTCCTTTTCATTAGTGGAGGTGGCGCTTGAGGACGAGGACTCTGACATCACCACAGTGAACGGAGCGGAGATTTCCTGCGCAATCAATGAAATCATCGAAGCTGCAGAAGATGCCACGGTAGACCCGAAGAAACAAAAAGAAGCTAACGGTGACATACGTACATCGCGCAAACGGAGCTCGATTTGGATCCACTTTGAGCGCATGGAAAACCAGAGGCGTGCCGTGTGTCTGATTTGCAAGAAAAAGATCCACCACAACAGCAACACTAGCAACCTGCACCGGCACCTGTCCAAAAAACACCCTGTGGCCTTTTCAGAGCTGGGGGGCACCATGAAGAAAACAGCACCCGGCATGTTACAGCGCAGTGAAATGAACACAACTAAAGAGGCAACAGTAGTAGAAGAAAATTGCTCAGGTAGGTCTTTTCAGTGTGCCGTGGTTTATGGATGTTACAAATTCATGTTGTTTTTCAGAAGCATCTTCATGAGTGAATCATACTCAGGCAAAGTACATATATCTTACCTTCTTGTCAAGGGCAAGTTGATATTAGGGCTGAGCGATTATGGATAAAATCAAATAAGATAAAACATCTTTGACAAAATACGTTGATATCGATACTGGGACAATACTTAAAGGTTGATTAATGGCTCTTTCATTAGATATTTTCGCCTAAGACGTTTTTGCTTTTGGGCAAATTGTAGCAAAAGGGCTGTATCACCTGGTGTGATCATTTAGGCTGCAGATTGTCAGCTTTAATCTGATGGCACTTTTAGTCACACCAAAGGAATAATTTGAAAGTGCATGTTTTGTCAAAACCACCTTTGATTCATCCACAGTTTCAAGATGGGTGGATTTTTCACACCAGTAAATTTGCCTCAAACTCAAACTTTAAATGAAATGATCAGAGCTCACTGTTTGTACATATTTATTTTAAGAAAGCCTTTATGTATCACAACAGTAATAACCAAATCTAAGCTAAGTGGCAGACTCTACAACACTTTGGCTGTACCTAAATATATCGAGTGTGAAGAAACAATACTTTGTAGTTCCATCCTTGACTGGAAAACCAAAACGCCTCTGGTTTTTGCGTCTGTTTACAGATGTGCCTCAGGGTACAAGACTTTACGAAGCAGAAATCCGAGTGTTTGAGAGGGAGCGGGAGCTGATCGAGGCTCTGAGAAGCGCCCAGAAGGAGGAGGCGCGGGCTCTGGAGCATCAGAGGGAGCTGCTGGAGATGCTCCGCGTGGCAAACGCCAGGGAGGCAGCCGCAGAGAGAGAGAAGATCGAGTTCTTGAGGAGAGCACAAGAGGAGGAGTCCAGAGACTTGAGCAGGCAGAGGGAGGAACTGCAGAGAGACAGGGAGGAGCTGGAGAGGCAGCAGAGGCAGCTACAGCACGAGAGGGACGAGTTTTGCTTGTTGTCCCGAGAGCAGCAAACCACCTGACTGAAAAAAAACTGTCCCACAGGGACGAGACGAGAGCCGGCGGCTGTCCCACAGGGAGACTGTGACGGCCAGCAGGACTCAGCGGGTTTTGACACACATAGTCATCACTGAGATTTTGTTCAAATGCATGGAGACTGATTCAAAGACATTGGGAAAACGTCAGTCCCTCTCTTAGTAAAATATATTTTGTAACGGTGCTTGCAACGATGCTTATTTGAATATGACTGAAGATACACTCCCTGTTTTTCTGATATTTTTCATCTCCAGGCAGTAGCACACAGGGCGGGCTAACTGTTCAACTTTGGGCATTGTAAACTAAATAATCCCTGAAAATGTTTGTGAATTATTCTATCAGATATATTATTCATGTCTCTGTATAGATGCCATACTACCTCAGTTCTGCCAGTTCATACTATACAAGGAGATTAATTATCATAACAGCCCACCACAGCATACGACTAGGGTATGTCATAACAAAAACAGGCAAGTGGAAAAAAACTTTTTTTTTACTAGTTCTCTTGTCATAGCTTTAAAACATTTCGATCTTCAAAAGCAAATGTATAACTTCTCTCATCCTCCTCCAACAAAATATACAGTGGTGTCAGCAGCAAGTCTCCTCTCAGAGTTTGTATGTTGAAATAAGTGACGTCTGTCAGATTTTTATGTGTGATCAATTTGCCAGTGGGTGCTACAGTTTGGGGGGGGGACTCCCTCGTAAGAGGAACGTGTTTGTTGTTGAACAAATCAGCAGTGACCGAGCTTTTCCTCATGGAACCTCCAAAAACCAAAGAAACAGCTGGACCTGGTGGTTTTCTCAGTGCAGTCACAGCCTCCTCTATACTGTAGGAAGCCACACAGTAAAAGCTCAGGTTTTTAAGATTTTTTTTCATGTTATTTTTAATTTTTGGAGTATATTCAAAGTTCAGATGTCACAGGGCATTAAAGAATACAAAGGTAAAAACAAATGAATCAGACATTAAGATTTAAAACAAAAACATCACATTATCCCAACATTAATAGTAAAACAAACAAAGAAACAACATGAAGAACATAAAATACTGGGTACACAAGAAAAAACTGATATAACTCAAGGACAGATAGAAGTGATGACATAAAATAGGCATATGCAGTTGAAATCCATTTTCTATATAACAGATTTGGTCCAATTATCTGAAAGGCTTAATGGAATGGAATGGACTTTATTGTCATTGCGTGACCAGGCACACAGCGAAATTAACTTAATTATCTAGACTTATACTAATTATGGACTTCTTAACATGTTACATTCACGTCAGACTATGAAATTGCAGCACGCATGCGCAAGAGAACGTTTTATTTATTTATTTTTCTTTACGGCAAACGTCGCAAACTTGCTCAGTGTGTCGTAAATGCAGTCGCGAGGAGCTGTGACGTCAGCTGCTGTATCCTGGACACGAAGATGGCTGACAGCGGCTCCCTGGCAGCGAGGAGGTGCGACTCCGCCGGTGTGTCCAGTGTGAGCATGGAGGCCATCTCGGCTCTGACGGAGCTGGAGGACCTGGAGCGGGTTTACCAGCAGCTCTGTGCCGAGGAGGTGAGGCTGTCCGTCCGCACACACGGCCCGGCTGGATGGCTAGGCTCCCCGCCGGCACTCGGAAACCTGTGACGTTGCTAAACCTGTTTGATGTGTAAAAATGTTGCTAGAGCCCAGTGAAAGGCTGCAGCCTCGGCTGTAGTGTGGTGAAACTGGCACCTGGTCGTCCAGGTTCAAGGAAAGTTTTCAGTCTTGACAAGGCGGAAGTCAGGAGCTGCACCTGACCGTCCCACAACAACAACAACAACAACAACGACACCTCTGTGCTGTGGTTAGGAGTGTCGAGGTATTCACTTTCTGGAAACCTTGTCTGTCACAAGCATGACAGAAAACCAACAAACATAAAACCAACAGCAGGTTAAAATAATGTCAAACAACTGACTTGTTAAAGAGTGCTGTTGGTGATGTGCAAATAGTGGCGTGTGTAAATGTCTTGACCAGTGTGATAAAGTTGTCAAAGTGATGAAAAGGCCTGCTGGTCCGCTGCATGATGCTGCCTACAGTGGTGTCAAATGGCAGCAGCAAAGTGTGAATGATACATGGGAACAAAACACAGCTGACAGCACACCTTGTAGTCCTGCTTTAAATGTAGATGGGTGACAGGAAAAACCTGAGGGAATGAATGCAGAAAAAAGGAGTGCAGATGGTTTCATACAGTTGTGCTTGACACAGTATAGTGATCAGCATCCTGTCATGCTCTGAGGCATGTGTAATAATGCTGCACAGGGCCAGTTGACCTCAGGTTTGGATCCGAATGGTACGAGGAAAAGATCTAAGAGACTTTGAAAGAGGGTTTGTTGTTGGGGCGGGGATGGCAGTCATGAAGGCTTGTTTGAAAAGGAACAGTTGACTAAAAGGGGCATCTGCATTGAAGATTTATGGGAAAGATATCAGTAAAGACGCTCGGAAATCGTGATCAATTGTGATTGCACATTTGATGACCGTGGTGCTTGTACGTTAGTGTGATATATGAGGAAAACCAGAAGAGCAACTTCTCCTCAGATTACAGAGGATGTCAGTAAGACCAGTCTGTCAACAAACTCAGACGGATTTTATTACAAAGACAAATGTTCATTCGAGAGTTCAGTGGTGCAGAAAACACAGTCACTCTCAAGTCGTGGAAAAAAGTGATGTGGTCAGATGAGACACCCTTCACCAGATTCTGGACAAGTGGGTGAGTGCATTCGTGGCGTCCACCAGGTGAACATTACAGGCTGAAATACTGGACCCCTACAGTGAGGGGGTCTGCTGGCTCTATTATGCTGTGGGGGGCATTTTCCACTTGTCCCCCTAGAGAGAAGGCTCACTGCAAATCAACACAAAGTTATTCTGAGTGATCAACTTTGACAGTTCCCCTCATCTACAGGGCATGAGGGCTCACTGACCGATTTGATGAGGATTAAAAGCAGGTTAAATCAACCCAGCTGAGCACCTTTGCATCGTGTTAGACACCTCTCTTTCCACCACCATCATCAAAACACCAAATGAGGGTATATCTTTTGGAAGAACGGAGCTCCATCCCTCCAAGAGCTCCAGAGATTTGTAGAATCTATGCCAAGGAGCATTGAAGCTGTTCTGGTGGCTCATGGTGGCCCGACACTTTTCTAAGACACTTTATTTTGGTTTTTAATTCATTACCTGTCTGTATATTGGCTGCAGCTCTCACTAAATCCGAATTTAAGGACAAGTAGAAAATGTGTCAGGGGATGCCAAATTCCAGATGGGGCTTTTAAGTAAAGGATTCTGCCCGTGGACCACATCCATAGTGATCGTGTTCATATGGTGGGTTAGCCGTGCTCATTCATGTAAGCATATCAGCTAAAATAGGGCATGAATGATTGCCCAGACGGCCTGGAAGCTGTGAAATTTGTATTGTATAGCTTTTTTCTTGTTTGGTATGACATGTGCTGTTGTCTGTTCTGATACAGAAAGAAGTGGAAGCTGAACTGGACAAACTGGTGGGGCAGCAGGGGAGCATTCACACCAAGATGCTGGCTCTGCAGAGGATGGGGTAAGGTTTGAGCAGAGTGTTACAGATTGTACATCAAGCTGATGTCGGTGCCTAGTGGAACAACCTTGTAAACCTCACTATGTCTTATTTCATACATACATTATTAACAAGGCATGTACAGGTTATGCTGCTGGTTATTACTTCATTTTCAGTGTGACATTTGTCTCAGCTGTTAACACACAGACCAACAGCACAGCTCAACGGGAGTCGTATTTAGTTGTAATACAATATGTATCTGTTCTTGGATGCTGTATTCATTGTGTTTATATTTGCTGTGGCTGTAGAGAGTGGACTAAAACAAACCTGTATCCTCCAGGGATTAGCTGAGCACACATTACAAATGACAGCCCAAACTCATTTAAGAATGACAGCTGATCGCTTGATGATCACTGATATGATCCTGCTAAAAAAAATGAGCAGATGGCTCAAAGTAGGCCAGGTAGCACCGCTTGTGTTTCACTGGACTTGTTATGCAGGTGTGTGAAAGTGCAGAGTCCTACAAAACACTGTCACTTTGCCCCTCAGGCCCAATCTGCAGCTGATTGGAGGAGATGCCAGTCAGCTGTCAGGCATGATCACCTTTACCTGTAGCCTGGCTGAGAACGTCAGCCGCAAAGTCCGACAGCTGGACCTGGCAAAGGTATGTATACACACACACACACACACGCACAAGCTCTTCACATCTGGGAGTCACATGAATTAATTCAATTCATGTGGGGATGTGGAGGAGAACCTTAACTTGGGAATACCTTTTTTATTCACACCAAAAATTCAAGTCCCCATGAAATGACATCTACTTCCTGTAAAAAAAAAAAAAAAAACCTTAAACAGTGACATCATTCTGCAGTAGTAGGTGTAAATTAAAATTTGGGCCAGTAAAACCTTCACAAATCTTTAAGCATCCTCTCTCATCCACCTACCTCTACAAATAAAATGTGTTTCTCTCTCAAACGGATTTCCTATTGGTTTGCACTTGTGAATAGTCCCTCCCATCCTCTTTCAACAGGAAATACATCAAATCAAGAAAGTAAGAGTCCATTTCATGGGGTCTTTAAAAACTTATTAGGCTAAATGTCGATTGCATGCTTTGTATTCAATATACACAATACTGACTGAGTAATGTCAAACCAGTGTTATGTACTTGTATATGAAGACTGGATAAAGGGTATATTTTGGTAAATGTGTCTTTAATGTCTTTACAAAAAAAAAAAAAAAACAAAGCTTCGCTGAAAGTTAACGTCGTCACTGTACACAGTGCAATCCCACACATACTCAGAGATTCTGTGAGTTCATCTCTGGTGTTTTTTCTTCCCAGACACGGCTGTATAACGTCATTCAGCGTGCTGATGACATCCTTGATCTGAAGTTCTGCACAGACGGCGTGCAGACAGCGCTGCGGAACGAAGACTACGAGCAGGCCGCTGCCCACATCCATCGATACCTTTCTCTGGACCAGTCGGTCATTGAGCTGAGCAGGCAGGGAGAGGAAAGTAAGAGGCCCGATAGGCTCAACAGGCACCACGACAGAGTGTGGAAAAACATTGGGGTCCTGTTGAGTTTTCTCTGTTTTTGATGATTTTAACATTGAATTTGGTCAGAACTTTTGAGTTTTAGCCGTTTATAAAGGAAGCCTGAGAGAGAACAATGATCATATCAAGTTTAATGTAAAAAAATACACATTAAGGCAGAACACTGAACACATGGTGAATACTTACTCTCAGCACTGTAAGAGAGCAACATACGGCCGCCACAGAGGAGACATGTGCTCAGGCTTCACGAGACAGGAAGTGTAACGCTGACGCCGCCTCTCTGTGTGCCCAGGCAGCGCCGTGGACGCCAGTCTGACGATGCTGCAGGAGGCGGAACAGAAACTAAAGGTCATTGTCGCCGAGAAACTGGATGAAGCCGTGGCAGCGGTTGACCTGGCACAGGTGGAAAGGTTTTTCAAAATCTTTCCTCTGCTGGGGCTCCACCAGCAGGGCCTTGCCCGCTTTGGTCAATACCTCTGCAGCCAGGTCGGTACTGAAGTGCAAGAGAATCTGTAAAGTGTCGGTTTGAGGTGGAGGAGGATAGCGTTTGATTGCTAGTTTGAATTCCTGGACTGGAGAATACATTTTCTCACTCATTGGCTCTATTCTGTTTATTTTCTTAGCATTTTGCTCTTATGTTTAAAACAAAATAAGCCTGACCATTGCACTCCTTAGTATTGGTTGTTTGTAATATCTGTAATCTAGGAATTTGAGATTATTCTGCTGTTATAGCACTAGATGCCAAAAACTGTCAAATGTCCTTTGTCCTTATAATTCTCTACTCCAAGCCACCATAGAGAAGGCGTTTTTACTCAGGCTAGTGTTAAATGGTCAGAAGTAGTGTTATATTATGGAAAATCACCAGTTCTAACTCTGTTATGGATCTTTCTTTCACGCATGCTCACGCAGCTGGCCTCTAAAGCTGAGGAAAACCTGCTCTTGGCTACAGGTGGAGACTTGGGTGACAAGAGAGCACCACTGATATTTGCTGATACTCTGACGCTGTTACTCGAAGGTGAGATGATAGAACTGACACGATACCCAAGTGTGCATGCGCCTCCATTTGTCGGTTTGCAGACACTTATTTGTTTGTGTGTGTTTCCAGGCATTGCTCGTGTGGTTGAGACTCATCAGCCTATAGTAGAAACATACTATGGTCCCGGCCATCTGTACACGCTCATCACTCACCTGCAGCAGGAGTGCGACCGGCAGGCCCAGAAAATAGTTGACAAGTTCATCCAGCAGAGAGACTACCTCAACAAGGTGTGTAGCATTCAGAGTTCTGTTCACTCCTGGGATTAACATCGAATGCATCCACCCTTTTCACACCTGTGGTAAAACCAAGTGTGGACAGGGTCTCAAATGCAGGACACATTTCCTTTTTTTTTTTTTTTTTCAATTCTGTGGCCACTGTAACCCCGAGTCCCTCGTGCAGTTTCAGATTGTCCAGAGCAGCATGATGAAGAGTGTGCCAGCTGAGAGGATCGAGCCCAGGTATCTGAGTGTGTCTCAGCAACATTCCTGAATCCTCAGGAGGTTTGGCTGTTTGCCGTCTCTCTTCACGTGTGTATTTCTTGTGAACAGGGAGCTGGACCCCGTGTTGATGGAGGTGACTCTGATGAACGCAAGAGCCGAGCTCTACTTGCGCTTTTTGCGTCGTCGCATGATGGCCGACTTTGAAGTTGGGGACGCCCAGAGCGTCACACAGGGTAGAGTACATTAAAGAATGATAATGCATGTGAAGGACCATCTCAGTGATTTTGAAGGTTTAGCATAATATCTTCTAAATGTAAATCCAACATCATTTTTCCCCTCTTCTATCCAGCCTTTGGTTTCCATTCATTCCACTACGATATGAAAATGAACTTTCAAAGACTTCAAACTTTCTTCACACCAGTATTCCATCACTGTTATAAAGTTTTCCTAAAAGCAGCAGCACTGTTGTGTTTTGATGACTTCTTTTTTTTTTTTTACCACACAGAGCATCAGCAGAATGTGGAGAAGCTCCTGAAGCATTGCTTGCTGAGCAGGACGATGCAGGAGCTGATTGGCTATTACATTCCAATGGAGGAGTACTACATGAGGGAGACTGTCAACAAGGTAAATCACTCACGCTAGAAAAATGTGCCGGAAACAAATAACAGGAGCAGGATGTAAATGTTGTAATGAAGGATATGTACAGTAAGTAATACAAAGGTTAAAATCACAGTGAAACAGCATTTTCAAAGCATCTTATTTCCTTAATTTGATGCATTTCCTGATGTTTTTTTTCTGTTTCAGGATGTAGAAAGGATACAAAAGAGTAATACAATGGAACTTGAGTTGTGGACAGGAAGGCAGTTTATTAGATAGGAGGGCTGTTTTCCACAAGAAAATGTAAAAGTGAAAAAGTAATTTTGATGTCATTGTGATTTGAAATATTTAGACAGCTCAGAATGATGATTTTTTTTTTCTCATTAAATGAACTATATCAATAGCAATTAAACTTTTAGTTTATAAGTCATTATATGAGCTTTTCCCCCTCAGGCTGTTGCAATGGATACATATGAAAAAGGTCAGCTGACCTCCAGCATGGTGGATGACTGTTTCTACATCGTGAAGAAGTGCATCAGCAGAGCCTTGTCCAGCTCCAGCATCGACTGCCTGTGTGCCATGATCAACCACGCAAACTCAGCGCTGGAGTCTGACTTCAGGTGTCCACATGCACTTTATCCCAGCCTCATTTGAAATATGCATAAGCTCCCGGCGCTTCATCCTCACTTGTGTATCATATCTACCCGTCTCTTCCTTGTGCCCCGCCTGTCTCCGCCTCCCAGGGAGGTTTTGTATAATAAGCTGCGGCAGGGCTTCCCTGCGACCACGCTGCAGGATATCCAGCGCGGCGTGAGCAGTGCAGTGAGTCTGATGCAGAGCAGCTTACAGCAGGGCAAGTTCAACACTCTGGGCATTGAGAGCGCTGAGAACGCCAAGGCTGCTTTTCTGGTAAGAATCAGGAAAACAGAGCACCGACCAAAATGTGCTCTCCTTTTCAGGTCCTGGTGCTCACTGTAGAGGAAAAAAATTAAAATACTACCACACTCACAACATAATGCTTTATTATGAACCTTTCTTAAGACTTTGAGAAACACAACAGAAATATTCCTGAAGTTTTTGAAAAGTCAAGTATATTTTTAATAATGATCGTAATCTTAAAACCTAGTAGAACTAGAGGGTACATTTAAGATATTTTTTATTGCCTCCATCATTTCTTGTATCATTCTAAGGATTCTTTCCATAATAACAATCTGAGCTTGTCAGTGGCAAAAACAAACACTGTCAGAGGACATTATTTGATTTTTTGCTGAAGTGATCTTGCTCAATACTGGACCAGTTCCAGAGTTGTTGTTTTTTTTTTTTTTTTTTATCCTTTTCTGTCATTTGAACACCAAAAGGTGGAAAATGTGGCCCAGGTTGAAAAATACTGAAATTATTCTTCAATTAGCAAATAGGTGTAGAATCAAGCTGCAGATGTGACAGAGACTTTTCTTAAAGGCAGGAATAAAGACAGCTGTAGTAATCTAAGTAAAAGGAAAGAGATGTATGAATGACCTCCTTTCAGTCAGCTGAGGATAGCAGAGGTTTAATTACTGACAGCCACAGAAAGCACAACTGCACAGCCCTTTAAACCTGTGTGTAAAAAGTTAAACTGGGGCCAGAGAATACCCCAAGAGGTTGTGTGTTTTACGTTTGAAGCCAAAATGCTCAGTCATCTGCAAACGTGTAGCAGAGCAGGTGTGTTTCAGCCAGCTGTTGAGTGTGACATACCACTGAATAGATACACTACTCTGTTTTGTCTTTCTTCCTCCCTCAGGTGACTCTAAATAATGTTGAGGTGTGCAGTGAGAATATCACAACTTTAAAGAGGAACCTCGAGGTAGGTTATGCTGAGGTATCATTTTTGTATGTTTGAGGTGCTCCACTTCTTCTCTTTGTCATGTCGTTGTATAGTTTGTCACAGCCTGGAAACTGGCCTTTTTTTTTTTTTCACAGAACGACTGCTCCAAGTTGTTCACGCAGGGCAGCGGTTCTGGCGAGCAAGCCAAGATTGACAGCTGTTTGTCAGACCTTGTCAACACATCCAGCAAGTTTAAGGATCTCTTACAGGTTGGTTCTGAACTACAGGATATACACACACTCCTCTTGTTTCATTCAGGTGCCATTCAGTGGGGAACAGGTCTCTGTCAGTGTGTTTTGAAAATTGATAGTTCAGTATTATTTACTGGTAAGTCAATATCAGTGATTTTGTATGAGTAGCATGATATCTACATCACCACATCATATTTTAGAACTACAATTTGGAGTAGAACTCAGTTTTTCCTCCCTTTTCTCCAGCCATTGGTTTTCATTCATTCCACAACGATATGAAAATGAACTATCAGAGACTTAAAACTTTCTTCACACCAGTGAAGTGTCATCGCCGTAATGAAATCCTCCACATTAGTTTTAATAAAAGCACCAGCACTATTTGTTTTGTGTTTTGATGAAAATAGTCAGAAAATAGTCCCAGAGGAGTCCCAGAGGAAAAGTTTGCTTTACACAGTCCGTTATCAGTTCTGTGGTTGATGAATGTTGACGACTTTGTTCGCTGCAGAAGCAGAACATTATAAGGCTGTTTCAACCAAAAAGTCACATTTAAAAAGGGAGGGATTTTGATCACATGTTGTGAAATCTTTAGTGTTCCACACTGTTTGCAAAATAGTTTGTTGTGGTGTAAAATGTGGGTAAATTGTTGTAAATGAGCCACTCAAATTCAGAGGTTTGGTGCTGTGCTCTTATGTGTCAGTGTGCTACACTTAACTGTATGTCGCTTTGGATGAAACTGTGTATGCTGTGTGTAATGTTGTGATTTTGTTTTACAGGAGGGCCTGACTGAATTGAACACTACTGCCATAAAGCCTCAGGTGAAACCCTGGATCAGCAGCTTCCTGTCCATTTCACACAACATTGAAGAGGTAATGGTCTCAAAAGTCGCACCAACACAGTCAGAGGTTACAAGGCATCAAAGTGTAACTGGTTGTCTTCTGTGCAGGAGGAGTTTAATGAGTATGAAGCCAATGATCCCTGGGTGCAGCAGCTCATTGTTAATTTGGAGCAGCTGATGGCAGAGTTCAAGGTATCTGCACCAAGCAGTATCCACTTCAGCACAGCATCTCTGAACTTTTTTCAACAGAATCAAAAATGTCAGCTAAACACCTTACCCTTTTATTTGGCTCCCCTCACCAGGCGGCCCTCTCTCCCGTTATCTACGACACTCTGACCAGCCTGATGACCAGCTTGGTATCCATTGAAATGGAGAAGACGGTCCTGAAGTGCTCTTTCAGCAGGGTGAGGAGCCAGGCCTCACCACAAGGTGGCACCAAGCACACTGTGCTCTGTGCATTGCTGACATCACTGACAGACGTGATGAGAAGACCACCCCAAGCTATGATTTATTAATGAGTTCAGAGAAGGGTGTTTCCTTTTGGCAGGATTGCACCAGCCTATTTTAAGCAGTCTGCCTGCTGAAATTATGAACCAGTGTACCGCTGAAAGAAAGGCATATTCAGTTGCATCAGATACACTATATGCTTCAAGAAAAACAAAATCAGATTAAAATCCTGAATAAATTGTCATTATTATGTATTATTTTAAGTTTTTCTTTTCTCTGCTGATGATTTGCTCCCCAGCTCGGAGGGCTGCAGTTTGACAAAGAGCTGCGCTCTCTCGTGGCTTACCTCACCACCGTGACAACCTGGACCATCAGGGACAAGTTTGCCCGCCTCACACAAATGGCCACCATCCTCAACTTGGAACGGGTAAGCTGCATCATCGATTCTTCAGTACAAACATGCACAGAGAGTACATGTGATAACAGATTTGTCTGTCTTTACCTTAACCCTTAAGCATCATGAATGTCTGCATTGGCTCACTCTGCACCTATTTGTGTGTATGTAGGTAACTGAGATCTTGGATTACTGGGGCCCAAACTCGGGCCCGCTGACATGGCGGCTGACCCCAGCGGAGGTGCGTCAGGTTCTGGCGCTGCGGATTGACTTCAGAAGTGAGGATATCAAGAGGCTGAGGCTCTAAATCTAGCACGCTGATAGTCAGTGATGGGACTGGAGCGCACACCTTGTGATGCATTTCACTAAAGAGCAGCTCTGCAAAATCCAGGTTTAATCCATATATCTGTAAATGGATGTGGGTTGGGCACGGGCAAATGGCTGGGGATTTCTTTTTGGTGGAAACCGCCTCAGTGCTCACCCGGGACATTTCAGCTTCTGCTCCATATACGGTGTCTCTGTGCTCTGCTGATGCCAGTCTATACTGCAGTTTATAGCTGAGTTTTTAGGGGGAGACAATTATTCAGTGGTTATATGGCAATGATGGTGATCATTTTGAGGTGAATATATGAGAATATTTTCTTTCATGTGTAATTATGTCATACTGGGAGTTCCAACCTTTTAACCTGTAACTGGCTCCATGAAACGAGGGCACACTGGGACTGAAGACTGGAGCTCTGCGACCGTCAGTGAAACAGAGCAGTAATGAACATCATCTCCATTAAACTGACAGAAGCAGGTCAGACAGCTGATCCAGCCTAGTCATTCAATATATGAATAGCTCCTTGTCTGTGATGATGGAACACTTTTAACCTAATAAATTGAGAGCCGCTGTGGCGTACTTTCTGATCCCTGCCATCCACCACATTTCACGAAGTGCTGCCCTATTGCCATGTAAAAGCTGTTCCCGGTCTTTTATATACTGTACATATTTGTGACAAAGCAATGAATGAAGGCAGTGAAGCATTAAAGTGGGCCATTCTCATAACGCTCAGCCTAATTTTGTAGTCTAACCTTAATTCTGCATGCACCTGAATGGATTAAGGTGGGTCAGTGTGTCAAAAGTTTTGCGGTGGAATTGTACAGTATTTGTTATCATTATGAGTAGCATGGCGGGCTTTGTGGTGTACAAAACCCCGCCATTACCCTGCAGGTTTAATCAGACTCAAGACACATAGCATGAATGCAGGAATAGTTAGGAAAAGTGTGGCTTTAATGTAAACACAACATTCGATTGGCTCAGCACAAACATTCCACATGAGAGCAACCAATAAACTACAGAATAGGATGGGGGGTGCAGCACAAAAACATTCACAGTAAAAAAAAAATCTGGTATAATCATAATATATATATACAGTACGGTGTTTTTTAAGGTGAAAATGGAGATAGGATATGAGGAATGATATGTGATAGGTAAAGAGTATACAGGAATGGGAAGATGAATTTTTCAGGTGCACAGGTGAGTAAATGGAGAGCTGTACTTTTTCTCCGTGAAAAGAGAAATGTGACAAATGGGAATAATGGTTCCCTGTTTACGTATCAGGACGGGAGGGGGGAGGGGGAGGAAAGCGGGGGTTAACCCAAGCTCCCCGAACAGAGGATGCCTCAAATGATATCTTGCTTCTCGTGCAGTCCTCTATCTCTAAACAGATTCACATAGAAGGGAACAGCACCACACAGAGAACAAGATGCCATTAGAGAGCTGCTTTCTAGCCTCTGAAATGTAGACAGGTATTGGTATACCCCAGTTTGACATGGTAGGAAATAAATATGTGGCACGGGATTTTAGGAGGTAGGAGGAAGCATGTAGGGCATGAGGCTTAAATAAATAAATCATTCGATGATAATAAAATGTTAACATCTGTTACTTAAATGATATTACTCGGTATTGTGAACGTGAGCTGTGATTTCTGATCTTAATCCCCTATCTGTCATTCTCAGATGGTTGGCACCGATATGACATTTTCCAGATATCATTGGCTCATAGGCGTTTTCATCACACTACAGGAGGCCAGTGGCAGCGGACAGCCACTTTTAGCAGAGCCAGCCTCTCTTCCATTATATGTTACAGTGAAAGAAAGACGAGTGGAACAGGCCTGCAGGCTGCTCATATCGAGCAGTCATGTGGGTCCAAAGAAGAGGGGAGCTTTGTCCCTCTGCAAGTTAAAATAGCCTCCTTCATCCCTGCCATGACCCTCAGCCACTAGCACAGCACCTCCCCAACATCATCATCATCACCGACAGAAATAGAGCAGCTCTGCAAGAGGAGCACCAGTGGTTATATTCAGTGAACATAAATGTCTCCCGTCTTGCAGATAGAAATGTCATGGAAAGAATGGGACAATATGCCATGTCGTGGTGAAACAGTACATTGCACACTCCTTGCATTGCATTTCTAGGTTGAGCTTTGCAAAACAAAGGCTGGCTGAATATAACCCTGGTGCCTGCGGTCTCCGACCTTCCCGGTTGTTGACCCAATCAACAACAAAACATGAAACATTCAGTTCAAAACACATTTTGTAAGACAAAACTGGGGTTGTATACTGATAACAAAATAGGAGGAAGGGAACAAATCATGGCAATAATCCGGTGTGGTGTCTGACGGCAGCTCTTTGGGTCCATTTGGACGTGTAGATTTACATATTTATGCGTTTTTAGTATCATCAAAATTATTATTATTAACACCTCATACTCTCCACGGCAACCTCTGTGCTTGGCCAGGCCTCAGTATAAGCCACACCCTCTAAGGTTGTTTGCAATAATGATGTCAGTGACAGCGTCGAACACTACCTGGATGTTCCCTGTGTCTGTGGCACAGGTCAGGTGACAGTAGATCTCCTTATTGGGAGAGCGATTCTTACTCTCAAACTGAACCTGGATATACGCAGTAGCATCATCATAAGTATTAGCACCTAAAGATGGAGGAGGGGAGGGGAGAAGGAAAGAAAACACCAGAGAGCATGAAAAACATCTGTTCATCTGAATGTGAAGGAGCTCTACTTGAAAGAAAAAAAAAGTGGACTTCAACTGACCTGTGTATTCAGGAAAACAGATACTCAGCGGCGACTTCTTGATCTTCTCACCAAACAGATCCTTCTTGTTGAGGAAGAGGATAATGGAGGTGTCGATGAAAAACTTGTTGTTACAGATAGAGTCAAATAGCATGAGTGACTCATGCATGCGGTTCTGCAGAAATAAAGAACAAATACGACGATGAAGTTGGCGTTGCATCAAGGAGAAACACTGCCTGAGGTAGAAAGAACAATGCATGTAATGCACCCGTTTGCCAATATACTGGACTTTTATTACAACCTGTGTAACTTGTTTGCACTCCACACTATAATGTTATTATTGTTAGCAGTGGTAGTAGTATGTTACTATGCTGGGTTTCAACACCAAATACTTGGAATTAAAAGGTACTGAATACTGATGCAAAATATTGATTACTGGCAACATCCGTATCAACCTTCAATCCTTCTTCGCCATGGCTTCTCCAATGTGAAGAACCAAGGCAAGAGGCACGCCAGAGAGATTTAAGACTGTATTTGAGGCACACTTACGGTTGTTTCATCTTCATGGAGCACCTGGTCATAGCCGCTCAGAGCAACACAGAAGATAATAGCTGTCACATCTTCAAAGCAGTGGATCCACTTCTTCCTCTCTGACCTCTGACCTCCCACGTCAAACAGCCTGGAAATGCAAGAGTGAGAAATCAATTCTAATCCCTGCATCTAATCCTATGATAAGGGCAAACAGTGAAGAGCTACGACAAACGCATGCATGGTACCTGAAATGTAGGTTCTTAAAGGTGAAGTGGGTTTCGACGATACCGGTGGTCTTCACTCTGGTCCTCAGGATGTCTTGCTCTGTGGGCTGGTAGTCTGCTGCCCCGATCCGGTCTAGACTGTCCAGATAGCTGAGAGGGGGAGACAAGTAGGAATGTGGATCACAAGACTTTTGTGTTTCATTCTGTTACATTCTTAGGACTTGGGTGCTACTCACTATTGGGCGGAGTCGTTGAGCTGGTATTCCCGGGCTCGGTTGAAGCACTCCTGGGTCCCGGCGTCGGCCCACACACGCTTCATAGCAGTCAGAAGCTCTGCAGAGTAGGGCTCTGTGTCCTCCATACGACTAACCACATCACACACCAGTTTAGCATCCGCCTGGTTGGAGGTACACACACAAGAAAATTCCACATCATCAAAAAGGAGGAAAAATGAATGTTTGAACCCCCTGGCACATTCACATTTCACACGTTGAGTTTCACAAATGCATAAATAAAGTCTCATTTTCCAAGCAGTTTGAAGGTTTTTGATTGATAGGTGAACACTTTGGCGGAAGGAGTCCTCAGTAGAGGCGAAAGGCAACTAACTTTTCTATCCTTGTCTCCAAACTCAATCCCCAGTGAGTCCATGGCTCGGAGGATAGCTGCCAAGCTCTGGATGGTGTTGCTGTAGACCACGGGCTTATACTGCTTCACGTCATCCCCAGAAAAGCCATCTTCATGGATAATCCTGCATGTGTACACAGATATTAGTGGAGACACACGGGCACGGGCTAAATACACGCACACACACAAAAAAAAATCATACATCCCCATAAGCTCATGAAAATGCACTCAAAAACAATCTTGCTTATATCTCTGCGCATAAAGATTCCCATGTTCTGATGGATTCTTGAATTTTTCATGTGTGTGTGTGTGTGTGTGTGTGTGTGTGTGTGAGCGGGTGCTCTAGTGTGATGTTGCAAAGCAAGTGCCAGGTGACTCCTGTGGTTTGGGCCGCCTCCACATTCAGTTCGGTGTCCCCTTTTCATCTCCTCATGCCTGCTCTAAGAGACTTGTAATTTTTATTTAAACCAAAATACACAGTATAGTTTACTGAATATTACTAATTAATGGGAAAAACATGGTATTCTCACTTTATGATTTGTAAATAGACACTAAGGTGGCAATTAAAGTCAAACCATGCCGTTTCCAAGGTGAGGGCACCCCACCTTATTATGATGTGGCAAAGAATGATGGATGCCACTCAGTTCTCAAAAGAATGTAACTTAGAAATGCTTCAGGGGTTCGCTGACCCCCATCATAACCCAGAATATAAGAGTGCTTCGCTCCATTGCCTATGTTTTTATGTACATTTGACATCAAAAGATTGGATTCAAGACGTGCTACGTTAAGTCCATGAGTTATTAGTCTTGGCGTGAACCTGAAGAGTTTCATCTTTCCTCGTCCATAACATTAGTAAACAAATTGGTGTACCCTTCCCATTAGAAACTGCATAGTCTGCCTATTAATCCATCACACTACATGACACTACTTTTGCCCAACACTGTATAACTCCCTCTTATGTTGTCACCAGTAGAGCATCCATAAGCATGTGAAATCACAGACACACACACACGGGTGTAGTGATAATGAAGAAACTATACTTAACTATATTGTGTGACCCCTCCCCCCTCCCCCCTCCCTATAAACACTGAAAGTACCAAATAGTGGGGATGTCTTCTTGATGCTGAGTTTCAGTCCCTTTTGCACAATCTCATAATCAACTGTCTCCCTATCTACCCCTATCTGTTTGTGTTACATCACCCAGCAATTAAGTGGCTAGTTGTATGATTCCTATTATAGGGCTAAAGAGAAAAGTGAGTGTGCAGCATACACCAAACTCTGGATATCCTCTTGATACTGCATAGGTTACATTATGTGGCTTTAATGCATTTTCTATTGCCCTCTCTCTCTCTCGCTTGCTATTTTTCAGACAGACACAGTTACTATGTCAAAGTCTAGATTTCCTTTCTCATCCTAATCCTTACATCAAATAACAACCACCATGCGAGGTACATCAATTCTGGGGCAAATAAAGATCTGGGCCACTATTTTACCCCGCATGCCACATCAGATGAGTGTGTAAATCATAGCAGAGCACATAAAATCCACTTCGCAGTGACTGTTTAAACTTTATGCGACTCGATGTATTTCCCTGTGTAGTAAAACCTATCCATCTGGCACTTGCACAGGCTAAAACACAAGGTGAACAGTGTTTGCAAATACTATTTGGCCCATGCGTTGAGTTCACAGTAAAGCGGTGAACGCTGGTTACGGGCAACCAGAGAATCTAGGAAGAGTGATGGAGTGGATGGAGGAAGGGAAGCAGCAGTGAGGGAGGAAGGGAGGGAGGGGGCAATGCAATGCAGGCCAGGATGTGTGTTGAGCTGTATGGAGGCTACACCGATTCCACACAGAGAATGAGAGATGTTCCACAGGATGCCTCATGTGAATAAAGTGTAAAATATACAATGGACTGCGCCTTTTTTTACGGATTGAAAAAAGAAATTCTAGAAACTTAACTAAGAGGTTTAGAGAGAGAAAAAATAATAACAGTGATTTAGAATATGAAAGTGATTTAGATTAGAAAGGGGAAGGTTTAGATGCGGTTTTAGATGCCATATTTCTGCGTAAATCCGCTTTATAGGCAAAGTACTCTCAGCGATATCAGGCACTTAAAGCCATTAAGATTAAAGCAGAGGTATTCGCTAATGGAGCTGTAGTGACCTCACTATAATTCACACACAAACACGCGCACACACACACACACACACACACACACACACACACACACACACACACACACACACACACATGCATAGAGACATACACACGTACGCACACACATACACAGACATACACATCCGCACACACACATACACACACACACACGAACAACACCCACGTATTCTCTCTCGCCCTATCTATATGCACGTAAAAGCCGTGTAACTTAATTTCAGCACCCTTGCAGTGAACAGCGCCCTGAGGAGCACCGGCGGCCCTCACAGCCTCATTCTCGGTCTGCAGGAGGTGCTCGAGTCACCGGCAGACCTCCAGGGCTACGGCCTCTCGAAACATGGCGGCTCAAGCCTCGGCACAGACAGGGGAGGCGCAATCTCGGGCCTTACCTACCTTGGCTGTGACGAAGAGGCTTGGAATGAGAGAAAAGACACTTACTTCATCTGTTTGACGATTGTGCTTTTGCCCGATTCTCCGCCGCCTGTAAAGAACAGGAGGGGCAGAGTGAGAGTCGGCAGTGAAATCAGCACCACGGAGAGCACCTCCGCCCCAGTCAGCCCCACAAGCACAACGAGCCGTGCGAAGGCGCAGCCCCGCACCTTGAGGCTGTCTTACCGAGCAGCAGCAGTTTGACGTCCTTGGCCGCGGTGATCCCGTCCTCCTTCAGGTTTTTCTCGATGGCCTTGCTTCTGTCCAGCGCAGCGCGCTCCTCGGCGCTGAGTGTACATCCCATGTTTCCAGGCGAATGAACAATCCCTTCTTCTCTAGTCCGCCCTGTCCCTCGCCGACTCAATCAGTGCGTATCTCTCACTCTCTCTCCCGCACTGTCTGCTACAGCATTAGGCCCGGATTGAGGGCAAAGAGAGCCGGGATCCGAAAAAGGTCTTTTTTCTCCGTGACTCTTGTCTCTCGCTCCGTCCCTCTCGGAGAGGGGGTGGGGTCGTTGTGCTCGAGCCTGCGGGGTTGGAGGGGGTCTCTACAGGGCGGCGCTGATGACAGCAAGCGCGAGCGATTTCATCGTTCAATCTTTTCACAATGGCAGGGGCGCGAGAGGAGGGGACAGGGCTGCGCGAGACTCACCTAGCGCAGACAATCTCGCTTACGTCAGAGGAGCAGCCGAGGCAAGAGCTTTAATCACGTCCTATGAAAGATTATTCAAATGAAAGGGGCCGTTTAAAAGGCAAATGTTGCTCTCCGTGGCATTAGTGAATGATGCGCCGTTTGTTGAGAAATTAAAATATAGCACCGCGATAGATATTCTCGCTGTCGCGGCGAGGCAAAGCCAGGCCGGCCTGAGTCAACACGGTGGAGAGGATTGAAGCATGTCAACAACACACACAAGCCTAGCACACACATGCGACGCAGTGGTTAAAGCTTTAAACTAATGTTTGAAAATACACTTGAAACCTACATCATATGCATCCAGCCTATGTCTATATTTGATTTGAATTGATTTGTGTGTGTGTGTGTGTGTGTGTGTGTGTGTGAGACTGTTAGCACGGAGGCTGTAAGTGGTGGTGGTGGGGTGTATATGTGTGTGTGTGTGTGTGTGGGGGGGGGGGGGGGGGGGGTGATCGCCGAGGTCTCACAGTTACAAGCAAAGAGAGATAAGTCTGATGGTGGGTGTCACTGGGGGTCACAAGATCATACATAAATGTGTTTGTGTATGTGTGGGGTGACATAACATATATCAGTAAGTGAGTGTGAGTGTGTTTTTGTGTGTGTGTGGTAAAAGCTTCTAATCCACACATCACATCTGGATGAACAGCCAAGTGGAATAAGGGGGTTGGGCCCTTACAATGGATGGTGCATTGAAGCCACAAGAGCTAAACCTGCAGTGTTAATCAGGAAATTTCTCTTTGCTGGTGAGATCAACATGAAATAATCAACCAGCATGAGATAAAACCTCATTCCTCGGCTCCAGTGGCAACAGAGAGTGCAATAGTGCACACGCACGCATGGAAACATACAGCATTACCTACAAAATCAGTAATCAGCACGGTTTAATCATATGGGCACGTGCACGTGAGAGAGAGTGAGTGATGGGAGGGGGAGGAAAGAGACAGGGAGATGGGGGGGATTATTGCAACACTAAATTATACCTGAGGGAATTTTCCCAAAATTATGTTTTCACTTTCAATTACACTAATGCATCAAACACAACACACAAACACGAAATTTAATTTGATACACATTTAATTTGATAACTGTATGCACCCATTTTGTAGAAAAAAAATAATCAATAACCCTCACTTTTGCACTACTTATTGATGAGAACCAACAGGTTCCAATTGTAAATAGACTCACACAGAAAAGGCACATGGTGAAAATCATTTGCTCCTCAGCTACAGTGCACAAAATCAAGGCAGTATGTCCAGGTGGCTATGCAATAATGACAGATCCTTTTATCTAAATGAAAACAGCAGTCAATCATACTAATAAAAAAGGCAAAGCCACACACAATAGTGCCCACATATTAATCCAAACATTTCTCACATACAGGTTAGCATTTGCTCACACATCCGGTTTAACACACACACACACACACACACACACACACACACACACACACACACACACACACACACACACACACACACACACAGAGGAATGATTCTGAATGTGAGGAGAACAATCATCAAACACATATGTATATTTGAAAGGACATTTTAAAAACCTTCTCAAGTGAAGGAGGACATGTCCCCCCCAGTTTTTTTTTGGATTCCTAAATTTTTGCACACATACACATAATGTGCGACACACAGAGCGTGAGTGTTGTGGAGTTTTACTCTGGTGGCTCTATGTCTAGAATATTTTCGGCCAAGCTGGTGAGTTTGCAGTCCTCGAGCGCTTTGACCAGCCGGCTGAGCTTGGCTTCCCTCCCCTCGGCCTGGATGAAGCGGCTCAGCAGCTGATAGGCCTGCTCGTACAGCCCCTCTCTCTCGTACTCGTAGGCAAGGTTGTCTATGGCCGGGCCTTTCAGAGCCCGGCAGCTCTTGCTCAGGACTCTGCCGACATGCTTCCAGTGACGGCCCACGCCATTAGAAAAGCTCTGAACATCTGCCGCTGTCAGCATTCGGTCCTCTGATAGGCCAAAGGATAAAGGAAGGGAAATTGTTAATGTGGGATGTACTTAATTGTGCTTCAACATGGCTGAGTCTAAAAACACATGAGTGTATAAATAGTCCAAATTTGCCAGGATAGCTTTCAGACTTCCAATCCACCTATCTTTAAAAGTACAACAGGATTTTTGGTATGTTTTGTTGAATACCTGTTCCACTGGAAAATACTATTTTCCAGAATTCGGCATGATTATGTGGAATGGGGGCTCTAAATTTGCGTCAATTAATGCTGAAAATTGGAGATATTTCATGATATTTTAAATAAACATTACATAACTGAACCTCTGTTTGTTCATAATCGGCTTAAACTTGGGCTGAACTGAAATTCATTTTTTTAAAACTCGGTTTCAGGGTTTTTGGACCCAGAAACAGTAAAACCACCGTTAGCAACCACTCCCTTCCAATCAGCACTCAAGGAACAGAAATTCCTCATCCCCAGATACTGGATGGCCAAAAAAAAAAATACTGGATGGCCAAAAAAAAAACTGAATTAAGAAGACATGAGTTTGAATTGGGTTAACTGAAACAGAAATTACAGTCTAAAGCTAAAATCAATAACAATTACATTCAGTATGCACATAACAAATGCAATCTCTGCAAGCACTAATCTCTTTAATAAACTAGCAATCAAGTTCTCAGTTAAAGCTCTGTTGTAGACTGAAATACACAGGATATAATGTTCCTGTCCCTTGTCCCATAATCCAGGGTGAACCTTACCCCAGAAGCCCAATTCAGCATTTTACTGAATGTTAAACTGCAATACAAATGAGTGCTATGGAGCACCTCAGGCTATGCCATCATAAATCTACAGGACTACATAGGCAGCAACATTCATCGGGTACATACACTAACTTCTGAGGTGAGTGAGAGTAGGTTAGTCATTGCGGTTATCAAGCGGGCATCTTCCTTCACTGAGTTAGGCCCACAACACCTCAAGAAGGCTCAACAATGTATTCCAGTGTCCTGGAAATACGCCCCACTTCAGTCTCACCAGCCCACTACATTGCTGTTACTTGCACCCTTGCTACCAGCAACCCTACTTTACAAACTATCATCAATAAACTTCCAGAAAATACACTTCCACATTATCAAGCTGCACACTGCATTTGACCCTGTCACTCTGCCAAGCAGAGAGCAGATACACTCCCAGCGCAGCAGTCCTCATACACACTGAATCTGCTTGGGCTGAATTAAGTCTGACTGGTCTGGCAAACACTAACAATCGTTATTTTTAACGAGAGAAGCTGAATGGAGTTTCACTGTACATCTTGTATCATGACAATAAAGATAAAGATTCAGATTCAGATTCAGGCCACTACCAGCATGCTACTGTTAAAACAGGCTACCAAGTTAATCCTAACAAGGCTATTTCAGTTAGGCTAACTACCAAAGCTACTTTATGTCCCAGTTGGCATGTTTCTGTCTCATCCACAACCATTCACTAGCTCAAACACTGTAGTAAATACACAAAGCCGGAGCAGCCCTTTTGTCCAGGGCAGATTGCTAGTAGAAATGGAAACCAAAGATTTTTTTTTTTTTTTTTTTTTAATGGAAATGGGGGGCATATTTTACTTGGCAAAGCTCCTGGTGGATGACTGTTTCTCTGAGCTTCACTTTGAAAATGTGGTGAAGCTACAAAGTAAGCTTGGAATAAATCTTTTTTCTGAGGCTGCTTTGCTCATTTTGAGGCACTAAAGAGGCAATGGATCTTAAATTTAGAGCATAAGATTATCTGCAGTTTCAGACAGGCTTTGAATGAAGCTGAAGTGGCAAAGGGGTGACGTGGAGACCAGAGGAGGAGCTGACACACAAATTTAGTACCAGTTATATTTTCCTCTTAAAATAACGTACCTAATATTGCTTAACATAGCTTTATCTTCCTCTTTTAAGGTGCTTCCACAGAAGGCTAATTTACCTCGCAGAGCTAACAATGATCTACCTACAGATCCTCTACATCCCACTTCCACAGGTATCTGTTATCTTCGCATGGAGCTGTGAGCTCCACACAGAAAACAAGCCGCTGCAACTCTGACCACAGTACCACGCCTGGCCTCAGAGCTCTCTTCCCTAAATCCACTGCCAACTGCCAATCTTGTCCCGTTCTTAGCTGTCCTGCAACATGCCATCCTAAAATACCTTCCTTCCTTTGCACCCTTACCTACAAACTTAGTAACCTCTTTCCTATCTGGCAAAAAAATGATCTTTAATTGGTTGTTCTAAAATGCCGTTGCTAGACACCTGATCATTTAATTATGTGTTCAGGTGTATTTTCCCTGAGATGGACTCGTTTTACAGCCTGACAGACTGTAAGTTTAGCTATTCCTGAACTCAGCGGACAGACAGCATCTACACCTTCCCAATGGCTAAGATTTTGGTGCCCTGATAGGTTTCACTTTTGATGAATCTAATATGGTTTACCTCCATCCCCCGCAGTTATCTGCAGTTCTTTCTCTTCACACTTTTCCCCGGCCCTGCTTTGCACACCAACACCAACTTAGCACACCTTGCTGCCTCCTCCCATCAATGTATTTCTTCTGCAATCATCGTTCTCTTCCCTCATGAAGTTGCCTTGCTCCACAAATGACATCTCCTCCAAGACCTAACCCCTCACAGACTTGCTGCACCAATCATACAGTATCACTAAAGTTGCACTGGAAGCTGGGGGGGGGGGGGGGGGGGGGGGGGGGGGGGCTAGCGGGGCTAATGGGGAAACTCTGAACGGGTTGAGGATATGTAGGATATGTAAATGTGTCAACACGTCATCAGGCTGCTATATCGTTGATATCATAATATGGACACTTTTTTGCGCATACACATTTATACCAGTCTTATTGTGAACAATATGATATGGCAGAGCCCTATTCAACATCTATAGGAGACCTTTTTCCTACCAGCTTCCCCTTGACAACTGATATGTTCCTTAATTAGGTTTAACTTTCATCATAGCCCAGTTTAGATTATTGTTCTATGTATTCAGCAGCCTTTTTGTACAAGGAGCTGCAGTCATTATGGTACTCACATTGCCCTACCACAGGTCTACCACAGCATTGACTGTCGATAGTGAGAATGCTCATGTTGACCTTTAACAAACTCACCAAACACCCTCCTTTGGAACTTGAAGCAGTTGCTGGGCACAGGAGACTCTTCCTTTGTGAGGGCGGCTGACTGCGGGGCGTGACCCAGGGCCTGATCCTGCAGCTGCTGCTCCAGACTATCAATCTCATCATCACGCAGGCGCTCCGGCTGACACAGAATGACAACATCAAGTAGATGGTATGAGTCAAAGAGAATATTTAAGAGTGGGCCAAGCCCCCCAAGAACATGCCAGCACTCTCACTTTTTGGTGTGTGACGAGTCAGCATCAGTATGGTGTCACTACTCATCTCTCTCTTGTCCCTCACTACACTGGACTCTCCTCGCCTGACTCCTCTGGCCTGTCTTTACACAGTTATGCACTCTGACTCCCAGGCTCCCATTCTGAACAATAGAGAAATCAATACATCTGTGAATAGCTTATCTAGAACTGCTTTATAGCAAACACAAAAGTGCAATTATTCAGGATGAGAAAAACCCTGTCTCACCCAAATATGCCAAAAGGAAATACTCGCTGAAAACTATTTCAGTATTTCGAGGGCTGAGCCCTCTTTGTTTACCACTCCATTAATCCATCAGGGGGTCTTGAACAATCAAGACTGCAGTTAGTTAACTGGACAAAACTGTAGAAATGTATCTTACTTTTGTTTCCACAACAAGAGTCTGAGCCAGCTCACAAAAGTGATACAAATTTGACAGACTGGAGATAAGAATTATGATGTTTATGTTTGAGTAAAAGTCAATGCAATGGGCTTATGTTAAAATGTTTAATATAGCCAGTAATATTTAATTGCATTTTTATAGAAATTATTCCCTCAAGTAATTTTTAGGTCATGAAGATGAAATATGCATTCCCAGTTTTTCAGAACATCATGTAGTTGATATCTTTACTTGTCATATAACTGTGATGGTAGCATAAGAAAAAAAACATTAAATCCATACATCAGCAACTAATCAAGCACACATATGTATCTTCAAAGGTTCGATAATTAACAGTGTACTGGGTACTTCGATTTTATAAATCTACAGGGCTACACTACATACTGAATCCAATTCCAAACATAATGTCATGTAGCCTGTTTTTGAAAAGGTCACATAGACTGAGATGGTATAAATGGTAAAGTGGAATGGGTTATGCTGCAATAATTAATCTGTGAGTATTTGCTGTGGTTGATACAGGTAATTAAAGGTCAATACCAGTGATATGAATGTTTGGTCAATTTACTACAATGTAGGCACATTTCACATTATAACAAACCATTTACACTAACGATTTGACAACATATAATCAAAATCCCAATGAATGGAAACCAACGGCTGGATAAAAGGGAGCAAAATAATATCTAAAATCTAGTTGTTTGCTAGGGGAAAAGATAAGGAGAAACATGAAGCATGTACATTTTGTAGATATTACACTGAACATGCAGAATCACTGTCATGGTCCTTAAAGATTTCAGAATTAGCAACGACAGTGCAAAGGTTGTGTCCATGCACCTGTAAATTTGGAACTTAACATCTTATTTATCAACATCAGGAGAGTACCAACTGCTTGAAAATGTGAATACTGAGGATTTTTCTGAGATCATCCCCCTACCTGTGAAAGCTGAATGTGCTGTAAGCAAAGCTGCAGGTTGTCCAGACAGAGATCCAAAGTTTGTGTGCTGGCCTTGAGCTGGGTTTCCACGCTGAACTCCTGTGGAACAGTGAGAAGCCGGCAGGCGTGTTGGGAGAGCGACTGCCGAACCGCCCCAGAGCTGTAGCTCTCGAGGAACTGCTGACACGCTGCTACGTCCACAAACTTCACCTCCACACCCAACAGAGGATCAGCATCATGTAGTTTTAGTATCTCATAACCACCAAGACCTCCTGCAGAGTCTGGCCATTGGAAACATGGTTTAGTGAATCTGATGATCAAGGAAATACAAACAGTACATGTTTCCTCTTTCTATCTCAGTCTTATAGGACAGATGCCCTGGTTTATCAATAATGAATCCACAAAAAAGACAAAAAAAAAACAAATCAGTACACTATTCCTTCATAACAGATCGTAGCTGGAATGCTTACTCACCTATAAGTGTCAGCTTGATGACTTTGAAGACAATGAACTTTCTGCTCTGGTCTTTGTAGAGTGAGAGCAGGTTCACATGGGGACACAGGGACTGCAGAAACAGAACCGCACATCCTGTCCAGGGTCCATGTTTCACAGCCCTGTCTGCCATTCTCTGATATAATACACAATTTGACACGGGTTTGCACATGATTTCAATGGTGAGCATGCAGAGGCAACACAAAACAGGCAGTCCACAAAAAAGCTAAACATACAAGACCTAATGACTTAAGGCCTAAGAAAGCACTTGTGGTCCTCAACAGTTCTGGCAGCCAGGCTTACAGCAGCTGAAAACTATCCAGGAGGACATATTCACCAGATCCAATGTGCTTCTGGATTTGGCTGTTACGCTTCATCACATCACAGGTAACACTTAAATTTGTGCAAAAGATGGTGACTTCTCACTAATGATTCAGCAGCACTTCATTATAATATCTGCAATATTTATATGAACAATGAAGTGCATCCAAGGGGGGAGACTGCTCCTCACCAAGGAGGAGTTTAAAGGTCAAGACCCCAGACTCAGAACTTCAAAGGGAAGTTAACAACTTAACATTAAGAGTTGCTCAAGAAGCAAAAGGATTCACCGCAGAAATTTCTAATAAGAACAGATCCTCCTCTTCAGGACTTTAAAGCATGCAGTCCTCTTTGCTTTTCATTATCTTCATGATGCTTTCCACTTTACACTAATAAATGCTGAGATTTTCCTCCAGTCTCCTCTCACAGATGGCAGAGTTGCCCCTCCTATTCTTTTTTCGGAAACATAGAAACCTTTCTCCACTCCTTAACATCCAGAATAGTCCTCCACAAATTTCCCAGTGTAGCCCATCCCTGCCTCACACCAGGTCTAGATCTGCCCCTCTGGACCGACACAGTGATGTGTAGGAAGTAGGCACCCTCTTTAGTGCTCTTGTTCAATATTGGTAAACAACCATATGTGAATGAAGGAGAGTTATTGGGAGAATTGACAATGATGCAATATTGTGATTCAATTTTAATAACTCATCAAAAACAATATAACATGGATGTACACCTGAATGTGTGTGACACCAAATGAATGAATAAATAGACACACACACACACACAAACGTATGTATCTGTAAAAAGACAACTGTGCTATTTATGGTTTTCTTAAGTTAGATTTCTTCCAGGTATAAACATGATCTAAATGATACCATGTAATTTGATGAGTAGACTGTATTTATTTGTTACAATTGTTTGGGGCACAGCATATAATTTCCGATTATTTGCCCACAACGATAAAGGAATAAAATCCTGATGTACTGTATTGACTACTGGTGCACAAAGGCAGCTTGAAAAACGCAGAGCACGAAACCACTAGTTTCTATTTGTGCTCCCTAGTAGGGAACACAAATCCAACAGTTTGTCTTCTAGAGTTAAAACCACTCATCACCTTGTAGTCCCTGATTGTTGTTGCCTTACTCTACCTTAACCTTTTTACCCCAACCTCCCTTTGAAACCCTCATTACATAAATACATGTTTAATCTCATCCCCCTAAACCCCCTCCACCCACCAACTCCTGCCGTCTCCACTGGCTCACACTTTGTCTAGTTTGGCCTCTGTCTTCTGTGCCGCTGTGCTCTGGATGCACAGGGCCTCTGCATGAAAAGAGCATCATCTCCGCAGGATTACATGCATCTCCTCATATCACACTAATACAGTGTGTTTGGCCACTACGCCCGCAGGAATCTCCACAACTTAGCCTGAATGTAATCATATGCCATCCTATCTAGCGGTAGTCTAGAAGTAGACTGGCGAGATTAGTTCACCAGCTGTGTAAGGATTATGCGATCATCAGGAGCTTAAAATATAATTTAGCTTCAGCTGCCAAAAGGCAACCTCTAGTATTCCCTGGACAGCTCGACAGTCATTTGAATGAAATATTGATTCAAAAATTAGCCATTTAACCCTCCTATTATCTTCAGGGTCAATTTGACCACAGTGTTAAACGCCTCTAAATACATGATTAACATTTTTTTCCCCTTTTTTCCTAATTTAATGGGGACAAGTGGGTAAGCATGAAATTAACATGATCATGTGTCTTCAATGCCCTGGACACATTTTTCCAGAATTTCCCTGGTTGGGATCAATAAAGTATATCTATCTATCTATCTATCTATTTTGAACGCATCAGTGTTTTGGGGGGGTCTATTTGACCCCAGGCTGTTTTAGCTCTATAAAACATATACGAAATATCAACATTTTACACAACTTTGTTTAAGTTGTTTTGGATGACACTGAACAAACTGTAAAATGCCATTTATAATATTTAGAATCTTCAAAAAACTTAACCATACATAATATACAAAACATAGCCACACCTGTAGCAGTGTGAAAACCACTGATAGTTAATGTGACACCGGGGAGGGAAAAACATGATTCCCACAACAACTTTGATGTTTGTGTGTGTGTGTGTGTGTGTGTGTGGTGGTGGTGGTGGTGGTGGGGTGTCAGTACCCATATAAACCTATACATATACACATAAACTGGGGTAACAATTTTAATATGATAATCATATCCCGGGGGTTTAAATTGTTGGGATCAAATTGACCAAAATTGATTTAAAAAAAAAAAAAAAAAAAAAAAAAATGTTAGTAAATTTGAAGGTTACGGGAGGGTTAAGCAAAAAGCAAAAAGCCGCCATGCTCTCCAGTCATTTTCAGAGCAGCTCAGATTCAGAGTCGTACCTAGACAAGACACAAAGCAGCTGTGGAGGCATACCACTGTAAGGAGAGAAAAACATTTCAAACAACGGGTTCTTTAGGCCTTAGTTTAGGACAGAAACTGTGCTGAATGCTAACATTATATTCCTGCCAGCCTGTAAAAGCAGCTAGCAGCAGCAGGCAGGCATGTCGAAGTGAAAGTGAGCAGAGTGGCAGCTGAGCGACACGGCAGCGCAGCCGCGACCTCTCGGTTTCACAGACTCAAAGCTTCAACCACAGTGTTACCGGATATCTCCACAGTCATAACGTGATTTGACCCATCACAACCTGATACCGGAAGCATTCGGCTTGACAAACAGTGCGGCTCAGGTCGACTAAAACACAGTATAGTGGTGTCGGACGCAGGCTGCTGGATGTTCACCATATGCACACGGTCTGCCACAAAGTTTGGCCGGGGCGCGACTCAACACACAAGCCTTTAAATGTTGCTAAGTTAGACAAAAGGACACGGAGGCACCCGCTTCACACCGCCAACCTGCTGTCTGTGCGGAGGAAAAGTTATTTGGTAACATTTGCGCCAGCCATAAACTTACCAAAAAACTTTGTTATATTGTTCGGCGATACTTCCTCCTGAGGATCACACCAACCGCAACAGAAATCAATTCCTGGCGTCCCATTGGCTGACGGGACACCAGGGACCGCTGTGATTGGTGGAAATCAACATGGAAGGAAGTTGTTTTTTTGTTTCTATTTTTTTTTTTTTTTTTTTTTTACAAAGCAAATCAATTTTTCAGAGAGTAAAGGCAGCAGATTTCATTGACCGGGAAGTAATATGAAGACGCACTCTAGCTACGGTTCGCACCCATGCAGAGATTACCGATAAGAGTTACAAAACAAAATCAGCAGGTCAGATCGTTTGGTTTTTCCCTTGGTGATAGTCAGAGTTACTATTGGGAGTTTCTTTTGCTGAAATGACTAACTACATAATATATAGTAAAGTCATTATTTCAACAAACCGGTCATCTACACATAGACTACAATAATAATATAAATAATAAAACAAAAAAAGCCTAATCCGTGGCCAAAACTCCAAACCTGCGATAGTAGGCCAAGTAAAAAAAAAAAAAAAAAAAAAAAAAAAAAGCTTAATCTGAATGTTACATATTGTATTGCATCATATACATATTTATATCGGTGCATATGCATAGTTGTGTATATGCACTTGAGCTGTTTAGAAAACCCAAGTATCTGCACTGTGACCTTGATTAAGACCCATCTGCGGGAAGTATTTGTTAATTTGTCAAGTCCACCAGGTGGCGCTAGACATGTTCATCAGTGTTCCTTGCCAGATCAGAGCTAATGGGTTGTATGTCACATGATTAAAGGCAGACTATGCACTTTAGAATGGGAGGGCACAGCGCTTTGTTTACGACTGTGAGGGATGAGACTGAAGAAGGATAAAACGCCTCAGGCTCATGAGAACAGTCCAGTGGTATCAGCCCTGTAGCTTCAGTAAACACTGTTTTCCAGCTCAAAGTTGGTCATTTTGATCGGGCAGGATGCAGCAGGACTTTTCCAGGACACACTTAAGGATGTGGAAACATCTGTCCTTTGTAAGTGTATCAAACTCACTGCCAAACTAAATGGACCAAGACCAGTGCCAAGAGAAATAAACCCCTGTCTCTCAGCATTCACAGAAAGACACTGGTCAATACCAGTGTCTTTCAAAAAGATTAATATGTATTTCTGAGTGCACATCCACCTTTCTTCAGCCCCTTTAACAGCGGATGTTTAGAAGATTAGTTTAAGACAAATATCACAAGCCTATTTTTATTTATTTTTTGTTTGAATAAAGTTAATGCCCAGGTAAAAAGTGGAATACAGAGGCAACTCAGTCCACCTACTCTTCCTTCTGTTCCTGAGAGCTACCGTTCAAATCGTGTACTGTGGCATACATCTGACCTAAATTCCCATTTCTAATGTATGGCATGACCATGGGATTACAAGCAGCAAGCTAAAGACAAAATCTGAGTGGACTTTCAGTGGACTCTTTAATTTTGCAAATAGGCAAAATTTGGAAACCTTTGTCTTAAACTGAAAAATAAACTCTTTTTAGTTTAACATTTCTAAGAATAAAAGCTGCTTTGTTACAGAAATTGCAGTCAATACTGCCTTATTAACCACAGATGCATTTGCATCCACTGCTAAAAATTTTGACCGAAAAGAGAAGTCAACAAAACCTCAAGACAGGCAAATACATTTATTCATAGTATACAAAAGAGAAGTCATAAAATGTTCTACAGGCAGAAGCACCAGCTGGTTGAGAGGAGCTTTTGTGATTGATATGTTTGACAAATTTGAGTGTTTCCTTGTCTCTGTAGACAAGGGCGAGAGAATTTTCCTCTGGATACACCGTCAGGAGCTACAAAGAGGAGAAAACCATGACAATGGTCACAATCACATATTTACTCATTTACAGCTGGAACGTGCACTGCTGTCATCAGCGCTTACCTCCTCATCCTCTTCATTAGCGATGTAAGAAGTGAAGCCCCCAAATTCCGGCTGCCAGTCTGAGGGAGTAAGAATAAGAGTCATGTCAAAATGTCCCTACACTTTATATGGTTTTGCATCAGTGTGCGTTTGTATGCATGTGCAGACTCACCAGAGCAGCCAAAAGGCAGAACAAGGTCCAGCGCATACTCTGCTCTTGCTGCATCTCCATCATGCAACAGAGTGTAGTCCCCATGAGACCAGCGCCGCAGCTCCCCAAAACACTCCGGTGTGCTTAGCTCTGAGGATGTGCACAAAGGTCAACACATGCATAAACAGATGCAAAAGACTTGTGCTTACACACACACACACACCTTTCTCTCTGCTTTTATTTGCTGATGGTGTCTCTGTTAAAGACCCCGTGGCTTCTCCATCCTTTGCGGTGTCGTGCTCTTTCCTCTCTTTCTCTGCATCTTCATTTTCATCGTCTTCATCATTGGGACAAAGGTAGTGCAATCTGAGACCGGTGAAGTTGGAGAGAAGCAGGAAGAAAGCTTCTGAACGAAGCAGCTCCCAACATGCGCTCACACATGGAGGCACGGTCTCCAGTGAGGCCACTTCATAGCACCTAAATGCACACAAATACATCTACTTCAAATACTTCAATACAGCCTCACACACAGGAACACATGAAACACCGCATTAGCAGTGCACAAGATAACTGAAACACGTCCCACCTCTTATTGGGCGGACCTCTCCTTGTCCACTGGACTTGACTGAGCCGTAGTGATTCATTCACCTCCCTGAACTTCTCCTCCTGGTTAAAAAAAACACTGTTAGTGAGGAGAGACGAATGGACACAGATGAAAAGGGGGGGGGGGGGAAAGACAGACAAAAAAAAAACAACCACAGAAGTTACCTTGAGAAAATCTTTGAGCTGAATTTCAGAGCTCTCTTCAAATTCCTCCTGAATTTGTTCCTGGTAAGAAATGTCCAGGTACATGGGATTCACCCACTCCAGCAACAGTGTCTCCTGTGTCGATGCACAAACACAGTCAGCAATTTTCAAGAAAGTGGGCTGCCCCTTACCATTTAAAGGAACACTCTGACATTTTGGGAAAAGTACCTTTTTCCCAATTTACCCAGACTGAGACAAGATATTGGATGCCATTCTCACCTCTGTATGTGCAGTGCTTCACCTCCTTTGGATAGCATTTCATGTGGCTTAGCATAAAGACTTGAAGTCAGTGGGACCCAACACAGGAACCCAACCATTGGACATACAGAGGTGAAAATGTCAGAAAGAGTACTTTGCCCAAAATTTTGGATTAATCCTTTAAAAATGATAAAGTAATAAATGTACACGTGGGCATCCGTGGACTTTTACCCAAACTCACATCTCTTGGCAAGTGTGGGCTCCTTGGAATAGGGGGCTCGACATGGCGAGGAGGACGCTCTAAGGACGGCCCATGAAACCAACCACTTAGAGACAGACGACACTTGTCCTCAGACAAAACCTCCGACACCTGGAAAGACAGAAAGCGTGACCTCAATCTGCAGTCACAAGTGCTTCAAACAGACAAATGGAAAAGGGAAGGGCAGTTCTGTGGAGTGCAGAAGGTTACCTGGTGGAAGGAGACCGGAGAAACTTCAAAGAGGACAAGTGTGTTCCAGGAAGGCACGAGCGACTTCACGATACTTTGTGGCTGGAAATGGCCTGGTGACAGAGTGGAAACATATCAAACAACAATATCTAACACACAAACACACACACACACACATAGTGGGACACTCACTGTCTGTGGAGTACAGATCCAGGGTTCCTCCATCACTGCTCTGCCACGGAGGGACGAGGTACAAAATAAAAGCAACACGCCTTCCCTCCAATTCATCATCATGACATAAAAGAACATCTAGAGTGAAAGAAGAGTGCACAACATGAAAATAATTTTGCCCAAGATGATAGCAGTTATCATAAGAGCCAAAATAATAATAATGGTTCGTCCTGTTACTGAGTGTTAGGACAAAACTCACCGGTGTGATGGTATTTGGCACAAGAAATGTCCACTGTGGGCTCCAGTTCAACCCCCAGTACCTCTCCTATCCAGGAACGAAACCTTCCAAACACTGCTGCCCTAGATTTGATGATATGGGAAAATCTGTGCCATGAGAAATGCTGGCATCCTCTGTTGGGTATTGTCCCAACCTACTGTGACAGGCTGTTGACATAAATACAGACTGTCACAGGAGAGAGCCATTGCTGTGCACTTCATTATGTTTTTACACACCCTGGCTGTGGTGCTTGAGCTGGAGCAACCACAAATAATTACATAGTACTGCTTGGGAAAATTTATGTTTCAATATATCCATTCCCCTTTAGGATTTGTACATTATTATGCTATCTGAGCTATTTATGAATATTTAAGAGCCTCTTTCTTCGGGACTCAGTGCTGGCTTGGAGTCAGACTTGACACCCAATTGATGTTGGACGTCATTCAGACTCAGAATGATTTATTTGTCTTGGACTTTGTTACATTTTTCTTGGCTCCAGCACTGAAATTCAGTGCTGAAAGTTGAGGACTGCAGCTCTTGGCAGCTCTTCCTAGTTCAATTAACCTGTAATATCTGTTGTGTTGCTGGTAGTGCGATTTTAACAGGAATGCTAATTTTTGCCTTTCAGTTGTCACTGTCACTGAAGAAGCTATTAAAATGATGATGGTGTGATTTTTGCTGTGGTCTGGACCATAAAACATGTTTTGTTACATTTGGAAAATACAGTTTGTAGGCCAAGTCATCTCTGTACCACCATAATACTTAATACTGAATACTTATTTACAACAATGTTTCCTCACACTTTTTACCCTTATCAAAAAATTGCAGTTCCTGTAATTTGGACATACTGTGATTTTGATATTTCAATTAATTGTTCAAGCCCTAGTGGCCAGTACCTTTTTTACATTCCCTACCAATACATTTCCTTGCTAACACAAGCCTTTTAATAAAAGCCACCCACTGCAAAGTTCAGCACTATAACCACTGTGTAGAATAAACAGACTCTCCAGTTTCCACTGTGAGTTAAGTCCCTCAACCAGGATTATATTCACCACACCATACATGCAGGTGATTGCCTCAGCCACATGTAATTTCACCAAGCAATCTTTCCATGCTCAATGTTTAATGCAAGGTTTCTGAAGAATCAGCACCAAATGAAGTAAATCCACTTGGCAGCTTATGAAATTCCTCAGCTCTGCCAGATGCCATCTCTGGCTCCACCTGGTGGAGCTCAGAAATGCACAGCTGCACTGCCACAGCAGTAACCTCACCTACTCAGCCTTTTGAATACCTGTGCTCAAAAATTAAAATGCCTGATGAGTTTAGCCTACAGATTTAATTAGTTTTACTATAAAAGGTTACAATTTCTGGAGGTAATGTGTGTACTTGCTCTCGTTTGAAAACCTAAAAAGATGAATTAATTAGAGGGGATTTAAATGTCTTGAATTTGACTATTTAGAGCTTGAGCCATTTGATAGTAGTAGTATCTGCAGTAGTTTTAATAGTAGAAGGTATACTAAGACTTGTAGCAGTAGTAGCTGTAGTAAGGGTAGTGGAAGCATGCCTAGTGCTTTCACTATTAGCAGTGGTAACATCAATAACGAGTAGTTATAGCAGTAGTAACAGCAGGTGTGTTAGTCACTGCAGGACAACAGCAGTCATTTTGACATGAACAGCAGTGAACACAGGAGTTACTAATAGCCCTAATTAAAGTTCTGTTGCATTAAGTGTAACAGAGCCAGGGCCTGGTGTTGTGCAGGCACAGAGCCTTCATTAGTGTCATTAGTAAGGCCAGTGTCACTGCTATTTCATGTCAAAATGCCTCCTGTGAAAAAGGTCTATTATTTTTCCACTAATAGTTACAGTCAAATCTGTAGTAGTTTACACATACATACAACAGCAGCAGCAGCAGCATAGACAGCAGAGGTAGTGAAAGTATTAGTAACAATATTGGTAATGCGGTAACTAAGGTGGACTAAGCGGTTGCTAGTATGTGCTGATTGTTAAGGTGTTCTTAACAAGGTGTTGTTAAGTGGTTACTATGTGATTTTTCATGGTGTTTGCGAGGGTATACTGTACTAGTTGCTAGGGTGTTATTGGATGGTTGCTTTGCTGTATTAGGTGGTGGTTAGTCTGGTTCTTGGTGGTTGCTAGGGTGGTAAGAGATGGTTGCCACGGTCAGTCACCTATTATTACAGAGGGTGGCTATTGTTTCAAGGTGGTTGCCAACTTGTTGCACTCAAAAGAGAGCCCATGTGGATATAAGTGGTTACTATGTAGTCACTATGTGGTCTTTCTTGGTGTTTGTGAGGGTGTGTTCTCCTAGTTGCTATGTGGTTACTGTGTGGTTTTGTGTGCTAATTGCTAGGGTGTTACTAGAGTTCTCATATTCTGCCCGTTCGGGTCGGGTCGGGCCTAAAATTTACGGGAATTGGGCGGGTCGGGTCGGGCTTCGGGTTCTGTGGGCGATTTTTTTTTTTTGGAATGGATTTGGAGGCTAAACTTTCAGTGACAGACAGACAACCAGCTGAGCGAGCGCAGCGCAAACAAGTGAGAGAGATTTGCAGCAGTATCCCGCTGTGCTGGCAGACTCAGCAGCAGGGACGGTTTCTGCTATGGGCAGTGCAACTGCCCAGGGCGCAATCTACTTGGGGGCGCACGAGAAAAAAAAAAAATCGCCAGTTTTCTAGACTACCGTATTGACCCGCACATGCCACCATCAGTCGGCATCAGGCGGGCCGGCCGTGGCACCGTCCGATACCGCGCCCACCCGTCAGGTCTGCTGGATCTGACAGGTGAGCTGCCTGATGCCGGCCGGTGCCGCGGCCGGCTCGCCTGATACCGACTGATGGTGCCCCGGTGCTGCGCCCGACCGGCGCTGCTAAATAATGGCGAATTTGGCGTTTTTTTTTTTTTTTTTTTCCGGGTTTATCGGGCTTTCGGGCCTAAAGTTCGGCTAATTAGTCAGGTCGGGTAGGGCCTCGGGCTGGCCCAGTCGGGCCCGGTTCGGGTCGGGTCTTAATTTTCAGGCCCGATGAGAACTCTAGGTGTTCCTGGATGGTTGCTTTGATGTACTAGGTGATGGTTAGTCCGGGTCTAGGCAGTTGGGGTGTAATAGGTGGTTGCCAGAGGGCACTATGCAGGTGTGAGGGTGTTTCAGAGATCACTAAGTAGTTGCTCTGTTGTAGCAGTGGGTGGCTACGGTGTTGCTAGGAAATTATCAGGTGGTTGCCAAATTGTTTCAATCACAGGAGAGTCCATATTAATGTGTGTATTGTATGTTTCTATATACATGTGTGTTTGTGTTAGAGCATATTTGAGTGTACGTGGGTGCACGTGCATGCTAATGTATGTTAATTATGTTAATTGATGTTGTGCCTGTTTATGTTTTCAGTAGTAGTACTAACAGTAGCGCTGATGACACTCGTGGTGGCCATTTACAGTGAAATGTAGAGCTAAATGGATTCATCAGATCTGACACTCCACCATTAGTATATAAAATATTTTTAAAATAAAAGTTCAATATCTCAAAATTTATATATATCAAATTGAGGATAGGGCCACACTATTCCCAAATATGCTAAATATTATATTTCAAACATGACTGATTGGTCAGTGTGAAACTTGTATAATATTGAAAAATAAGCAAATAAGAGAGTGGACACCGAGTGGACACTTTATCAGGTCCACCTGCACAATCTAATCCAATCCAATCCAACTGTTCTGCTGTCATGTTTCCTTTCCTGAGGCCTATAATGCTCAGGTTTTCTTTTAGTCACAGTAATAGAGGTGTTCATTCACTTCTATGTTTGGCATTGAGCTAATAGTTAGTGCTGCTGTTGGACTGGACTGCATTTTACTGACAGCTGTTTCCACTATTCTGTCTCCTTCATGTATATAAATAGGGAGGACAAAAAATGAGAAACACCTCTCAATATAATGTAGTCCAGTACAAGCCTTCTGCAAACTACAACCACAGTAATAAACATAGAATTAAATCTACACATTCTCCACAATGTCAACCAAAAATTAACATTATAAACTTTCATAAAAGGTAGAAATTATGTCAGAGCTGTTGCACTGAACTGCATTAGACCGTACAGATGGACCTGATGAAGTGGAAACTGAGTGTTCCTGAAGAGAGCACAGTATAATCAGTTTAACTCAGTTCCAAAGTGTAAAAAGTAATTTCCAAAAGAGCCTGGTGATCTGACCGAGTCCCAGAATGTTCACCTAAACTGGCCCACAAAACTGGTGCCATGATCAAAATATGAAACTTTTTTTTCTCAACCAACATCAAATCAAAACCCCCGCACAAAGGCTGCTTCAAAACCGGCAACAGTTAATAACACTTAATTTTTTCTTGTTTGCTGCGGTATCACAGTGGCATCAAATAGTGAGATGCTGAACATATTATTGGTAGTAAAATCAAAATTATGACCACATTACAACTGTCATTGCTTTGCCATATCGGTCTTCTTCTGGTTTTGATTTGATTTGTTACTTGTTTTAACTTAACTGTCTGACTGTATTAGATTAGAGGTAATGATTGCCCACTCGGCACATGTTACACTCCTGGCCGGCCTGTAAGGGCCTTCTCTCCCTCTCTGTGGTCCTTCCCAAGATTTCTTCCATTTTGTCCCCTATTGGCCTTTGTGCATGTTTTTTTCTTGGCCCTGCTGAGAGGGTTATGTTGTCTGTAACCTGTGGGCTAGTAATGCGCTTTGAGACTATAACTGTGAGTACGGGCTGTAAATAGACATGAACTTGAATTTGAACTTATTATTGTAACAGCAGTGCAGCAATTAAACTTGGGAACTCAAAGACCTGTGATGAATAAGGAGGCTGCAATATTCAACAGAGCATAATGACTCTCTTCTGTGACAGTCTGTCAAAACCAGCACACATCACCTGAGACTGGCCTTTATGCACACACACACCCTCTCCTCCCAGATGCACACACAAGCACACACTAAACTGCTCTTTACCTCAAGCCTGAGATGTGTGCCTCTGTTCGCTTCTTCAAGTCATCTGACTGCAACGGGAACAAAGTAAAGGTGGGTGACCTCAGAGAACAACACACACTGGAGGAGAGCAGTCAAACAATCTGCATGCCGGCTACCTGTCTGAATTTGTACAGATCGTTGGACTTTTCGTGGAAGCTGAGGTCTAGCAGTTCTCTTTGCAAGTTCTCTACAAAGGCCTCGCTGCTGATGAAGTTTTGGATGATACAGTGTGGGAACGGGTGGCAGTCCAGCTCCAGATTCCCTGCAGGACAATAATCCAGTCCAAGGATAAAGTGTGTGTTACTGTGCTGTTGTCAAATTACTCCGGTGCATGTCAGCAGTGTCATGTCAGATATACACTTAAAAAAAAAAAATCACATTAAGAAAACCAACAACTCCAACACCATGTTATCTGGACCTAGTGACACCTATCGCACACAGATATAGGAAGGCTTGGTGAAATGGCGAAATAATCAGTCAGTGCCATGGCTTCCTACCACCAGAGAAACAAGTACTGTGCAAAATTTTCCAACTACGTCAGTGAAAAGGGCACAAACAGGGCCAGACTTCACAAGCAGCTTGCCAGTAACCTTAGCAGAAATGCCAGCGGCACAAGAAGCCTGCGCCGGCCTCCCCACTCCCCTCCTGACCTACATAGCTGCTTATGAAAGCGAGCCGTGCTGGAGCTTTTGCTTTGGTTGTGAACTTAGCTGACCATGTGAGTAGTGCTCCCGCCGGGACCATGCCTCCCTCACCGCCCTCTTCACCTCCTCGTCATCTACAACCGCAGACAGTTCCGCCACTTCCTCGCGTTTCTTTCTCTTTTTCCCCGTGTCTGAGTCGCCACCTTGCCCTGGCTGTCGCTTGGAGCTCATCGCAAAAGTGTCTGCGGCTCTACCACAGGGGAGACATTACGTGCGTACACATCTGACTATATTCAAGTGAGGCGTGCGTCTGTCGCGGGTAAATGACGCTATCGATGCGCCACCACAGCGACAGGAAGGAATAAGATTTTTTGTTACCCTATATGCTAAGTTTTTCATTCACAAACAGAAGTTTTCCAAATCTATCCCCAAATTCTTGTCTTTTCAATTAGAACTTAACTCTGTGCTCAGAACTATGAGAATAATTAATAACAAGAAAAGCAATAAATTAGTGAGAGTGTACGATGATTTTTTCTATGAAGCCTCAGTCTAAAGATTATGGATATCCCATGATTCGGTCTCTGTTTTATTGTGATAGTTCTTTTTCTTTCCCATTTCTGTTTATATATATATATATATATATATATATATATATATATATATATATATATATATATATATATATATATATATATATATATATATACATATGCTAACAGGAACTGATGCCGTTTACCTTGTGAACTTTTTTTATCTTGTTATTGTATTGTATACAAATGTCTGTATTCAAATTTAATAAATAATTTAAAATAAATAAATAAATAAATAATAAAAATGAAACTATTAAAAAAAAAAAGGGAAGGAATAAGATTTTGGGCTTGGCGGAAGGATTCGTGAAATTCATATGCATTTTTTTTTTTTTGTAGGAACTCCATACTTATGCGCGATAGACTACGACAGGCTTCTCTTTCAGTAAGGGCACTTTTCTCCAGCAGAGGCAGACAGAAGGACCAGCGATATTATAACTTTTTTTTTTTTTTTTTTTTTTTTTTTGAGAGAGAGAGGGGTAGGGTATCAGTAAGCAAAACTCAATCCCTTTAAGAAAAAAAAAACTTTCAAAGCCTTCAAAGATCTTTTTGATAATAAATATCAGTCATTCATTTGCTCACTTACTTGCTGGACTTGTATGCAAAGTACTGCTTTATTTTAAAAAACATCAACAAAAAACAAATACAATATCAATACAGGTTAAAACAACAAAACAACTGAATGGTGTATTTTATTATTTTTTTTAATTAAACACTGCCCTCTTCTGAGGGGGCATAAAGAAGATTTTCACCACACTGGTATCAGGACTTGTATTCTGCAAAATTCTACCTTTTTTTTCTTTTCAGATTAAAAAAAAAAAATGTACAAGACATATCCCTCTATTAACAGTAAACTACCCGGTACACTGTCCATGGTGTTGACACGATGAGCTTTCATGTGACAGTGGAGTATAATTCATATGGTCGTCTCCTCTCTGACCGTCACCCCCAAGTGGCTGCACTCACAGAGACAGCCAGGGCGCCGCACTCCTTCTCACACTTCAGTTGTAGATGAAGTTGAACCTGTGGAGAGAAACAATTTTCAATCTACTGGGAAGAAACTTTCAATAAATGAACACAACTATTGTGTTGTAACACATGACTAACACCACTTTAGTTTTATGATTCCATGCCAGTTTCTTTAATATTCTTTTTTATACGACTTGCAGGTAATGTTGTTTACTCTTCTTTTCTCACATTAGTCAAAATTGAACTTCCAATACAATTCCCCAAGTTATAGTCGGTTATAGTCTGTTCAATTTACACTTTTACACTGACTTCTCTACAAACAATACCTGCTCAGTAGCTGCGGTAGACTCGATATGATTGGTCCATATCCGGGGGCATTGTCATATAGTTCAAAGAGCGGTGCTGCCACCAGTTTGTAGTTCTTGGGGACGGCGAACAGAGCTGTGGCACAAATGGCAGATTTTAAGAACAGAAGATATGCCATGCAGCAGGACATCCCTCCACCCCAGATTCCAGCTCAAGGCTACATTTTTCCATCTACTGAAACTTCAAAACTCACACTGTGATATTACTGACCTTTTTCCTGCAGCTGAACCAGGAACAGTTTCTTATGCTCCTTAGGTTTGGTGATGTGGGCTGGAATGTAAGGGTACTGAAAAGACAGACAAGTTCAAATCAATTCTGATTAGCATTATACAATTATATGGACTGTGTAATTACCCATATCTGTATATCTTGTGGCTGAATAACGTGGGCCATGCCAGCATTTAAACAGATGTACCAGAGAACATAAAGACATCAAAATGCTTTATGTTCTAATTAACCAACTTGCATTCAGCGTCTATAGATATTCACTGTAAATTACATAAATAACTGAAAATTTCAGCCTTGATTTATGAATAGGAAAATTCCAACCTTTTCAGTAATTAGAAGTGCTTTGTTTTTAATTCGACAGCCATGTGTTTTCACTTTGCACTATTTGTTCTCAAAGATTTTCATAAGCTTGGTGCTCACAGAAATTTCTCAGCTCAGAGAAGATCAAGGAATTCTTCAACTTAAGAAAAAAAAAAAACCTGAACATCAACTAAACTACAGATTTTCATACGACAGCAACCACAGTGCCTGGTTGCTTGTAAGCAGTGTGCTGAAATGACTTACATACAAGTACCTGCTACTGGTGAAAAAAGTCACAATTACTAGGAGTGACTATTAGTTCTGGATTTCACTTATTTTCTCAGTTGTTGCATCACCCTTTTGGACATTCAGAGTCTTCAGTGTTTTGAGAATTTCACATTAACCACCGATTTGCATTTGTTAGCAATGCTAGTGCAAGTCAACGGGACAGAGAATGTTTCTCCAAATGACACACAAATCTAAATAACACACTGCGTGTGGACTCGGGGACACATGTCAAACCCCGTTTACAGCAAATGCAGACAAGAGACTATTACAAATTTCACAACAATAAATATTGCCAATGTGAAAAAAATCTGAATATCTGATGGTGATCGATACGCTAAACTTCCTGAACCACCGCTGTCATGTGGGAATACATAACACTAATATCAGCCAGCATAATTCCTGACGTTCCTGTTTGATATCGATGTCAGTTAAACAAGTAAATACAATAAGCAAGAAGAAAACCTCCACAGGGGAAGTCCCCATAATCCAATGTCAGGCTTATTTCACTTATCTGATCTACTTGTTCTCTCCATGTTTTTATTGAAACCATGAGAATATCTGTAGTAGGGTTAGTTACACGAAGACAGCTTTATGTGTTCAGCTGGGTTAGGAGGCAACTTCATAGTGGGAAATCATAATCTATATTTGATCAACAGTGTGCTCACCTGTGGAGGCTCGAAATTTGGACGCCACCAGTTGCCAATGCAATCGTCAATGACCCAGTCCTGCTTCACACCGTCCTGTCGTCCAAGGATCTGCCGCGCAAACACAAAGGAATAATAAACGATACTTTCACCACAGCGACAAGGAGATTAAAACGGACGAGATGCACCTACCTCTGTCATCAAACGTTTCAGACCCTCCACCTCATCTTCTCCCGGACTCAACTCTCCACCAGGCCTGCAGGGAAAAGCAACCGTTACACTTTATCATTTTTATTTAACCAGGTAAAAAAAAAAAAAAAAAAAAAAACACACCAAGGTTCGACATCTCATTTTCAAGCGTGACCTCATTAAGAAAACAGCAGAACAGCAAGATGCAGTGCAATACAACATGACAAAAATAAACTACAGCAATGATAGTAATGAAGTAAAACAACAGCAGCCATTAGACCTTAATATCAGTATGAATCCCCCTACAGATATCATGTCCTTCAATTTTAACTCTATTTGCAAGTCATTCCAAGCAGCAGAGGCAACAACCCAGAATGCCTTTTTTTTCTTGCTTTACGTACAACAAACAGACACAGGACTTGGGACCTTAGATTATACTGACGTCTGGATCAAAAACACACACACGTGTGTGTTCACTCACAGTTTGAAGAATGTGGTGCCCAGCTGCAGCAGTAAGACATGAGGCAGTCTGTGTTCGTGGACGATGAGGACACCCTCCACCGTCCTCCTCATACCCATCTTGTCAAACTCCTCCCTCATCCGCTGGAACCTGGCTGCCACTGAGCTGTCCTTCTCATACAGAGGCTCCTTGGTGCCAAATGTGTAGTTGGTGAGAGGGTATCTGGAACGCATACACACACACTAATGCTCCTGTTGCTTCAAATTTACTAACATTTTTAATCACTTGGGTACAATTTCACCTTGTACTTCAAACCTCCAAAATTATTACAACAGTATATCTCAGATAATTAATGTGTCTTGTTGACTATACACCCCCACATCCCTTCCCCTTGTACATCAAAGCTCTGGGAGTCATGTTTTCTGTTTCAGTGAAAGTTACTGCAAGAAATTGGGAAGAAACTGCAAACCCCGTGCAGGCCCGTGGCACGGCCGGGCTCGCTAGTGATATATCTTGCATTTGGTGCATCTTTTCTGTCCACAGTCGCGCGGCGAGGAGCAACAACACATATAGAGCCGAAGATGCGAGCTGGTTTAAAGATAAACAGAGGGGGGGGGACTCTGACAGAGACTGAGCACTCACAGGTTGATGGTCCTCTCCAGGGTGAGAGGCTTGGCGGGGCCGCTGATATATTTGTTCCCAAACTGCACGGAGCCACCGCGCGGCCAGCCGGTGGAGGAGCGACTGGGAGGCACGACCGACATCGCTAACGTCTGCGCGAGCGCTTTCAATGCTCCTGCTAATGCGCCCTTGTTGGCAGTCGGTATGCAGATGACTATTTTTATCACAATAACAAAGTAAACCGCAAAGAATAGTCCGACTATCCGCTGCACCGTGTGTCGTCGTTTTGCTCGCCCCCTCCTGTTCCGGGTTAAAATGTGTTTAGTTAACTGCACCGCTAGCGACCCCCGCTGGTCTGGAGGGTGAACTACAAGATTGCTGCCGCCCTTCTCTCAGGCCTCCTCTGGTCTTCTGGTGGCCAGTATGTAAAATAAAAGTTTCTAAGTTTATAGGAGGGCTGTAAGCTCACGACTCAATACACTGTCCATGTTTAATATCAACATACTTATATCTTGTTCATACAAATATGTTTTATCACAAATCCTTGCCAAGAACTATTTCCCTTAACTGAAAATGGGTCACTTGCAGTTGCTCAAATTCCAAAGAGAGGAATTAAATTATAACAAATAGAGAGAAATAAGAAATATGCAAATATGTGCTTCAAAAAAGTATGTGTATTATGTCTAAATATGTGCATTAATCCTACAAAATATTCCAACAATAAATACAGAAATAAGAAATTGAGCATATGTAGAAAAAAGTCTACCTATATACACCATACACAGGGGTGTTGCACTGTTGAATTGTCCTACAGGTATAAATTATTGCACAATTAAATGGTTAAATAAACAGTGAAATAGTGTAGTAAATAGTATACTTATACTCATGACACCAGAAAAAGCAATGTTGTTGATTTACATTACTTTCTTTCCTCTCAGTGTCAGTTCTCCATGGCTACAGGGTGCAGTTGACTTGAGTTTGCTGTCTCTTTGACCCAGCTTGCCTTCTTTTGATCACACTAACACCAGCAATAGTCAAAAAAGGAAAAGGATACAGCCATATCCAATGTTTGAATTGTGTTTGTTTTCTACCACGGAAGTTGTTTGCTTTGCTATAATATGGTGGACCTTTCATGTATTTTACCAGTGTGAAAAACTAAAACTTGTGGGCTTTGGACAAATTTTAAACCATGAATCAAATTATCTAAATGCTTCTAAAGAGAAGCAAAGAGTGAAGCTCAGGAAAGAATAGTCAGAGCATTTATATCAATGTGATGACATTTAATTTATATTTACCCTGAAATACAAAAGATCCTGTTTTTTTTTACCAAACAACTCCATCACTATAATTAGGGGCCGGGCAGCCTAACCTGCCAGGACCCTCTTATATTCAAGCGTTTTCTTCTTCTTCTTTCTTTCTTTCTTTCTTTCTTCCGAGGAACTCCTACTTCCCATACACGAAAAATCACCAAATTTTGCACAAAGGTCCAGTCCCATGCCAGATCACCTCAGATGCAAACACAAGCCAATAGTCCTGATGGTGGCGCTATAGCAAGCCTCTAAATTTCAGAACTTTGAAAATTCATAACAAATCAACCGTATGTGCTACAGCTTTGCACCAAAATGTAGCCCCAATACTGAAGAAACTTTTGTGCACTTAAACCTATTGCAAATTATGAAATCCATCACTCTGTTTTTTTTTTTTCAAAAACTGTAAAACTTATTAAACCTATATCCTCCCATAATTTTTGCTCAAATGTCACCAAACTTGCTACAGAGCGTCTTCAGACTGTCCTACACAAACAATCCACACAAATTTTTGATAAATCAAAAATTGAGCCTACAGTGCTTAAAAAGGTTTGACTGTAAATGGTACTGTAAACATATACATGCAAATTCTTGATAAATAAATCTTCAATGTTCATGAAAAAATGTACAAAATTTTGGAGTCATGGTAGATGATGTGTGGCAAATTTCAGAACTGTATCTCAAAAACTCAATTTTTGACAGCATTTTGAATTTTGTTCTCATGTGAACAATTGGAGTCAATGCAAGAATGACATTTTTAGTTTTTCACTTATGGAGCAAATCAGTCATTGTTGAAAACAAATGATCAAGATCTCCATGCTGTCTAGATGCAATATGTGTATTTTCAGATTTTTGTCTTAATAACTGAATTTTTGACAGCTGTTTAAAATCTGCCTTTCCATGCATGGCTGCCTGCTGTCCTGCACCTCAGTGATTGGCTCAGTCAGTTTGTAAAGCTACATGTGAAGTTTTAGCTCAGTGAGGTAGAGGCCAGGCCTCGGTGTCGAAGGTTGTGAGTTTAAGCCTCAGCTTGTGCAACATTCCCACGTGCGAAAACTCACCAAACTTTGCACAAAGGTCCAGTCCCATGCCAGATCATAATTGTCAGATTTTTGTCTTGATGACTGATTTTTTTATTGGTTTGAAATCTGCCTTTCCATGCATAGGTGGCTGCTATCATGTGACTGGCTTAATCAATTTGTGAAACCTCACATGAATTGACACTTGCCAATTAGTTCAGTGAGCTAGAGCATTGTCCCGCATGCCAGAAATTGGGAGTTCAAGTCTCAACTGATGCAAAATGCACATTAGAAAGCCACCTTTCTTTTCATCTTCCTATTCTCCATTTGTTGCTCAGAATTGCCTAAAATTGCCCGGCCCTGACCACTGCTGCGCAGCAGCTATAATATTTTTCTTGGTTTAGTACACCTAAAAGAGAGCGTGCTCACTGTGTTTACCCTGTAATAATAAAGGCATTCCCAGTCCGCTATAAAGTCTGTCAGGACTGACTGCTTTCTTCCACTACCTCCTCCTTTCCTCTGTTACTAGGAAACTGCTTCTGTGTTGCCCACACTGTCCCAGTGGACGAGCTAAGCTGCCTAAAACATCTCCTGAAATTTCCCCAAAGACACAGTATTGTCTGGAGGAGGTTCAGTAAATAAACCTTCTGGTGATGATTGTTTAGCAAGGTACCCAGCATCACCAATCAGTCATTTAAATATGTACCTCTGCTACTGTAGCTCAGTGGCTTTTTATGTAGCCTTTCTATTCAGTAAATTTACTCTTACTTAACTTTGTTTTGCGGAAGTATTTTACTCATTTTACTATTTCACCAGAGTACAGATTCCGTGAATCTCCATAAGCAACAGAAATTGCACCATATTAAACTGACCAATTTTGGATCCATTCAGAGTGAACCATCACTCAGCAATGAATACAAGTCTTGCTTTACTTGGTTTGTGCAGTTTACTTTGTAAAAAAAAAAATCTAGTTCCGCTCTGTCCTCTTGTCCTTTTAGAATTGCATGGAAAAGATCATGTGTAACAATGTTCTCTTTTCCTAGAAGTTATTTGGTAACATTAATTCTGAGTACATTTTAAATGAGCTCTTGCCTTAAATTGTATTTCTCAATTTCATGGTATAATGTAGCAAAAGACCTGTTAATTTGAAGTTACCCAAATTATCATAACTGTCTGCATTGTGGAAATTTGACTCAGCCACAGTCTACTTCTTGGTGTAAATGATGTCACCTACAACACGAATGCTGTGAGACAGTAGCCAGCCTGTAGCCAACCCGAGCAGATTAATAGTACTGTGGGAAGTTTCAGTCATTTTTCTGCCTCAGTTTCTAACTTTAAGTCAAGGCATGCTTTTCAATTTCAACAAAGGTATGCATCGGAAGTTTTTTTTTTTTTTTTTTCCATATACTGACTCAGGGTAGAGAATAGAATAGATCGAGAATAGATATTCCTTTAGCACCCCGCTGATTCACACCCATGAATACTCACACCTGTGAAACAGCATTGACAACAGCCTATCATTTTGTGCCATGTTCTTTTACTTTGTCACTGAAACTTCATTTTAAAAATTAGGCTGTTTCTCTTTTCTCTCTCTCCACAACAACACTTCTATTTAAGCTAAGTTAGGTGGTTTCACTATGGGTGCTCCACCTTACCATATGTGTTTTCTGTTTGCCTTTTATGGCATTTGCCAGTGTCTATCTATGCTAAACAACATTAACAGGCACTGGCAGTCAGTTTAACAACTGGCAATCATCATCAGATGCACCTGAGGGCATATCATCCAATTTTGGCGATACATGCCAAAAAAATTGAATTGAGTTGAATTGAATTGAATCATATTTGCACCATATTTAAGTGTTGTTGAAAGTTTTGATTCTCTTTAACAACCTTCATTCTGTTGTTGAGCCAATTTGACCCCTGCATACATTGTGCGTAGTGTGGAGCAGTGCATTTGAAAGCCAGAGCATGGGTTGACATGATAGAATCTGTCTACATTCTTCTCTGGTGATGTTGTAAAGCCAAATTATATGCTGTAATTAGAACCATTCTAGTCATCTTATGATTCAATTTAAAAATAAGTATCACGGCAATGTCAATTTGAATACACCGTACTTGTCCAAGCATACTGGTGCTATGTTGTCACGCTCACTGACTTTTATTGATTTGCCCTTGTGATTTTTTTCTCATTTCATTTGAAAGGTGAAAACACAATGTGAGCAATATTTTGAATTCACAAAGCACCAAACAAACAGTCATCTGTTGGCAATAATGTATTTTTCTTAAGGAAGCTGTGGGAATAACTCCATCAATTCGATATTCCATTTAATAGTCATAAGTATGTCTCTTATCCACCTATTGTAAACATACTGTATTTTTACCACAGTAGTTGTCTTATAGTACATTATCATACGTGCAATGCAAAATTGAAACATAGGCTAAAAAAAAAAATAAAATGACAAAGACACTGCTGGATTTGTCTATTATGTCACACAAAGGGGATCTCAGTTCTTTGGTCCAGTGGCCCACCCTGTGTGGTGTGCTGCTGTAATGTGGTGGTCCCTGTAGGAAGTCCTACGGATCTCCCCCCTTACTGTTTACTGTGGCTTCTCCTGCCCCCTGTCACAGTAGTTGGTCCCATATTTAGCAATTTCATCTTCGTTTTAGACTTTTTTCTCATCCACTGACTTGGTTTCCTCTTGCTTCTCGCCCTCTTTCATGCCTTCATTTCCACTCAGTTCACCATTTTTGTTTGACTCAGTGCTGTTGATTTGCTTTTCTTTTCTCATGGTGTCGTCATCCACCTTTGTGTTTTCTTCTTGCACTTCTGTCTTAGCCACTGCACTCTTGACCAAAGGCGCTTTCTCTTTTTCATCCTCAGCCTCCTTCACACCATCATCATTGTCATCACGATCATTCCTGTTGTCATTCATCTCATTTTGCTCCTTCTTTTGAGCCATGGCATCCTCTTTATCAGCTGCTGTGAAGGAGAATTGTTAAATATTCAACTGGAATCTATGGAAAAAGCACAGAAACGCATGCATGCGAGCAAGTGTGTACATGTGCGCAGAACTTTAAACTTACCTGTATCCTTTCCTGCAGGCTCAAGACTAGATTTTTCTTCTGGTGAAGTTGGCAAAGCATTATCTTGGCCTGGACTAATATATACTGAGGGCAGTGGACTGGTCACAGGATCAGAAGTAGCACTTGAGTTATCAGTAGTATGGAGGGCAGAGATAGGCGTGGTGAGGATAGTGCTGACATTGTTAGAGTTAGCTGATTCAGGGTTAGTGAGGGGGATGTTCACTGCGGCTGGGGTTATTGAATTAGTAGTGGCAGAAGAAGTATCTGCATGTCTTGTTTCAGTGGTAGAAGTGGGGGCAATGGAGATGTCTTCGGGGCTAGGGACTGCTGGGTGGGCGGAAGTAGAGATAGATGGCATGCATTCAGTGGATGTTGGGCTGGTAATGTCAGCAGTGGTGGGAGAGGTGGGGCCAGCGGGAGGGAGGGCAGGAGAGACGGGGGAGGTCAGGCTGGAGTCAAGCACAACAGAGGAACTGCTCATGGTGGCGTCAACTGAAACTGTAGCTGTGGGAGTCGGGGCATCCACAATATCAGTGGTTTTAGTAACTGATGAAACTGGAGTTAAAGAGCTGGTGGAAATAACACAGGTAGAAGTGGAATCATCATTGGCCAAAGTAACTGAACTAATAGTGACAGAGCCGTCTGGCGGCATATTTGGCATGCTGGTAGAGATGGAAGAAACTGTGTCTACAGTGCTGCTGACTGAAATAGTTGTGTCACTAATGGCAGTAGGAGTAGCATCAGTTGAGACATCGCCATTTAACATTGGCAAAGATGATTTAGTTGACAGATCTGTTGATGTTGTGGAAACTGAGCTTTCATCACCGGGTACAGAATCAGTTTTGGAGGTGGTAATGGAAGGCGTTGTTATTGTTGTGGAGCTGGAAGTGACAGAGAGGTTTGGGGTAATGGAATCAGAGATAGTGGAGGTAACGGGGGCAGGGGCAGTGATTTCTGTGGGTGTGGTGGTACTTGTGCAGGGTGGTGGGGAGGTGGAGGCGGGCGGGACAGTGGTGGTGCTAGCTGTAGCTGCAGGGACAGAGGCCTTTTCATCAAGCTCTGTAACATTCAAGGGTAAAGCAACTGCTGAAGTAGGATTATCAGAGTCAGTGCATATATCTGTGTCAGTGGGAGTTACAGTACTTGTAGAGGAGATTGTAAAATTAGTTGAGTCAGGAACTGAAGTTGAGATTGTCGGTTCAGTGAGGGCGGGAGCAGCAGCGAGGGTGGAGGAAATCGGGGTAGGCAGAGCTTCAGTAGGGCTCGGTTTAGTCGGCGTAACTGACTCTCCTTCCTGTATTTGGGCTAGCTCATTCTCGGGTGTGTTGCGCCCTGATGTTGCAGGGGGCGGACCAGGCTTGATTATTGGTTTTGGAAGCAAAGCAGGTTTCCCAGCTGACTCATGTGCTGAGGCACTTTGCCGAATTTGATGCCTTGTATCTAAAGACAGAGTAAATGCACAGATCATTGAGATGACCATATAAGCTAAAGAAAGAGGAAGATTGAGTGAATGAGTGAGTACGTACATGAATGAGTGACTCAGTGTGTGTGTTACCTGATGAGGTGGACATCGTTCGAGGTTTCGTGAAAGTTGGAGGTGGCTCAGGTTTACTGTCAATAATAGTACCTGAAGCAAAAGTTTAAAGAAGAAATATGACTGAACAATATAAGAATAGAGATAGATACTTTTTCTTCCAGAGTCAATTTTGTTGCTAAGATATTAAACCTTTTTTAATGTGAATTGATACATTTCAATCAGTCACTTCCTTCGGTACAAATTCCTCAACCTCCAAGATTAATGTTGTTTCCTGCTCATTTACACCAAGCTGTAGCAGACGTGACGCTCTGTGGAAACTCAAGGTGGAGTCAAGTGTGAATGCACAGTGCAGTGCCACCACAATGACAGCTTAGGGTTTAATTATATTAAATTCAAATAGATAATGCGACTTACCTTCAGATTCAGCCTTTTTCATCTCCCCCTCCTGATTCTACAAGAATTAATAAGGTATTTAAATGCCTTTGAAGACCACTACATACCAATATAATACTTCTTAAGTCATACATATGCATTCACACACCTGTGTCTCTTCTGGCTGTGGCTTTGAAACTCCAATACGTTGGAGCATGAGATGGAGCTTCTGTTCAAAACTATTTTGGCCATCGTACTGTTTCTGAAATCACAGCAACAGTACACTGAAGAATGCTTTTCAGAGCTTAAATACTGCAACCTTCTCATCTATCTAAAGGCTCTAAAGGTGCACAACTCTGCAAACACTCACCTTTGCAGTGTTTCTGGAATTAGCGGTGCCCGCTGCTGCTGATCCAGACAGAAGGATGAGTGACTGGGACTTCCCCTCTCTGAGAGCACGACGGGGAGGTGCCGCTTCACCTCTCAGCGGTGCAGGACCAGAAGTAAGCGTCTCCTGCACAGCTGATTCTCCAGTAACAGCACTGTGATCTTCTTTTCCTTTCTCCTTTTCATTTTCCTTGTCGCTTTCCTTAGTTTTGTCTTTGTCTTTGTCTTTGTCACCTCTGGCCTCCCTGAGAGGTCGAATAAAATCAGCAATAGTGGCTTTTTTGGGTCGCCCCTCCTGACTTGTCTCTGATTTCAGACCTCGTCTCTTTTTGAGGGTAAAGAAATCACCAAGCCTCCTCCTGAGTGTTTTGGTCGGTGGTGGAAAAGACACAGAACTGGCAGGAGCCACTTGCTGCACTGTAGTGGATGATTCTTCATCTTGTTTTTTCCTATAGAAAGGATCAGAGTATCTCAGGCTCATTCAATTATATAGAATAAATTTATGAAAGTGGAGGTGGGGCTTTCCTTGAAAGCTGCCCAGTTTCTGTTAGTTTAGTATCTAGATTAGTTCAATATTAAAGAAATAAAATTAAGCTTATTTGGCAGCTGCAGATACTCACAGGGTATCAACAGGAAGTACTCTCTTAGTAAAGAACTCTTCAACTCCTTCATCCACTCGCCCCATGTGCTCGAGGACCTCATTTTCACTTTCAATTATTGGCTCCTAATTACACACATGGGTCAAGACACAAATACGGGGACAATTACGCCAAAAATCAAACTGGTGATGAAAAGCAACTTACGTCATATGGCACATGAGAAGCATTACATAACACTCACCTCAAGAACTCACACACCCTGGTGCTGGCTTCTCTGCTGTCTCTATAAGTGTCTTTTCTTTGTTTCTTTCTTTCTTTTTTTGGTTGGTCAAAATCCTGAATTCACTCATACTACAAATCTGCCTCCTAAGAGCCAGTTGCTCAGTAACATGCAGCAGGGGGTCAGAGGATTTCACATGAGGGAAAGCCTGATAAGTCATTTTGCCAGTGGAGGTAATGGTTTGTGGAGGGAAAAAATGCAGCTATACAGTAACACACCATCCTGATCATGTAACATCTGTGCCCACAAGTAGCAATAAAAGCCAGGGGGCGGACTACAAAACACAAATTTAGCAGAAGTCACTGTTACATGATATCTTGCCAAGGGAATTGCTTGAATTTTGCCTCACTGGACACAGGCTCCCAGGAAGTGACTGTGTCCACAACCTAGTAGCTCCGTGACATATTCAGCGCTATGAGTTATGTACATGATCACTCATTAACACATACAGTGTACACTTCCCTATAGAATCCTAGGAATTTTTTTTTTTTTAAAAAAGGCCACTATCTTTATTCAGAGACAGCAAGAAAAGACATGCAAACCAAACTAGCACCGATGCTCATACATAGTCACGCCTCTTATGCGCTGACACACACATAAATGCAAAGTCTGGGTGCTTCAAACAGCTGGTGACCGGTACAATGGGACTGCCTCATTAAAGAGGGGACCAGGCATCCTCCACAGCACTCTCCCTCCATCCCTCCCTTCCCCCTGCCTCTCCCTTCAGTACCCTATTAGATCTCTCCTCTCTTCCTCCCTTCCATTTTGTTTCCACACACACACACACATTCACACACAAACCACCTTTCTCTCATCTTTTTTTTTTAAAAAAATCTTTCTTTTCCTCTTTCACAGTACCTGTGGTCTGCTGGGACGATAGTTGAGTTTTTGTCGGTGAGGTCTGGGTCTGCTCTGGGTGTAGTGCCTAAGCGCTGGTCCGCCCAATGGCAGCTCCATTGGGGAGACACGGCACGCTGTTGCCGTGGAGCTCTGTTGCCTTGGCTCTGTTGCTGAGGCACCGTTGCTAAGAGCACGAGCACCAGCAGTATGTAATGCCTCTACTAAAGTGGGAGGGGCCAGGCTGGCCAGACTGACAGATTTGACAACAGAACCTCGCCTTTCTCTACCCCCTCCCCTCAGAGAGAGAAAAGATGGTGATAAAATAAGGAGAGCTGGCAGAGTGAGGGAGAGAAAGAGCTAAATTGACAATGATGATACTTGTTTTATCTGTGCTAATGTCCTTAAGTACTGTTGTCATGTATATGAAGATACTGTAATGACAATAACTGAATTGAACAAAATGTTCTGATTATGTAACAAATTAATAATTTATTTTGAATGCAGAGATGTTCTGAAATGCTGTAAGTGATGGGCTGTCTATATAAATTCCTCTGTCCCACAATAAAGTGGATCACATAGTATCTTATCTCAGTACTCAGAAATAATAATTTAACACGCAACCAAGTTTTTATATTCACAAGATGTTCACAATAAGACAGCTTTCAACTTGTGATTTCACTGGACGCAGTGTTGTGAAACTAACTGAAGTCCTCTTAAGTGTGAGATAACACGGCATCACACTTAAAAGTTGAAAACCTAAGATTATGTAGCTTTAACAAATAGAATAATTATGTGTCTGCAAGGATACTTTAAATAATACAAGCAGAAGCAGTAAGTTTGTGGCGGAAAAGCTGCCATAACATGTTGGGCAACTGAAGAGTATGAGGGGATCATAAAATAGTTATGTTTCAAACTATAATTAATTTATAAGCCATATCATAAAAGTCTGCATCCTCTGGCACCAATCTCTGTTGCACCTTATAGCCAGACTACTAATGCCCCCTAGAGCAAATGTAGCAAATTTTATGGTAATTGGTTGGTCTGATTTTAAGATTGAACAAAATTGTAGCATTTACACATTGTACATTTCAAAATGACTCTGTAGCAACATGCAAAGATTGCATTCACCACTGATTTATTACACAGATATTGGTCAAGCTGTCATTTATACAGTTTCCCCAATGGAAATGTTTTATCTTATTTTATGGAGGTAGACAAATTTTAGGGAACAATTAGCATTAACAAAATTTAGTGCTCTCCGGTTAAACCACATGTGTTGATATGTTACAAAATAATGTGCTGGTTGTTTTGGTAAGAGAAGATAATCGACTTATTCTAAAGAGCTGGTTCAAATGAAATCTCAGAGGCTAACTGGCAATTCAGGCAAGCAATTATCCAAAACCTGTTTCCTTTCTAATTGGTTACTTCTGTGTCCAAGGCAACGCAATAACCCAGCAAAAGCTTGTTTTCCACTTATGAGAAGGGCTGTGAATCACTGGGTAAATCGTGACACGATACTATCATGATACTTTACCAAGACAAAGATGATATCATGATCCAGACAATTCTGCAATATATTGTACCCTGGAAATACCCTGGAAAAGGTGAACTAATGTTTCAGCAAGCAGGAATCAGTCATGTTTTTCAGTGTTTTAACATGCATGCTGACTGCCACATGTACATGACAGAACAGTCCCAGTTAAAATTCCTAAATAATACCTAAAGTAATACCTAAAATACCTAGGGAACAAACATGCCTCATAGTAACTAGCTATATATCTATTAAATTGAAAACTCAAATATCAATATTTGGCACAAATGTATCAATAAAGTATCACAAGAGGAAGTATTGCAATATATTGCATTATCAATTTATTGTTTCACCCGCACTTCTGAGCCTGTTTAGCTTTTCCATATGGAGTAATATGACATGAATTATTTCAAGGCTACATCACAGATGTAATAGGCCAAGATTATTAAAAGCTACAAGCAAAAGAAAATGTTTTAGGGTGGGCAAATGCCCTGACTTGGGTCACAGACAACTTTCTAACTTTCTGTACAATGTTTTTTCTGTTCAGGTTCTCCCAATCTTCTGTTGGTAACGTGCTTCAGAGGTCTCTTGTATTTTTATGAATGTTAATATAGAAAATAAGATGAAATATGTTAAATGAATCAGACATTCAAAGACAGATCAACCTGTAAATTGAGCTCAGTTCTTGAGGATATTTGGTCGAGTGTTACGCGAGTTAAACAGTGATAACAGTATGATCTGCCTTTTTTGTCTTTTCATGAAGCAAAGACACAAACACCAAAGACAATTTGTTTGTTTCCATCTTTGCGTATATATCTGTAGTCATAAAACATTTAAAGACACGTAGATGCGTCATTAGTGGATTATTAAATTAGGAACAATGGTATACCACAGGTTATACTAGAATAGTAAAGATGATATCAGGGCCACTGTATGCACACATCAACCAGTGCCTGATTGAGAAGGCATGTGAACTTGCCTAAGGGTCAAATTTTTCTCTCAAGCTGCTGCACAACACATGCAGAAGCTATAATAAACAGTAGAGGAGTTCATGACTTATATCAACTCTTTTGTGTTTTCAAAGTGTTAACAACATCACTGAGTGCCTAGTGAACATGTTGAGACTCCTCCATAACTGGAAATGTCCACATCAGTTAAATCAGTGATGAAGTGGCTGATGTCTGGCTGATGAAACTTTTTGGCTCCTTTAGAGTGGTGGTAAAGGCTACATCTATGAAATCATCTGTCACCCACACAAAGTATATGATTACATCAAAATTAAATAAAATTTCAGTGGGATATTTGAACCACTGAAAAAACAGTGATTTTCTGTTTCTTTCCGTTCTTTGGTACAATTTTGGACGCATTTGCCAAGTAAGACAGCATCAGTTTTCCAGATGAAAATGCTGTAATCAGTTAGCAGTTGATCAGAATTGAGGATTACTGTCTGATATAAAATGGAGGTTCACTCCTGCTCCCCTCGGTCTGTGCTGGAACAAAGTGAGCAGCAATAGCAAATTCCCTATGAAGCACACAAGCAATCACGACTCCTTGTGTGTGTGTGTGTGTGTGTGTGTGTGCGTGCGTGCGTGCGTGTGTGTGTGTGTGTGTGTGTGGGGAGGGGGGGCTACACTTTCAACAGTCATATTGCCCTCTGGTGGTTGGTTTTCAGTGTTTTATTATTGCATAGAACCTAACCTAACCTATTATGATATATTTTGAAAACAAAGGTCAAAATCGACTTTTCTTTGCAAATTTACAAAACAAACAAACAAACAAACAAACAAACAGAAAAACAAGCAGAAACAACTTCGCACCTCTCAGTGGAAAAGTATATTATTTATACTACTTTTATGTTCCCTGCTCCTCCTACAACTACCACTACAAACACTAGAAACTACAAACAATAATAACAATCATCATCATCATTGTAATCAGCCTGATGAATAAACGCCATTGCTAGGGGGCGGGGCCATGTGGGACACAGTGATCATTCACTCGGACGCCACGCCCACGCTCGAATTCAAAACTGGCGCGGGCTGCCTACCCTCCCGTTTTCTCCCGTCGGTCCTCTGTTTGCGCATGTCCGTTCACAACAACAGGCCGCCATTTTGTGTCAGGCTAACTCTTCCAAAGCGGGAGAACAATTAATAGTCTGATTCAAGAGCTACGGACGACCGCACCGGAGCAAAAGGGAGAAAACACAGGAACTGATCTCCGAAACACATATAAGTGGAGAAGAGAGTGCCGAAGAGTAAGTGAAACAGTTAGTTCCTGCCGGTGAAGGGGAACGTTTTTGTAGGAGCTGTCGTCGGCCTCTAGGTGTCACGGTAGGGCTTACCGTCCAGGCGGCTAGCGGGGGGTGTTTGTCTCCCTCTATCGTTTTCCAAAATTGAGTAAATAAGTGTACAATTTACAGTTAAGTGTCTCAGGCGAACGTATCTGCGGCTTTTCTCTTATATATGGTGACATTTGTGCAAAGACGGCCACATTAACTGTGGTTGTGGTTTTAAGTTAGTTTAGGCCTGACGTCCATCTTACCGTGCCTTTTGTTTCCTCTTCTCAAACGAACTCGCGCTTCCCGAGTTGCCAAACAAAAGTGTTTTGCATCATTTTCAGATTGATACAGTGTTTTTTGAATCACAGAGGTTACATTTTAAAGTGTTTTTAGAGAACAGGGGCGGGTCGCTTTGAACCTTAGACCGATGAAAAGCTAATAAACCCATTAAATCATGTCTATAGTGTGTCGCAGGATTGCGACTTGGTTTATATTAAGCACTTAATGTTAAATTAAAAGGGTAAAGGGCTCATTACAATCGTCGAACTACGACGATTGGACGATTTGTTAGCACATGTAACTCTTTCCCATGAAGAAATCACTGAAGTAAGACTCAAAAACTTTGATGGTAGTCAGAAGATTAGCCATAACAGGGTTAGGGTTAAGCGACGGGGTGATTTTGTGGAACAGTTATAGGGAGCAAGGTTAACAAAAAACAATTGTTGAGTATTTGTTAGTTTTGGAGTAACACGTTTTTTCTTCTAATCATTATGTCCAGTCTCATTACTGTAATTAACCCCACTTTTATTTTTGCAATAAGTCACTATTAGCCTATGACCTTGGAGTAAAGACTGGTAAAAATTTTTTTATTCTTTTCAGCTCCCATGTCCCTCCAAACTCGGGATTTTATATAAACATATATGATGGATGAGAGCGCCCCCTGTTAATGATGAAGAATAATGTCAGCAGTACACTGACACTGAATTACCCGACAGTTTATGTGGGTATTTTACTATGGCTGAAGATTTTACTCTTACTCGGATCAAATGTATTGGACTTTTAGTGACAAAGCACAGAGGAAAAATACTAAAGTACAGGCTTATGTAAGTCTTTATTGCTCTTATTACATGTTTTTATTTGTCCTCTCTGTTTGCTAGAGTGTTGGTTAGCCCGTTTCCATGGAGGGCGAGGTTGTGTCCATGGAGACCACTGAGGCTGCTGCCTTGGCTGATGGAAAGGTCCTACCAGAGGGTGGGGAGGCCCTGATGCAGGGGGCAGCCATAGCTTCACAAGGGGAGGTGGCTGGTAACATGGAGATGATGGTGATGGATGCTCTTGATCCAACTTTGTTACAAATGAAGACTGAAGTGTTGGAGGGGGGCGGCACAGTGACCGTTACTGGTGGAGACGAGGGCCAGATAATCACCCTCCAGGTTTGTATGGAATGTTGGTTGGACCATTGCTGTAAATTCTTTCAACCCCATTGTTGAGGTTTTTTTTTTTTTTTTTTTTTTTTGCTTTTGGTTAAGATGAAATTACTTCTTATTCCATGTAGGTGGTGAATATGGAGGAGCAGGCAGGAGCTGCACTAGGTCTTGGTCAGCTTCAGCTGGTGCAGGTACCAGTCACAACCACAACTGTGGAGGGTCTCCAGGCCACATTTGTCGATGCATCAGCAGCTAACAAGGACTCAGAGCCAGTTATTTGTCACACTCTTCCCTTGCCAGAGGGCTTCCAGGTATGAACCCACATTGAACCACTCTACAACCAAATTAACTAAAGATATATTCTGCTCAAAACAAACTGCCAGATTTGGTGCACTGCTGTGCTACCAGCTTCAGGGTGCCAGAGGTAAGTCTGCTCATGAAAGATGCACCTTGTTACCTTGTTCTTTTCCAGGTGGTGAAAGTTGGTGCTAATGGAGAGGTGGAGACTGTAGAGCAAGATGAGCTCCAGGCAGCCCACGAGGAGCTTCAAGTCACCAGGGGAGAGGAAGAGGAGGAGGCACCAATAGAGGAGGAACCCACAGAGCCCCAGCAAGAAGATCCTGAGTGGTCCAAAGACCCAGACTACCAGCCTGCTGCTATTGTCCGGAAGGGAAAGAAAGGAAAAAAGAGCTGCCTGCGCTATGCAGATGGTGATCGTGACATGGATGTGTCTGTCTATGACTTTGAGGAGGAGCAGCAGGAGGGGCTTCTGTCAGAGGTGAATGCTGAGAAGGTTGTGGGGAACATGAAACCACCCAAACCAACCAAAATCAAGAAGAAAGGTTAGTCCTACAGCATGTTTCTTTGTGTGTATATACAACACAGTAGACGGAGTGCGGGAAATGATGAGAATTGCTCTCTATCAGTAATTTGAAAACAAGCTTATTGTTTGCAGTCATGGCCAGAGACACTGGAAAATATAAGGGAAGCATGCCACTGTGTATACTCTGTGCCCTGATGGTCAAAAAGATGTGAAAGGAGATTAGATGGCCTGTTCTGTCTTGAAAATTGAATATAGACTGATGCAAACACACATTGTTGTGTATAGCAATAGTGTAATTATGCCTGCACTGTTACAACCTTGACCAGCAAATCAAACATAAGCTTATATCTTTGCATCCTCGACACACCAAATTGGTTTTTCAGCTACAATCCCAGTGCTATAGATGCAGAACAAAGATTATCCGTTTACAAATATTGCAGAAACCTGGCAACAAGACCATTGTTTTGTCTAAAGGTCACATGAACAGTTGAAATTAATCTGTCTGTATGGCCTAAATTCTTTTTCGTACATGCTCTTTAACTCTCCATGCTGTGTAGGAAACACAAATGTGAAAAAATATGACATCTGAGAGATGAATGCAAGTATTGCAAGTATACATGATAATAACAATAATAATAATGATAACATTAATAATAATAATAATACATAATCTGATCACACCCATGAGAGACTTAACCATCAGAAATGGCAACCTCTTGCAGGATCCAAATTGTAAAACCCTAAACTGGATGTGTTGAGAGTTTCACTTGCCAGCGTTTTGCTGTGCCATGGTGTGATCATCGATGGAGTAGGTCTGTGTTGCATTGGAGAAATCCCTTATCTTGTCTTTATGTCTTTAGGTGTAAAGAAGACATTTCAGTGTGAGCTGTGTAGTTACACATGTCCACGACGTTCCAACCTGGACCGCCACATGAAGAGTCACACAGATGAAAGGCCACATAAATGTCACTTATGTGGAAGGGCATTTAGGACCGTCACATTGCTGAGGAACCATCTCAACACACACACAGGTATTTGAAGTGTGATTTTTAGTTAGATAAGATTTGGTATAGTCAAGATGATTTGGATAACTTAGTAAATTAAGCTTTGCTGGGGGAAGCTTAATAGGATAGATGAATATAATGAATAGACTGAGCAATATTCTTTCATTAATATATTCTTCAATTTCATAGGCACACGGCCTCATAAATGCACAGACTGTGATATGGCTTTTGTGACCAGCGGTGAGTTGGTGCGCCATCGTCGCTACAAACACACACACGAGAAGCCTTTCAAATGCTCCATGTGTGACTATTGCAGCGTAGAGGCAAGTAATCTCTAATCGTACTCATTTTTGTTTATGAACATACCTAATCTGAATTTCCCTTTTTGAAGCCTGATGTGGTGTGTTTTGATGGTTTCTCTTTTTTTCCCCCCACAGGTGAGCAAGTTGAAAAGGCACATCCGCTCTCATACAGGGGAGCGACCTTTCCAATGCAGTCTGTGTAGCTATGCCAGCAGAGATACTTACAAGCTGAAGAGACACATGAGGACACACTCGGGTAAAACAGTCGCAACCTTAAGTAGTCAAAAGATATTCCTGGCTTAGGCTGCTTATCGTTTGAGAGAACAATCACTTGTTTACTATGCCATCTCCTCTTTGTTGCAGGTGAGAAGCCGTATGAGTGCTACATCTGCCATGCTCGCTTCACACAGAGCGGCACCATGAAGATGCACATTCTGCAAAAACACACAGAGAACGTGGCCAAATTCCACTGCCCCCACTGTGACACAGTTATCGCCCGCAAGAGTGATCTTGGTACGTTGTGTGTTACAGCTAAAATTTTTACCCAGGGAGCTTTATAATAACCACAATATCTGATGTTATAGTGTACTGTCAGAATCTTCCCTCTACTGTTACTGAGTACATTCACATACATACAAGTAATTCAGTTAAAATTAGAGCTAAATAAGTTAAGAAAGAAAACAATTCCCAATTTCAGTTGGTATTAATTTTTGCATCCTACTCTAATTTTTCACTGGATAAATATTTAAAAATGATGATGCAACTTTTGTTCTGGTTTGTTCCAAATATTTTCTTACACATGGATACAATCTGTAGGTAAGGGCAACTCTGCAGTATTGCGGTACCCCTGTGATTTGGATATTGCATTTGGCCATATTGCTATTAATTGTTCAGTCCTAATGTAAAGCTAATTCTGTCAGTATGCTAACACCAAGGCACAATTATTGAAATTGACGTGAAAATGCCTTTATCTGATTATCTTGATCACAGTAAGTCATAATCTTAGCTTAGCCTGGTTAACACACCTAGATTTCTGCACAGTCTTTTTGGGGCATGTGAACACCTCCAGATTTATTTTGGTTGCTTCAAAGTGCAAGTATTTAAGCCGTATACACCATTATAAAATTTAAAGGGTTATTATAGAAATCAGATTTCTTCAAACCATATGAACCATATAAGTGAAATATTGCCTCAAACTGATTAGTCCCAGTAATCAGAATTTTGGCATGCATGTAAGTGTATTCACTGTTTTCCTGCTCAGTGTACTTGGGTATGACACCAATTTGTTGTCTATTTGGCCTTCATAGCATCTTTCAAGGCATAGCAGCTACCTCAAACTGGCTTAGCTTTTTGACAATGGGATAAACGGCCCATGTCACACTTGTTGGACACTTGTGAGGGATTTAGGTCGGCCCAGTGCTTGTAGCTATACTGACTTACTGTTTCTTCCCAAGGTGTCCACTTGCGGAAGCAGCACTCATTCATTGCAACAGGCAAGAAGTGTCGTTATTGTGACGCTGTCTTCCATGAGCGTTATGCACTCATCCAACACCAGAAGACTCACAAGAATGAGAAACGTTTTAAGTGCGACCAGTGTGACTACTGCTGCAGACAGGTGTGTCACGTCAAGTGTGGAGTAGTTGATGCCATAGTTTGCATTTCACATCTGTATCTCTTGTCTTATTTTTTTTTTATTTGTAAGCTAAAGTGGCTGCTGTTCTGTGACATATCACCTTGTAGGAGCGCCACATGATAATGCACAAACGGACACATACAGGAGAGAAGCCGTTTGCCTGCAGTCAGTGTGAGAAAACATTCCGGCAGAAGCAGCTGCTGGACATGCACTTCAGGCGCTACCATGATCCTAACTTTATTCCCACTGCCTTTGTCTGCAGCAAGTGTAGCAAGACGTTCACTCGTAGGGTAAGATTCAACCCTGAGATGTTGCAAGCATGCACAAGTACCCTTCACATTACGGAGAACTGGCTCTTGCACACAGGAACATATGTGACTGTGATGGTCACGTGTTTGCTCTGCCCCTCAGAACACAATGCTGCGTCATACTGAGAACTGCACGGGCGAGGACATCGGGGAGGAGAATGAATCTCCCGCCAAGAGGGGCCGCCGTGGCAGGAAGAAGAAGATGCGCTCCAGGAAGGATGACGATGATGACACAGGTATAACCCTATCAAATGTGAACTGTTCATAAATCAGAGAGTGTATTGACATAATCATTGGCTACTGCTACAGATCAGCCAACCTGTAGTGTATGCATTTTGTGTTCATAGCATTCTGACAGCAAAATATGTTTGCACGAGCTGTTAATTGTGAAATGCACTAAGGGATTAAAAAAAAAAATGTTTACCGGGGGGTTTAAAGCTGCATTGATTGACAATAGCATATTCACAGTTTCTCGGCCTGTGTTGGAAATGTTTCCCAGGGATCTTGGTCCTGACTAGGGGTGGAAATCAGACCATAACAGATAAGGTGCTATCATGATACCTGGGCCATGATAACAGTGAAATCAGCTGGTGGACTGTCTGGTTGGAATAAAAACTTTCACTCAGGATAGTACATGTTTGGAGACGGGAATAAACAAAGAAAATCCAGTTACAATAAACTAAGAATAGCTTTTTTTCCCTTTGTATGTGGGATTGCCCAGTCTTAATGTATCTTTTAAAGAGGTTAGAACCTTGATAGACACCGACTGAAGGTTAACACTCCCCATGTTTCCTTGCTCTCCCTCTCACATGTAGAGGCTGAGCTGGATGAGATGGAAGAGGAAGAGGAGTTGCTGCCTGAGATTGAGGTGGAACAGGCCCCAGCTGTCTTCCCTACCCCAGCACCTGAGGAGCCACCAGCCAAGAGGAAACGTGGACGGCCCCCGAAGAGTAAACCAACCAGTAAGTATCTGATTCCTATATGCTCTACTTAATGTTTATTGGAGGCTTACTAGTGTCCGCTGAAGTCTAACAAATCACTGTGAATAGTAGTTGTTTATAAGTGGCACTAGGCTAGATGGTTTAAATCAGTATCACGTTAATCTAGGGGTTGTCACGATACCAGAAATTCAGTAGTCGATACTAATACCAGTGGATTTCCACGATTCTCAATACCTGTTTTGATACCATGGTAAAAAAAAAAAAAAAAAAAAAGAGAGAGCAGAGAGAAACAACTTATGCCATTTAGCAGGAAAATTTGATGGCACCATTTACATATTTTGTTTTGTGAATTTATTATTATCCCCTGAGTATTCACTTGAATGCAAAATCCTTCCATACACAGCTCCTGCTGTGTTTCTTTTGGTCAAGCCAAGGCGAAGCTGCAGCTCTATCATTCATGTGTTTGTCTCTTCTTCACTCAGACAAGCTCAAATCGTGTGTATACTGCCCCCATCGGTTCCGGAAGAATATACTATGGCCCACTGAAGGCCAACTTGTAATAAACACTAAATCTAAATTAATACATCCAATACCTAAGGTGCCATACAAAAAACAGGTACTGTAATATTTTTGGACTATTGGCATCGACTTGGTACCGAAGTATCAATTCTCGTGACATCCCTACATTAATCATAAGGGTCTTTTGATGTTTTTTGACTGAAAATTTGGTTGACAGTTTAGACAGTGGAGTTTTGTATCACAGTCATTACCACAGTTCCTATTGGAAGACAGTAAATGAACATTGAATTATCGCCCAGCCTGATCTGATGAAAATGCAGTAGATGTAAAAACTGTTTGGGGGGGGGGGGGGGGGTATTTCTTGAATCTGTACTTAGTTATGGGAATTCATAAAGGCATTTTCTAACCTGAAACCTTCTGAACAGCGTCTGCCATCATCCGTGTGGAAGATGAAGCCACTGGAGAGGTGGACATCATCGTGAAGAAGGAGATTGGAGCTGATCCGGAGGAGGACATCGCTGAGGAAACCACTGAGGAAGTGGAGGCTGTTAGAGGGAAACTGCCCGTTCAGGTGGAGGGGTTGGCCCAGGGAGAGGAGACGACACAGGAGGTGCAGCTGTCTGAAGCCCCACCTAACGGAGACCTCACTCCTGAGATGATCCTCAGCATGATGGACCGGTGATGGATGTGAGCGTCCAACCAGTATACACAACATAGACTCTTGTACCCGTCTTCATTTAACTCTTGGCTTTTAGGTTCACAAATCAGATGCATCCTGCACAGAAACAAACATCATGCTATTGTTAAAGACTTGTTTAAGTCGCATTGCTTTTTAATATGGATTTCATGTATGATACTAGAAAACAAGATCTGTGTATGTGTGTATTTCCGAGTTTGGGGTGGCTGTGTTAGACAGCAGTATAATTAGCCTCCTTAATGTTGCCTTTACATTTTTCTTCTGGTTAGTAGTGGCTCAGTGACATGGAAGCCAATAGCTACACCACTTTATCTGCATTTAAAAAATAATTTTCCCTTGCTTTATTTGTGCAGAATAGCCCACTAGATTCATTAAAAAAAAAAAAAAAAAAAAAAAAAAAACAGAGAAATACTTGTACCTAAAAGTGGATGCAGTGCAGTGTAATTTTACCAAACATGATGCACATGGCTTAAAAAATTTTACATCTATTTTCATCAGGCATTGCTGCATCTTCCTATGTTTTCTGTGGTCAGGTTTTCAGGAGACCTTTGGTCATAATGTAGAATTCCATTCGTAAATTCATTAATCTTGACAGGGAGAAGTGTGTGTGCCATGGTAAGGAAAAGTAGTTGGGCCTTATTATCCAAGTTTCGGTTATCATGTTGATTAATACTGAACCAAATTTAGTCATTTACATCACTGAAGAGCTGTACATACCTCTCAGTGTGCAGGGAGGACTGCTGTCTAACAGTAGGATAAGTGTTTTGTTTTGTTTTGTTTTTCACCAGTCAATCAGCATGACAGCAAATTGAGGCCCATGTAGAAGTTAAGTGGAATTATCCTTTTATTTCTGTCACAAAGTTTCTGGCCAAGGCCAAAACTAGGCTAAGGCAACATTCAGGATGTTAAGGATATTACAGTTTAGTTTTATCTATTTTAATACAGCCACCTCAAAGTATAAAACTAAATGAAATATCTGAGATATTTTTATTTTTCCATGGGAGGGACAGACCTTTTTAAAGCCATTAGTTTGTAAGAGCTTCTAGACCACTTAATCGTATGCTCCTTTCTTACCACTATAACACCCCTAGTTTGTCCCTATTATATGCTAGACATTGACACTAATAAGTGCAATTAAATTAAGGTTGTTTTCTTCCCTCATGTAGCCATTCCACTTTGGGTTGATGGTTTTCCATGTCGATGGCGGTGAAATGCTACCAGCTTGAATGACAACTTAATGACTGGGTGAAATGGATGTATGACTGTACAACCAATTTAAAAAAAAAAAAAAAAAATCAACCAACATTGAAATTTTAGATTTGTCAAGTGGTTAAAAAAAAATATTGAATAATTTATGTAAATTAAAAATCAAGGTCTCATAGGCTTGGGTTACCATGTTTTTATTGGACCATTATGGTCACACATACTCAGCTACTGTAAATGATCAAAACTGTCTGACAAATAATAGTGCTAGACCAGACCAGAAGTTGCTACATTGCATGTTTTGCTTGCAAATATAGCTTATGAAATGGAGAATCAATTATTTAGACTACATTTAAGGAGAATTTTACCTTTTTACTGTATGAAATGTGAAACCAGTATACCAGCACACTACTGCGTTCTGGCTAGACTGGCTTGGAGGAATAGTATGTTGGGGGTTCAGGTCAAACTGACATGATAAACTGAACAGCATTTGACTCGTTCCCTATTCGGAGGGCCTATTCAGTGTTAAAGAAAAAAAAATGTATTTTGACATTTTGGCTTCTTTACCCTTCACACTGGTATGATGGACAGTGGTCAGGGATTAATCACTTTCTTGTAGCCATCAAGTCTGCTTGGCCTCAATTCGCTGTAAGTAGGACTCAGATCTCCCTATCTTACCATCTGTCAAAGCAGTTGATCTGACTATAAATGCTTGGCCAAATTTGATAACTCTTTATTTGTATTGTTTTTTATAATTATGTACAAGTCTGATTGCTGAATAAAATCCCTAATTTGACCTTGATGCCATGGTGCTATGTATTTTTCCTCCATAATGAGCCATAGGTTCTGTTGGTTTTTATCCACAAATTATGTTAAAAAACATAATTATTCAAATCAACTTTAAAATGTCACATAACTCCTTTCAACTGAACTATGATAAGACTGAGGTTTTAATTATCAGAGCAAAGGTCCGGAAAGAGATTCTGTGTGATGTGAATTTTCAATCTCACACCAGTAATCTCACAAAAGCTGGCTTTTACCGCCTGGAAAAAAATACTGCTCAAGTGCAACTGTTTTTCTCCCAAGCAGATACTGAGAGACCTATGCATGCTTTCATCACTGGCAGGCTTGGTTACTGAAATGCTCTTTTCCTGCCCTACCTAACACAGCTACAAATAAGCTACAGATCATTCAGCAGCACAAGTACTGACCAGCAGCAGAAGTCCCTTTATTGGTTGCATGTCAGTTTTATGATAGATTTTAAGATCAATTTATTGATATTCAAATGACTAATGGACTAGCACCTGAATATTTCAGACATGCTTTTAATGTGTACTCGCTCTGGGTCACTCAGGTACTCTTAACACCGGCCTTTTAGTTGTTCCCAGGGTGAAGACAGGACTATGGGGAGGTGGCATTTAGTGTCTAGTCCTCACCTCTGAACAGCCTGCCAGAGGAGCTGAGGGCGTCATAATCTGTAAACACCTTGAGAAGAAATCTTAAGACATACCTTTTTATCTTAGCATTCTCTTAATCCATTTCATTTTAATCTCCAATCTATTAGTGCTACACTGGTCTCTTCTACCATGTCTCTTATTTCTCATAATATAATTTCCTTATTACCATTTATTTTCACTATATGGTTGTATCTTCATTACATAGTTATATTTTCATTGTATTGCTAAGCACCTTGTATTGCAATTTTGCTCAAAAGGCGCTATATAAAAAAAGTGATTAGATTTAAATAAGAAGCAAACTGCACTGTTCAATATACAACACACCCTACAAAGCTGTAACCAGTGTTGTTTGGACCTCCGGTGCCAAGGAGAGTTACCTGATGTGTTCATTACATTTTGAACTGGGAGATGAAAAGTGCAGTGTTAAACACACATCCGCTGGACGAGAGCCATACAAACACACACTTAACTGATGAATTAATGAATACGCTCTAAGTATTTTTGCTTGTTTTAAAATGTTAACAAAGACTTTTGCCTTTGAAAGAATATTTGTTGATTTCATATTGTTATCCTAAATCTCAGAAAGGAACGTTAACTTTGTAAATGAGACAAAATATAGAGAACACTGAAAATGGTAGTGTTTCTTTCTCCCTAATGTAAAAAACAAACTGAACCAAAACTGAAATCATTACCCAAAACTGCAGTATGAACTGGACCACAGATTTATTGAGCCATTACACCTCTACTCAGCCCCCCACTGACAGGTATTAGACTTCTCTGATCTTAGACATTGTGAGTTTTTCAATTAAAAGAGGAACATTGCTCAGTTCATGCACTGGTATGCTATGAAATAAGTGTGGGAATGCCCAAACCTTGCAAACTCCATCAAAACCAGGAGCTTCATCTTGTGATGTGATGAGACATAAAGTCTGAGGCTGCTACACAGGACAACTAATGGAGGACTGTGAGTTTTTGCCCCCAATTAGTGATGTTAATTGTGAACAAAAGGTGAAATGATATGCAAAGTGTGACTCTTGGTGCACAGGGTTTCTGAAGTTTGAGGACATAGCATCTTTTATTAGAGATCAGACTAATGTAGCCCTAATTAGAGGTGGACCGATTAATCGGTTTGGCAGATTACTCAGCACTGATGGGACGTTTTACAAACTATTGTTATCAGTAGAACTTGGCTCTGATAGTGGCCGATGGCTGAGAGGTAAGAACTAGAATGACTAGTCTAACCCTAGTCCTGCACAAATATGACTTTGTCCTAAGGCAAAGGGGACATGAATAAGTAACTTAAATGATTCATATAATGAAGATATGAATAAAATAGTGGTTTAAGTGCTGTTAGCAATAATGAAACAATCTGATACAAAAATCAACTTAATTCTGCTAAAGCCCAAAATAATGAAATTAAATTATTCTTCCTGTAAAGCTCAACATTTCAGAGGAACTCTTTCTTCCATTAAAATATGAGGCTTCTCAACTGGAATTAATGACTGAACAGGAAATATTGCTCACAAAGTAAAAAGAGCTCCCACCCACTCAGTTATTTTACATACTGGATTTATTGGTTTGATTTTCAGTTTCAGATAATATTTACTCATCACATCCAATCTGATATTTAGTGATTAAGATTCATTTATATATTCTTTTAGGTATTTATTATTTTGACACATCAAAGTCAGTCATAGATGACGGTGTCAATTTTTTCTTCTTTGCACGGTGTGTGTGTGTGTGTGTGTGTGTGTCGGTCAATTAATCGACTATCGGCTTTCTCCTGCTCCAAACTATCGTTATTATATGGGCCTTTAAAAATCCACTATGGGTCGCCCTCTAGCCCTAGTAACCGTGAGCATCTTTTCTCCAGGTTACTCAGCAGGTGATGATGATGATGATGATGATGATGATAATGATGATGATGGGCTGCTCGTGCTCCGGGGCAGGTGATGATCCCCGGCCACAGCTGACAGGTAACCTGGCTCAGGCTGTAGCTGGACAAGTTGGCCTGCCCTGCCCGGCACCTGACAAGCACTGGCTAACATTTAGACATGATACGCTGTAAATCGACCTAACCGTTAACTAGCTGCTTGGTGACGTGGTTGGAGAACTTGACTAGCACCTCTGGCCAGCAGACAAAAGGAAACTTAATTTGCCGGTCGCTAATGGGAACTTCTTACCCTGTCACACGCCATGCCTTTCTTCCAGACTTCAGGTGTTAGACTCCCCTACTTATCCTGGCTCTAAATCACTGAGGCGGCACCGCTACACACTTGACTTTTGGTCGGAAGCGAGCAGTCACTGAATCTACACGGTGACTAATAACACCCCCAGTTTCTGACACCTGTAACGCTCCGTTTAATTTGGAAAAACCGTGAAGGAAATGCGCCACTTCCCCACCGCCCCCTGCTCCTCTCGTTAAATCTGAACAAACGGTCCTCTCCGCCCGCACGTGACTTATTCCGCCGTAATATGTCCACTAACGTTCAGCTCCGTGTTAAACTGACCGGCCCCGGGGTGTCCCGCACCGCCGAGGCTGCGGGACACCCCGGGACTTTTTCATCCTTCCTCCGTTTCGGAAGACATCATGCCTGTTTTTTTCCGTTGGCTTCACCGTGGCGTCGCCAGCGCAGCAGCAAAAAGCAACGGAGAAAATAGTGACAGAGCCAGATACATCCTTGTTGCCCCAGCAACTAGCCACATCACGACTTCCGGTGTGCGCATCGGATTTCAAAATAAAAATGTGCGTGATGTTTCAAGATTATTTCCCGTAAAGGCGCAAAGAAAGAAATTAAAATTGTGATGTAGCACCACGGAATCGGTAACAAAAGGGGAACTTTCAGGACAATTTTAACGTGCACAGGTGGAAGAACATTCATGCATATTTGTGCCTATTATAGAATATTTGTATTTAACATTTTTAAAATAAAGCACATAAAATACACCAAAATCAAATAGAGAATTTTAGAGATACAATTAGGTATCCTATTTATTTGAGCATATACATTTTTTGTCTATATAGACATTATGTTTGACCAGTAGAGTGTGAGGTTAAACCAAAACAAAGCTTTGTATAATTATTGTAATTACATTATGTATTCAGATGTTAGAGTTAATATTGACAGCTTTCATTGACTGCTAATTATTTTTGACAGAGTAAAGAATATAATTATGCTTTAGATACCTTCATAAGACCTAACTTCTGACACATACGCATGTTTATATTTTAGGCTAGACGCTGCAATATGTAGTATAAATTCACATTTGTATCCTGTGCCTCTATATAGCTCTGTGACTGCCTTGCACTTCTTTCTCCAATTTCCTCCCTAACTGGTATCTTCGCTCAGCCTCTGGCTTGAATTATAGTCTGTAACTATAATGCACTGTCTTAATTTATTGGGCTTATTTTTGTGTTTAATGGGCATATCTTGCTTTTATCCTGCTTCTCTAGAGCAAAAACAACACATTTTGTTTGTGTCAGTGCTGTAAATGGTGAATTACATGAGAGGTATAATATCCAACAATTTGTCAACGTATTCATTTTTTTTTTTTTTTCCCAAAATGGATAGTTATCAGTAAGCTACAAATAATCTGAGTGTCTACACATTTCTATGTGATTTGTCTTGTGTCTCCAAACGCTATGCCAACTCAAGTGGAAACATTTACTTTGAAAAGCAGCGGCCGGATGTTGTGTGTGGACTGCTGTAACATTGACCGTAGCCACAAAAAACTGCGAAATCAAGGAGAAGGACAGCGCCCTGAGGAGAATATTGGAAACATCTCCAAACTGAGCCGAGCATCGCGGTGGAAATGGGGTTCCGCTCCTGTCCGCTGGACGGTGGGGTCTTAAACAACAGGTAGGGCTCTGAGCTTTGATCGCCAAGGTCACAACAAGAATCCTGCTGTTTTTCTTTACATGGACACGACTCTGTCCGACGTGAAGTTGCTCTCTGCTGATGTTTTGGTGCGATGTCCGTTTGCAGATATCAGTCCGCCTGGCCGTGATTGTCCCCTCTGTCCGCCGCTGTGGCTCTTTTTGTGTACCGTGTGTGGGTGTAGGGGCACTTTTAGTGAGGGGGGATTCCTGATCCGGCCAGGAGTTGACTTTGTGGCCTGTGATGAGCTTCGGGGGTGGGGTGGGGTGGGATAAGGGGGTCGTAACTCTTCCCCAAGTTTTCCGATTGCACTCCTCTCCGTTGTTCGCCTGCTTCAAGAAAAGCGTGATGATGTGAACACGGATCCGCCTGTCCGCTTTACTTTAACGGCCTGTCTCCGGCTCCGGCTCGCTCAGGGCTAATCCACTAAGCTGGAATCGAGGGGCTTGTTTTTTCCAAACAAGTGGACATACTCATACATGTATGGGTTAATAGTCTAAAACGTGTTTGTAAGAATACCAAAAAAAAAAAAAAAAAAAGCTCTCCTAACCGTACGTGTGCGTGCGCGCGCGCCCGTCTCCATCCACCCGGTGTTCACGCGCCGGCCTGGTGAGTGTGTGACCGGCTCTTCATAAACTCCAGTCTTGTGAGGTGACTGAAACAGGCTCCTCTTTGTTCTCACTGCCCGCAGAGGAGATTAATACAGCTAATGATCCCTATTAATGTTAAAGCCGAGCACTGACACTGCAGATGGAAGGGATAAACACATCTCACACCAACAAACTGGGCGATTAACACTGATAATAATCACTATGTATAGAGGCCGCCGCGCCTGTCACAGGTGTATGGGTAGGTTTGAGGTGGAAGTGTGTCATAATCTGTGCACTGGCCTTAAATGGCTGGACACAGCTCAAGGTGCAGGTCAGGACTGAAGCGCATGTCTTTCCTCTTGTGTTTGGCAGAGGTGGGTTGGTGGGATGGTGGGTGGGGGGTTGTTTGATCCGGAAAGGCTCTCTGGTATGGCACCTTTACTCCGCCATGCTCTCACCCTGACCAGCTCCAGCTAATCCTCTCAGCATGTGGCCAGGATTAGGGGTTTAGCCAGACCCCTGGCGCACTGCAAGGCCCACCGAGCCACCGTCCCCACACTGTCCTCCTGTTAGAACAGGAGGATCTGGACCCAGCTGGGGAAAAGCATATTCCCTTGTCTCTAATGTTGCTCCTGAAAAGGGTCCGATCACATTAGTTGATAAAATGTGTGTCATCTGTGTCAGAGATTCCAACAAGGCCCAAACACTTGACTCCCATCTGTTATGTTAATAACACCCAGAGAGCCTGCGCTCACATGTGTCTCTCTGGATAGTACAGTGCACAGAAAATAGAGTGGGGCAGCAGATGCAAGTGGTTGTTGCATTCTGTCTGTAGTTTGCGTAAGCTTTGAGTTAACTCATTCACAGATTCCATGTGTTAATATGGGTTTGGATCTTGCTTGACAGATTTAGTCCAGTTTAAGTCTGTAATCCCTTTTGTGGCAAGCTTAGCCAGGCCATGACCCTCTGCTTCTGCTCACTTCTGTGTCCCCCTGACGATGGCATCATGCTGCTCTGAGGAGACCGGACACAACATGTGTTTGTTGCACAGTCCCACGCACTTTCTCTCTGCTTGTATGGAATGATTTAGCAGAGCAGAAAGAGGCAATTTTACACACTCGCACGCACATGCAGAGATGGTTTTATATTCTGGGGCCAAACCTCTGTGTAGAATTTCCTGTGTAGAGTCAGCCATGAGACTTCCTGTGCTCTGTGTTGGATGTGGAGGGGGGTGGAGAGACAGGGAAAGGAAGGGGAAGCGAAGCAAAAGCAGACTGTACTCCCCACTGTTGTCAGTGGTGGCCACTGCGGTTGCTGCCATGTCGCTCACCATCCCAGACTCCCAGCAAAACAATGTGGTGTGGTGGAGGAAGTGAGAGAGCAGTTTCCGTCCTCTTTCCTCCACCATTTTCTCTTCACTGACCTCTGTAATCCTCAGTAGCTGTGAGAGAAGAAGTGGCCTGTTCTTATAAAGCAAGGGACCAAGTGAAAAGGGAAGACGCCAGCGAGGAGTTGTGCCTCTAATGTTCTCCTTTTTGTGTAACTGCAGGACATGTCCTTCAGTGTGTTAGAGCCGCTGTGCTGTACTCAGCTCTCCAAGCATGCTGCAATAGTGACAGTCTTTCTCCATTCAACAGGTGAGCAGTGCTCTCTCACTCTCTCTTTATCTCTTTAAGCACTCAAAGTATGAAGGCCATTATTATATTAGCTAGAAATGATCCCATCCTTTATCTCTTTGTCCTTCAGCACTGTACGCTCCTAGAGAAAAGTGCCTTCTAAGGGAAGCAGGATGTTCACAGGCTCCACCAAACTCCCACCCACTAAAACCCCGCAGCCTGAGCGGCTGGATGAAGTGTACGCTGCCCTGCGCAGAGGTTTACAGTGAGTAAACACATCTGAGGCGCCGTCTGCACTGATTACAGTGGACCGCTGCCAGATGAAACATCACTCAGCTAATAGGAAGTGGCTCCTTTTGGACGTCAAAACCAAGTCACTGTGATGTTTTTTTTTTTTCTTTGGTTGTCAGGTCATATCTGCAGGTCCACCAGCTGGAGCTGGACAGTCTGGGTCAGCAGATCAGAGAAAACAAGAGGAATGGTCGTTTGGTGAGAACACATGTGGTTAAACCAGTTACACAAATACTGCCAGTCAACTAGTGCCAGCCAGCTGTTCCATCCCAGTCCTCATTCATTATGTGTTAATTTGATGCTCTGTGATGCTAACGGTGTTATTCATGTTGTTTTCTCTGCAGGGCTCCCTGTATGAGCTGGATAAGGTGAGTTTCCATCACACCTGTTGCATACTGACACCTGAGAGTAGGGCAAGGCACTTGGTGGAGATAGATCAGGAGAAGATGATTTATTAGTTTACTGAGTTATATTTGTTCCTCTTTTCCAGCAAGTGAAAGCCATAGAGAGGTTCATGCGCCGCTTGGAGTTCCACCTCAGCAAGGTGTGTATATACAGTGCACAGCAGTCAGTTGATAATTAGAATAATAATTATGATACTACAATTACTACTACTACTACTAAATTTTCTCCTAACGTTCCCCCACTGTTTCTCCTCACTTATCTCTGTAATCCTCAGCAGCTGTTAGTGAAGAAGTAGAATTGTCTTATAAAGTGAGGCACCTGATTTCCTCTAGGATCAGTAGTGTCTGTCTGTCTGTCTATCTATCTATCTATCTATCTATCTATCTATCGACTACTCTGCACTATTACTGTTACTGCTACTAATACTACTACTGTTACTATTATTAGTAATACTACTTATAATAACAACAATTATGATAGTAATCTTAATAATAATAATAATAACAGTAATAATGATAATAATAACAACAATGATATAACATAGACCTTGACTCAGGTGAATGTTGCGCGAGGCTATGGTTGGTCCAAGACTGCGTTATTTGGAATCCCACCAGAGTTGTGGGCAAAGATTCGGTCACATGGTTAAGGTTATGGTTATGATTTGGTGAGGGCCTCTGTCATGGCTGTTTGAGCCAATGGGCAATGTGCTAGCAAATTTGCATGACCAATCCCAGCGGTGGTGGGTGTATCTATAGTCCAATAACGTCAAAAACGATGCCAGTGCTCTGAAGTGGAGCCAGGGCACTGCTGGGTTTCATGCGAGCCGTCTAATCAGGGACTAATTAGTGAGTCACACCTGGCGTGGCAGGTGACTGCAGCTAATTAGCCGGTAAGATGGAAAACAAGTGGTTCTCTGGGCCAGGAGGACCTGGATTGAAAACCACTGTAGCATGGCGTTTAAATCTCTGTAATATTTGCCTGCTCAGGTGGAGGAGCTGTATGATGCGTATTGTATACAGCGGCGGCTGCGTGATGGAGCAAGTAAGATGGTGGCAGCCTTCAACTCCACCACGGGGAGCAGGGAGGCACGGGAGAGCCTGAGCGAGGCCAATAAGGGCTACAGGGAATGCACAGAGGTGAGGAAGAAACTTTAAAAAGAATCATTTTGAAAATATTATTATTTCACCCCACCAGATGACATTTCACTTCTCCTCTAAAGCTGTTCTGTAGGACAGTAGTGGTGCTATCTTCCTCTCATTGACACTCAGTGCTGGATACTGACTGGATGCTCCAAATACCTCCTCCAAAGACAGTTATTGTTACGAATATTAGCTCAAGGAAATATTAGCTAGAGGGGAAGTGAAATAATATTTCTTTTTTCAGAATGAGTTGAAACATCCCGTTAAATCTTGTTTGTGTAGTGTAACCACGTACATTCATTGTGGTTCTCAGGGACTTGTTATTTATTTATTGCTAAAAAATAAATTTTAAACCATATTTTAAAAGCATCCCAGATCATTACTTATTCATAAGCTACTTCTCTGGCTCTCTCCTCACCTGCAGCACATGTGTTCACTTGAAAGTGAACTGGAGAGCCAGATGGGAGAGTTTCACATTAAGATGAAGGGTGAGTGACTTTGTCCAACCATGTGACTGTCCATGTGATGTCTCACCAGACCTAGTCTTATTGTCCTGTCCATCTCGGATGTTTCAGGTCTTGCTGGCTTCGCACGGCTCTGTGCTGGTGACCAGTATGAGGTCAGTAATGTGCATGCGTACACACAGATTTTGCTCTCTGGAGTCCGTGGTCACATGATTCACGTCGGCTGCTTTCTGACCCCAACAGGTCCTAATGCGCTACGGCCGGCAACGCTGGAGGCTGCGAGGCCGTGTGGAGGTCAGCAGCAAGCAGATATGGGACAGTGAGGAGTACATCTTCCTGCCTCTCATCACAGAACTGCTGTCTATCAAGGTGAGAAAACTAGGTCTGAACCTGAACCAGCAGACATTCATGAAAAACATTAGACTTGGAGATTATCAGAGTAAAAAAATAAAAAACAAAAAATAACAAGTACAATTTATGAACTTTCTGAATAAAACTTGTCTATGTGTAAAACTCACTAAAACTTAATAGGTGACAAAAAATAGAATTTTTTTTTTAGGGAAGGTTTTTGGCTATTTTCATTGAATGCCAACTTCACCACAAGATAGCTGTGTCTCACAAACCATAACACTGTCTTCGCAACCCATGCTGAAAATGTATGGGATTATTTTGAGTGAAATAATCTGAACTCATGTTGTTGTAACAGTCTGCTAACATGATTCATTTGTGCAGCAAGAGTTAGCTGAGAATATAGTGAAAAAATGATGTAAATGTAATTGTAAAATAATTTTGGGTTAGGGTTAGGGTTTGTATCATATTTGTCCCAAATATATGCACCTGCTCCAGTCATATACATTTTTAAAAAGTCTTTTACTAAAAATAAATTAAAACTAAATATGTGTAAGAATAAAAAATGAGATCAATATTAAAAAAGCATCCCAAACCCACATGGAAAAAAAAGTTGGTCTAAGGTGTCGGCAGACTGTTGCCCTTGTTGAATTTCCGAGCTCAGAGCTGCTGCTTACTGTGCTTACTGTCCATTGTGGTTGCCCAGGTAACAGAGCTGAAGAGCCTGGCCAATCACGTGGTGGTGGGGAGCGTGTCCTGCGAGATGCTCGACTTGTTCTGCCCGCTTCCCCAGACGCTCGCTGTGGACATCAACGACCTCGGGACAGTCAAACTGAACCTGGAGGTCACCTGGAGGTGAGCGTCTCCTCCACTGACTCTTATTTATTACCTCACAATCTTGTTACATTTTCTTTGACCTGCTTTGCCCTGAAAAGAAACAACTTTTTTTAGGCATATGAATAAAAAAATCTGAAGTATTTAAAGGTCCACTTTGTCTTCTCGTCAGCAGTTGTGATTGAATCTGCTCATCACAAATATTGGTTGCATAAGTGCGTTCAGAATACGCTTTGGTGGCTTAGAAGTCAAGGCTAAACCTAGTTCATGTGCATGTTCTAACAAAAAACTACTCACTTACTGAGTGCTGGATTCTGGCTGGGTGCTCCAAATGCTAACTGTTAGCCTCCTGCCATTGCAGATGACTTCCTCCCAGCTAACATTCTGAAAAATAACCGCTTTAATTCACTCAAAGAAAGTTTAACGAGTCGCTTTCTGAAGCTAAAATGCACAGACGACTACCGAGTGCAAATGAATGATAGCTTTGCTCAAATTACTGTTTATAACTGTATTTTTCCTGTTACCAACATTCAGAAAGATCCGGTAACTTCTGCACATCCTGTATCCCTCCACACTAGAGAAGCAGCAGCAGTAACCAACATTTTCTACTGTCCTACAGTACAGCTGGGAGGGGAAAGTGAAATAATGTCAACATTTTCACAATCAGTGAATTACCCCTTTAACCCCCTGCTGGAGGGAGCTGCTTAGTTTATGCATTATGCCCGGCTGAGTGCTTCCTCTCTTTTAGGTTATGTGCATGGAGTGTGTGTGTGTGTGTGTGTTTTTTTTTTTTCCTTTGCTCTGTGGTTTAGCTTTAAAGCCAGTCGCTGACCTGCACTGGAGGCCACCTTAGTCGGTCAGCCACTCACAACAAAGCTGATGAGAGCTGCGGACCAGAATCTAAACATGCTTTGAAAAAATAGTTCCTTCAAAGTGCTCAAATTGTATTGTTTTCTTAGTGAATTTTAGTATTCACAAGATGGAATAAGTCATGCGTAGCAACTTTCAAGGTTCACGGTATCAGTTTTTCCAATTTTTTTTTTCAACATGAGTGGCAGTGAATTGGTCCTGACTTCTAAGCAACCTGTGCTGATTCTGCACACACACATGCAACCAATATTTGTCACAGACACATACAATTATGACTGTTGAAGAGAAGTGTGATCCTTTAATGTTTGTTGCAGGCAGCTTTCATCCTTTATGTCACTTGGATGTCTGTATTTTCTTTTTTTTTTTTTTTTCTTTTTTTTTTTAGCCCATTTGATAAGGATGACCAGACATCGACCACCAGTACTGTCTCCAAACGGCTGTTATCCAATCAGAGTCCGCCTGATACGCCCTCTATGCGGGAGCAGGTGTTCTATGTGAGTCACATGACCAGAGAATATCCAATCTCATTTTGACTGCTAACAGCAACCCCCTTCACCCGCTGCTGTACCACCAATTTGTAGTTTGTGTAGGGTTTGTAATATGCAGTTTTACATTGCAAATATGTGTTTTTTTTTGCCATTTATCTTAACTGATGGCAGTTATTACTTTCATTTTACCGGCTTGTTCTGTTTCAGCTGCTCCCCAACTGCTTTGTCTGTAGTGGTAGTGATGTGTGTGAGGGCATTCGAGGAGGAGTGTGCTCTAGGATGTGCGGTCGCGATAGAGATGTGCCCAACACGAGGAGAGCAAATCCCCACATGAATGATAGCAGTAGAGAGATGTGTGAGACCAGCGGTGTGTATGAACAGAGCTGTGGTCCTTGTAGCTGTTTAATAGTGGTTGAGTAGCGCTCCAATTTGTCCCTCCTCTTCCTCACCCCGCTGAAGAGCGTGCCGCGCGGCAGGGCCCGACACAGCCGCTCGCTGCTGGAGCTGTTCCATGACACCTTGACGGACAGGACAGCTTCGTTACACTGTGACTTCACCAGCACTGCACCCCGATTCACCTGTTTACAGTCGGTGTGTTGGCTCGTAGTCGTAGTGTAGTGTGATGAGTACTCCGCTGATCAAACCAAAAACATCCAATGGAAGCAATCAAAATCATCATCATAATAATCATGATGGTCATAACACATCTTTCTGGAAGCCCTTGTTGAGTTGCTTTACAGAACGCAGTAAAGCAAGTCACTGTAATAATGACATCAGTTTAACTGAAAGAGGTAAAGACAGACAAATAAACCAGTGAAACGCTCACTGACTGATAGTCGGAGGGCTCATTTGAGCAGTCACCGTCACTGGGACAAGATTCCAGCAACACTTGCAAAACTAAGATCACACTTTTCAGCACATGGCAGGGAATTACAGATACCTGGTTAGGTAAAGGCAATTGCATTCGTATAATACAGATGCATTTCTAGTGCAGAAACAGTAGCCCTCTTTAAAGAATAAACTTAGGCAAAATGAATTTTAAACTGTTGTCATACAGATTGCTAAAATGGGCACTCCTACTAACATTCAGTGACCACTTCATGGTTTTATTTTTTATTTTTAAGTCTTGAGTGGTAGAGCACTTGAAAGCCACACAAAGAAGGACACTAAAACAAAGAAAGCAAAGCATATTAAAATAACTCTAATGTACTAATGTGTTTTTAGAAGTTCCTCAGACAAGTCATTCCAGTTTAGGGATCCTGGTAGCAAAAGTTAGATGGGTGATGATCATCTACACTTTTGATATATAGTCTAATATCATGATTATATGCTATAATTGTCTCTAATACTCTATATTATATATTGTCGATAATAATTTATAATATCTATATTGTCTATAATAGAAGTTCAGAAAAGTGGATCTCTTTATTGTAATTAAGCCTTTAAACCAGTAAGACAACACTTATCATCACGAAATTCTGATAATCACAACCCCAGATGATATCTGGTCTCATATCAATGAATCACCCAGCCCTAATGAAAACTCTTCATAGAATAATGATATGTTAATCTGACTGAGTCTGTCTGTCTGTCCTCTCTAGTCTCTGCTGAAGAGACAGGGAGAGCTGGAGAACGGGACCGTCTGGTCCAACTCCTCTGAGTCCTCTGACGACTCGTCCAGTCCAGCCTTGGCTCACCACACCCAGAGGCTGACGGCCTCCAACACGCTACAGACCACGCCCACCGCTCAGCTGTCCTTCACCCCTCACCAGCCTAGCACCTCCACGCCGTCGCTCTCATCCAATCAAGAGGAGGACGAGCCAGACGCCGCTGAGGCTTTCGGCCCCATAGACTCTGGGAAGTTTCCGGTGCCCAACGGCCATCTGCAGAGCGCGAGCTCTGACAGCCACATCGGCGACGTTAGCCAAGATTGTACTGTGACTGATGCGGCGTCGGCCCGATCAGCTGACCTCTCTGAGACCTCAGACAACCTGAGCTGCTCGGACCTTGACGTCTCCTCTCAGCGTCCTGTGATGCTGGCAGGGAGGCCACAGGGCTTGGATCTGCCTGACAGCGGTGAGCCAGAGGTGTGTGTGTCTGCCCAGGAGGGAAATGATGATAGACCCAAAGAGTCAGCGCTAAAGGCTGAGCCGTGTGAAGCAGCACCAGAGGACAGCACCACTGAGACGGGAGCAGACGGAGAGGCAGCGAGGGACCAAGGCTGCCCAGAGGAACACAGTCATCCACACCACTCCACTCCAGTAAAACATCCAGAAGATTCTCAGATTGTAAGCACGCCCCTAAGAGTGTGTGGTGCTCCTGTGTGCGTATCTGATATGCTGCCGATGGTATTCTCAAACCCCAAATTTCTGCTTTCTCCTCCACAGGCTTATCTGCCGAGTTCCTCTAGTTTCAGTCTGGAAGTTGAGACCGCCCTTGAGAGTTTTGACTTTCTCAATTGTTCTGACCTCGAGGACGAAGAAGATGAAAGTGAGGATGAGGAGGAAGAGGAGGAACAAAAGGAAGAAGAGGTGGAAGAGAAGGACGGAGAGGAGGAGAAGGACCAATGCCAAATGGAGGAAGAGCATACAGAGGAGGAAGAACAGGATAAGAACATATACACTGGAGAGAGGTGACTGTCATGTTTGTCAGATACAATGTTTAGTGTTGGGAAGTGAACACATAATAGCCTTATTTCATCAGGACTTCATAAAAGACAAATACCTGTATTATGTGTCCATTCCCATTTCATGTAATATTTTGGGCCATGAGTACGTTTGGTGAGTTTCTTCATATGGAAAATGTATTGTTCATACAAAGAAAGCAATTTGAGCAGAAGACTAAATGTTTCCATGTAATATCTTGCTATAAATATACCAAGGAAGACTTTACACTTCCTTGATTATTGTGTATATCTGTACCTGATGTATTTTGTTGTTATATCACTTGGTCTCTGTCAGCAGTGATGAGGAGGAGGTGGAGGGTCTAGAGATCCTCATGGAGGCTCCAGAGGGATTCAGGAACTCAGATGAAGACTGTTACTCCCATTCAGAGGTGATTCTAATGATAAACTTCATTTGTATGGTACTTTTTAAAACACAGTTACAAAGGGCTTCATGGAGAAACCAAGAAAACAACCGAAATAAACCTGAGAAAAAATGATAAAAGAAAACAATTTCCTAAGACAGTACAGGACATAAAAGATAAATTTAAAAAAATGAAAACAAAATAAAAGATGATACTGATTAGATGTTTGAACTGCTTATAGAGTTCCGCAAGGTGATTTTGTGTCAGTTTACGTATTCAGAGAACTGAAAGCTTAATTCATTAATTTCTTTATTTTGTTTGGAAAAGTCATCAAGCGTGGAGAACCTGCAGGATTTGGGTCAGATGGAAATGCCTGAGGAGGTGGAGGACGTGGACGGGGAGGAAGAGGAAGTAGACGAGGAGGAGCAAAGCGAAGCAAAGGGAGATGAACGACATGGTGAGAGGAGGCGGACAGTAGACTGAGCTGTAGTTATTGCTATGAGAGCAGAGGTGCTCGTCTCATGTGCTGAGCATTTTGCTGATTTGCTATGATCTTTCAGAACAGGAGACATCCGCTGAACAGGAGGAGCGACCCTCCACCCCCAGCCATTTGGCCACAACTGCCTTGTAATGACAAAGCACAGCCAAATCATTTCCCCAGTGCACATCTGCTCATACAGTCTCCCATTTACACTGCGAGGCCTCAAGGATGTTCCACTCCCAGCTCAGACAAGCAAGCTCTGCCGTCACGGTGGAGATTGTGCGCACATAAATGTACTCGCCTCGTCCTGACCAAGAATGATAAACCACGGGGGCCTCCGCGCCGCAGTCCCTCCTCTCTAAAGTACACATCCTCATGCCTCCAAACTTTACGATGTAGCCCGGGTTAAAGGGGAATACCACTCAAATTATAATTCAAACTGTCGCTGTCAGGTGAAAACCTTGCATTTCCAAAATATCAGTATTTTAGCAACTAAAAAGCTGTCTTGTTTTTAGCATGACAGTGCATTTCTGTGGTCGTCCCACGGGCTTTGAAGGGGTTTCATAATAAGCCCTGGAGGTTGGGAGCATGTAATCCTTCAGTTGCAATGAAAAGCATGAAAGACACCATAATTGGAGTTATAAGGTTTTCACCAGACAGCAATCAAACGTTAAGGCTGCATGGGGTTACAGCCCAGGATAGTCCATTTGTGGACATGAATGACTCTCAAGCCTCAGTATAATACAAAATATTGAGGATAGTGATTTGCAGTGTCACAGCCTGGAGCTGCGTTGTTGACAGCAGCTGGGAAACTAAACTTCAGACAAAACACGTGATGTTCTTCTGACGTTCTATTCTTCAAATGAATACAATCACCTCCAAATCACCAAGAAAATCAGTTTTAGAGGTTATTACCACAGGGGACAGGAAAAACATTTCATTGGTGAAATTCAGAGGCGTTAGACCTTGTAAGCCACTTCAGGGGTTGTGTCGAGTAAATTAGTAAAGGATATATACACTTAGACTCTTGAAGGCTAGGACTGCCTAATAATCTCTGCTGAAAATCTCTTTGCATCTTTCCATCAGGCAAAAAAATAAAATAAAAAATACATTGTGGTCCAATGTTTACAAACATAAAACAATTTGCAATTTCAAACTATATTTAAACCTGCATGTTTAGCTGTCTCACACTGCCAGTGTGCGTGTATCATAAGCTCAGTTGATCAGTTTTAAGCGTGTTAACTTGTCTTCAATCCAATGAAGCTATTGAGTCTGTAGTTGTGTCAAAGTGTTGCCTCACAGGGGCGCTATACTCTTTCTGCATTATGCTTTAAATTGATCTCCAGAGCCTCTTCATTCAGAAAGTGCCTCACGTTGACAGAAATGTAGGGTTTGAAATGAATTAATGCCATGAATGAGAGGAGTGTGAACATTGGCAAAGATGATACAGTGTTTATTTTCTGAATTACTTACAGAGTGTGCACAATAAGAGAATTACTCACTGTTTCATATAAAGTATTGTATATGTTCTGAAATGTTTAAAATTTAAATGTTTATGTTCAGAAATGTTTAAACTTTATAAAGGTTTTCTTTAAAAATACCCGTGTGTATTGTGTGTTTGAATGAATCAGCAGGGTGTGTTTGGTTTGGTGAAATTCAGACTGTGACAGTGTGAGGTGCAGAGGAGCTGTAGGGGCGAGGTAAACACCACGACACCGAGAGAAGTGAGCCGCAGGGAAAAAATAGCATTGGCGGAATCTGTTAGTGGAATATTTGAACATGGTGGATGTAATGGGATTTAAAATAAATACTAAGTTGTGTTTGGCTGGGTTAAACAAAAAGTGCTATTTGGATTCCAGGGGAAAGAACTGTATTTCAGAAGGATACCAAGGGACTCCAACATGTAATAAAACACATTTTTACTGAGACAAAAGCCCCTGCAAATCATATACAGAGGGTTCAGGGTCGATCATTGTTGATCCACATCCGCTGGCTTTTCTCATGTTTTTACATCTCAGTGATATTAAAAAAAAAAAAAAAAAGAACAACAACAACAGAAGAAAACATGTTCAGGTCATTTGTCTGCATTATGGCAAAATGCCAGCAAGCGATCCTCCTCTTCTCTGTAGTGAAAGGCATTTTATTAAAAATCATTTTATAATTAAGTTAACAAACAGTGGGGAAACATTCCCTAAAACCACACACAATCATGGTAAAAACACTGAGACATTTGCATTTGTAAAACTGACAATGAATCACCCCTAACCAGTGAATTAACAAATTGCAACTTACATTCCTCTCCAGTTCACATTGCCCTTGAAATGCTAAAAACTGCAGTGCACTGTAATCAACAACAGAATATAACACTTGCTTTGTGCATTTATCCAAAACACCTTACAGCACCATGAAATCAAACACACATGACCCCCAAGAGAACAAAACCCTTCCCCTGACAGTCAGTATGGCTGACTCCCTCCAGCTACAATAGGCAGCACAACAACCACTCCCAATTCAGTGCAATTAAACATCAAATAAAACAGCATTACTCTAAAATTAGTAAAAAAAATCTGTAGTTCATCTTCCATTTCTCTTCATGTTGTTACATTTCTCTGGAAAAAAAAATACACACCTTTTTAAATGTTAATCCTCACATGGAATGGGATATGCTCTAGTTAGTGGGTGTCGACACAGTTTGATGTTTAGCCTTCATGCTCTTCTTATTTCGGTTGTAAAGAGGCACAATCACTGATGTGTTCAGTGCATATGATGGGTTTTAATTGGAGTGGATCAGTTTGATCAACTGTTTTTTTTTTTCAAATGATCAAATAAACTAAATTACATATGACCATTTAGAATATTGCTTAGCCTTAAGGTCATCTTCACACTACTCCATCTTCAGTACTGAGCCAAGATATAGGGAGAGGTTATATAGGGAGACAAAAAATGGGGGGAAGATGACAAATAATTAACATAACGAGCTACAAACCAAAAGAAAGTTTACCGAAATGGGAAGGTTTACATTCGTGGGAAATGTCCCCTGAATGATTTTGAATAAAGCTGTGATAAAGCTGTGAAATTAAACTTGTCTGTCTGCACTGAAGCCTCATAGTTTACAATCTTGACAATCGTACATACAGTGACACAGAGTAAGAACAAAATAGTTAAAATACATCACTGTCTCGACAGCAAAAGCTGAAATACTGCTTGAGATAGTCTCTTGATGTAAAGTCACAGTGACTTCACGCATTACCTAAGACCCAGGCTGTGTTCTGTAAATGTTGGGGTCCATGTGCAGACAGGAGTTGTGTGTTCTCACCTACAAGCTGAGCGGCTGCTCCAGCGCCCCACCCAGCTGCTGTAAGGCTGCACAGAGGCCAGCCTTCAGAGCTGCGTAGTCAGGCTGCTCGGAGTACTGCAGAGCCATCACTTCACCCAGGTAGGCCTGCAGCGCCCCTGCAACACCACACAGCCTTGTACTCACTTGTCATCTGTTCTGTTCAACTTTATTAGCCCAACAGGCTACAAGAGATCCATATATATATATATATATATATATATATATATATATAAAACACAACAAAATGCAAAAGGATCTGTGAAAAAGCCATACAACTTATTTTATGTTACATAAGAGAACTTTCAAAGGGAATTAAACTCACTGGAAACTCGCTTCTTGCCAAAGCAGTGACTCAAGAGTGCCGGCACATCGTCCATGTATCTGGGATGAAATTTGAAACACTTTAACATGACTGAGCCTCTTTATTTTCTTTCTCTGCTGTGGTTTTAACGTCAAAACCAACCATAACCAAACATAACAATGTAAATGCAAATGGCTAAATTTTAAAAAGGACCATACCACTGACTCTGAATTTACTACAATTTCCCCACATTTTCCACTGAAACAAACCCTTCTGCAAATCTTGTGGTACACAACGTATACTACACAACGTATAACAAAATACTACACAACGTATAACAAAATTCCTCAATTTGAATATTTGCTTGAATTTAAATATTTGGAAGTCAAATTTGATTGTTTAGTTGAAACACCCTTATAATGTTCTTCTTCCATTTGTCTTACAAAATTATCACCATTCATAAACCACAGAACTGATAATTCTCTGTGTAAAGCAAATGTTTCTCTGGGAACTATTTTAAAGACTGAGCAACATTTCACTCCACCCAATTTCAGGTCATCAAAACATCAAACATCAAAACACAACAGTGCCACTGCTTTTAGGAAAACGAATGTGGACGACTTTATTACGGTGCTGGAATACTGGTGTGAAGAAAGTTTGAAGTCTCAGTTCATTTTCATATCATCATTGGGATGAATGGAAACCAATGGCTGGAGAAAGTGATATCAGAGTTCTAAAATACGACTGTTTGCTTTGGGAAAAGATTAGTAGAAACACAGAGTTTCTACATTTTGTAGATATTAATGTGTATGTTAATAAGGTTGTTAGAGAATTTGATTCCAAGGATGAAAAAAAAAAAACATAAAAGACTCACCTGTTTTTCATGTCTGCTACCTGGTCAGGGTTGGTGAGAGCGTTCCACGGCAGCGCCCCTGTGTGCCAGCACAGCATGCAGTAACCCAAAGACTGCAGGTCACTGCGTCGAGATGGTGCTGAAGGAAGCAAATACAAAGATGAGGATATCTTTTTTTTTTTTTTTTAAGCTACCAGCATGGTATATTATTGATCTTATGACTAGATTTAAGATGAATCTACCACAGTGACTCCTGTTTCTTGTCAGTTTTCAATGCGATAAATAGAGACTACAAAAAAAATTCCAGTCAAGTCCAAGGCATTTTAAACGGTATTCTTACAGAAGTACAACTAAATTGGCTTCACAAGACAGAAAAAGTACAAACAAAAACTTAGAAATGAGGATGAGGAAAACACATCACAACTTGATAGAAAAAGATGAACACTGCTAGGGTTTGGTTTACAGAGCGTGCTAAGTAAACGGGCCTGGGACAGTTTGTAATTCCCTGATGTGGTGGAAAGGTTTTGCTTTCTGACTCACCTGCTCCCTTATGGGCGTCCAGACTGATGAACTGTATGGCTCCCTCGTGTTGACTTCTGCTAGCTTCACGGTACTCTACATGTACGCCGCTTGGACAGTAGCGGAAAGCATAGCAGTACCCTGCAAGGTATACCTACACACACACACACACATCCAACAATTTAATAACCTTCTGAAAACCACACAGATAAAGACACACAGGAATCAGCAGTTTGCACTGCAGAATATTTCTGACCTGTGACTTCTCTCCTGGCATGATGTAGATATTTTCTGCTTGAACGTCAGCATGAACATACTCATTTGAATGGATATATTCCAGCGCATCTAACTGAAAAGAGAAAGAAATTTTGCAATTTATCACTTAAGGGACATCACGAGAAACAGATACATAGTTTATAGTGTGTTCCTGATCATACATATTTTGCTTCAGGGATTATCATACATCAAACATCAAGTTTACAACTCACTAGTCTACAGCCAATCTGAAGAATGGCTTTCTCAGGCAGCAGCTCATCGCCGTCTTCCATAATAGACTGGAGAGACTGGCCCATGGCAGGGAATATCAGAAATCTGCACAAAAACACAACAGTGAGCAAGGACTTCATTTTGCAGAAAATGCAGTTATTTCATGTGTAGAAATTAATAAGCAGACTACTCTCTCTCACACCTGTAGGAATCTGTGTGCGAACCAAAGGCGACACAGGAGGGAATCCCAAGAAAATCCATCTTATTGTGCTTCATCCATTTTTCCACTAGGGAGGGAGAGAGAGAGGAAAACTGTAGTGCTCTGCTGGCTGCAAGTGTTTTATGTGTGTATGATAATGCTCACTGTAAATCAGACTATTCAAATATTGCATCTGCTGCGGGCTGTAGATGTTTTATGGCTCACAGACTGCTGATTTGTCACTCCATTTGACTACGCACTTGTTTACTTCTGCTTTGCTTTGGATGGATTATACATTGAGAAAGATGGTATACTGTTGTTTTACTTGGTATTGTGTAACTGGATCACATGGGAAACTGCCAGTAAGCAGCTAACACTGTGTGCACAAATCTTGCTGCCGGGATCTATTTCAGGCTGCATCTAAGTCTGATCTGACTGCTTTCTGTGGGAGTGTCTGGATATCTTTCAATAGCTTGTTAAAGCCTCTTACGCAGAGAGCTGTAATTTACTAAAATCTCTTGTAATTATCACCAGCACAATGAGAGGCCAGGTATTATTCTGTGCCACAATACACACTCCTGCACCCCAACTCACTTTTTCTCTGTTTTTCTAAATTCAGATCTGAGCAGAAATTGACAGAAAGATTCAGTATCATCTCCCCTAAACACATGACATTATAGCCCTTCTGTTCCAGGCTTCTCCTTCCTCCTCGCAAAAGCCCGGAAATTGTTCCAGTGTATGGCTGGATCTGAATATACTCAAGACTTGGCTCTGTTAAAATGAAGAGAAATCAAATCATAATTCTCACCTGATGAATGCTTAGCAGCTCTCTGCAGAAAGTTCTGCTCATTGAAGATCCTCCCTTCTTTAGCTCCCTAAGAGACGGCGGGGCAGTGGTTATGGTTAACAGCAAAATAATGATAAGCTGAGTGGCTGCGGTTGAGAGTGGTTACCTACTCACTCAACATAGGATCACATCAGTGCACTGCAACTACTAATCCCAAATATTCAAACCATAACATGCTACATAAAAATCATGATAAAGGTGACCACTCGATATCCAGACTGGATGGACTGTGACTTGGCAAGGTGAATAAAGCTATGTCATGTTACACTTACCAGTTTGACAATGTGATTGGGACCCTTGTTAGTGCATGGCGACACTATTGTTTGTAAGAATGAAACAGAGAAAAGGAGAATATTAATGTACGATAAGACCAGGCTCATTTCTACCATCAGTTTTCTCAGTTTTATATTACTAATGAGTTACAGCCTCTTGTGGGCTGCTGTGTTCAAGCAGAATCAAAAAGTGTGTGAGCAGTGTATCAGTCCAATTCTTATGTAACAAAACAGCTGAGTGTAGAAATACTTGCAGTTTCATACAAGGAACCACTCAAAGAATTAGCTTTGGTATGAAGTATCAGCTGGGCTCTACATGGCACAGGGTAAACACTACTTGGTATCAAGTAGCCTTGAGTTCCCTCTTAAAACCTGAAGAAATACTCACAGCACAATGTCTGTTAATTATCCTTTCTCCTAAAATGTGAGAATGATAAATGTAAACCTTTAAAGGCATTTACAAACTACTTTCAAATAGTAGTTATGCCTATTTTGTTGTAATTCATCATTTTGTTTTAATCTGTCATGTTCTGCATGTTTTGAAAAGGCATCATATATAAAGATGATGGCTGACTGATTTTAGCTAATATGCAATCTATACATCCCAGATTGGCCAAATTGATTGATTGTGGCTTCCCTGAAGGAATGTAATCCTAATGAAGCAGAGACAGTCTGACCTTCATGACACCAACATCATGTCAACGTTCTCACCTTCATAGATCAGCTCGGTTATATTCTGACTGAGCAGTTTCACCAGTTTCCACTGCCTGCCCGTTGTGTCTGTAAGGCACTCCCCTTCCTCTAGCAGCTCCACCGCAGGGGCCCGCTTTGCCTTCTTCGCCTTTCCTTTGGCTGCATATGACCAAATTAGAGAGAACAGGTAAAATGACAAAGTCAGAGGTGAAGGATATGAGATATACCTATCAGTGTTTAAATACTCTATCATGGACACTCTCAGGACAAAACAGATTAGGAAAGAGATGTAACATAACAGTGAAGTTATGTTACATCTCTTACCTAGTCTGGACTTGAGGATCAGTTTTGGGTTTGTTTTTTTTTATTTATTTATTTTGACCTCACACTGCAGGCTTAATGGGTAAATTTATCCCATTAGCTGAGTACTTGACCCACTGGAGTCTTCCAAAGCAAACAACAGGACAATAAAGACGTAAGTTTGTAACTCGGGTCTTTAGCAATGAGTATTGTCTTTTGTTTTTTTCTGGTGGTTGCAACAGTTGTGCTCACCTGTTGAAGGAGACCTGGAGACGGGTGAGGAAAGAGGAGAAGAGATTGGTATTGCAGCGCCAACGCCTGCAGACTCTTCCACTTTCCTGCTCGTTCTTTCATTCAGCTTCTTTCCCTCTTCCACCTGTGTCTCAGCGTTCTCAGTCCTTGAGACCTTCCCCCTGCCTATACATGGATACCATATGGAAAAGAGAAAAGATCAAGACAGAGCAAAGAAAAGAAAAGAAAGCAATCCTCTTTTCTATGAGGATGGAAACAAAACATCACAGGTTTCTTTTGTTTCTGCTCACCTCGTCCAGGAGGCTTTGAGACAGGTGAAGATGATGACTTCAGAGCCGGCTCCACCTCCTCTTTCACTTTGCCAATAACCATGTGGCGCTTTGCAGGAGATGCCTGAGACCTGACACCACTGTCTGTTGGCAGAAACCGTAGATTTTTCCAAGAATAAGGGCATCAGTTAACATACTCTGCACTACACCAGCTGCATTCATACAGATCTTCTTGTCGAAAGCAGTTTTTTTCACATCAGAAGTGCAGGAACACGCTGTTTCAGTCTACCAAGCTGCACAACGCAGACACACTGCCACGACTGAGTCTCTGCTCATGTTATAATACTGCATCTCTCTTTACTCACTTCTGCACTTACCACAAACACTGAGATAAAATCAAGGCTGGGAGATATATTGATATAATGTCAATATGCTGACATGATACCAGATATAATCATAGTTGCTTCATTAGTGTTGTCTTTTCCTGGTTTTACAAGCTGCACTGCACTGAAGGGATGCCATTTTCTTAACTTTTTACTGTTCTTGCTGCTTATTATTTGGCTCCACCTGCTTGGTCATCATACCCACATTACTAATGATTGCTGACAAAAAATTTCTTAGGTATAATTATCTCATGAAAGCACAAATAGTCATCCCCACAGTATCTTAACAATATTGATACTGAGGTACTTCATCAAGGATATTGTGATGTTTGATTTTGTCCTTATAGCACAGCCCTAAATAAAATCATGAAGGTGTATTCTTGCTTCATGACAAAACAGAGTATCAGCTTCAAGAACATGTAAATATATTTTGTTGTCTTAACTGCAACAAGATTAGAGGAGGGAGCCACAGGCTGGCAGGCACCTTTGATGGGGGATTTAGGTTTGGCATCCAGTTGAAGAGAGTTGCGGGTCTTCCGCAGTGGAGGACGAGGAGATACTGGAACAGGGGAGATACACATGTGACATACAGATAAAGAGAAATGAACTTTCCATCTGTCAAAACTTTCACAGGTTTAGGCCTTAATTAAGCCACAGAATACTGCCAAACGTATTGTCCTTACTGTCTGTGGTCTCATCTGTTGTGCTTGAAGAAGGCAGGCTTGTTACGTTTACTGATGTTCCTAATGCAGTACGTTTCAGTGCGGAGACACATGAAGAAGCAGCAGCGCTTAAAGCTCCAGCCGTGTCAGCAGGACAGGGCAGCTTCTCCCCACATGACGGACAAAACTGGAAGTGAGGTTGCAGCTCCGTCCCACACTGAGGACAGAAACGGAAAGGCATCCTGCAAACAACAATTACATGAGAGAGAATAGGCAGACAAACTGATAGACAGAGGAACAAACGAGTGGCTAAACACAACAGTAAATATATCCATCCTTGCATGTCTTAATGAGGAGTTCCACCCTGCCCATGCACTTGAACAGGATGGGCGGCTTACATTTTATCTGGCAAGTAGACAGGACTGCATTTCCCACGCACACAGAACTCCTGACCCAAATGTATGTGTGCCTTCATGTTTTTTATAGTCACACTGCACATACGTTGTCCATGTTACTGGCACAAGCACAGCTAACAACTCAGGTTACCCTTTTCTACTTGACAAATACCAGGCAACAACTGCTATCCATCCTGAGCCCAGTGTCTCTGATAGCTGGAAATATTTCAGTACAGATTCTTACATGTTAGTCAACAGGGACACATTACTGCAGCCAGGTGCAGCCAGTTTTTTCTGATTTTTTTTTTTTTTTTACTCAACCTATTTAACATATTTCATATTCCTAGGTTATTACATATGCTGGTAATAATTTAGAAATGTTTGCATGTATTAATAGCATAGGACTGGAGATGTATTAAATGCAGTGTACAGTTTGTCTTGTACTTTCTTCTGGTGATGAAAGCACTTGCAGCACTTCCGCTAGTGTAAACAATGTCGTAAAAAAAAAAAAAAAAAAAAAAAAAAAAAGCGAAGTGTCAAAACGAAACTGAAGAATACGTATCATCAGTATGTGGCCCTTTTCACAGCTTTACAAATCGCTGCTCGCATGATGAGCAGCTCTCGTTTTTCTTTCTGTAAACATGATAAATACGAGCTGGGTAAACAGTGACAGTAGCTGTGCAGGCATTATGCTAGCTTTGAAGTACACCGATTCTGACTTTCTGAAGCAGTAAGAGGTCAAAGTGCAGGTGTTATAAACATGGCGTTAACTCTACATTGTGTCACTTTCAGTTGTGAAAACATAGACACCAGCTGACTTTTTAGCAGTTAGAGTAACGGACACAGATTAGGCTCCTGTTAGGCTGAAAACTCTGGGAAAAGTAGCGCAAGTGTTGTTAGTTGTTGCCGGAAGTGTCCCGCTGCTAGCTTGGAGTCTGCTCTGTGTCTAAAAGCGGTGCTTGGGTAAAACAATGAGTTAAACCCGATTCGACTCGTTTCAAAACCCATAGCTGTTTAAATCTCTGCTCAGGTACCTTAGTCCCGAGGTAGCCTGCTCCTCCGCGGCTCAGCAAGCTCAAACTTTGGCTTTCTCTTCCAAACTGCTCTTCTTCCTTTTCTTCCTCTTCTATTTCTGGCATCGAAGTTGTACTCGCCACGTGCTGCCACCTAGAGGAGACTGGGACACACGACACCTGAGTTGAATTGACTGATTCTCATCTCATGCTCGTGAGACAGTCGCAGTGTTGAATGAAGATGTGACAAAATTTGGATGTAAATATCACATATCTTATTCAGATGAAAACGATGTCAGCTAGTGTGACTGACCAAATATGTGTCTTTGAAGTGTGATTGGTCTTACTGAGCATGGTAATATTTTGTATGGATATAAATGTTTGGCATGTTGGTCAACATAAGATCTGTATTTCAGTCTTACCTTAATGATATAATAAACCAAATTTGTAGTAATAAATTTGCTAATATTTGAATCTGTGGACCAAAATTGTGAGGGTGGAAAAATATTTTGTTTAATCACTAATAATTACTCGTAAACTAAAATATTATGTAAGCAGGACTTTTATGCACAGATGTATGCCATAATAATAAACCCTGACTGACGTGTCAAACTGTTAATTCCAATGTCTTTTACTAAACTGGGTAAATTAAATTAAATGTTATACTTCTTTTGTAAAATGTCAAAAGCATACACACAGAAATGGCATAAGGGGCGGGGTATTTGGATTTTAAATGCTCACCATGAACTCCAGGAAAATTTTGAGAGGAGCAAACCCCTTGGTATTTTGTCACTCATGCAAAGACTCTTCTACAAAAAGAAAAAAAAAATGCAAAATGTACAGCCATAACTTGGGTTTATTTGCTTTGAAAAATAAAACATGTAGCAGTCTGTCACCCTGATAACATATGAGGGTTACATACACACAAATACTGCCATCTAATAATGCACTTATGGTTATGAAATTTTGCAGTGTGGTCTTCTAAAGTCTAGAAACCTGTGAGTTAGAAAATTACATTATGGCAACGCAATGGTTCCTCTGGATCAAGCACCTGAATTACCTCTTTTGATTTTGTTTTGTATTTGCTTATTAACCAAAGCTTCAATATTCATGACTCTGGCTTGGATTTCACAAGGAGGCAGTTCAACATTTTGAAACAGATTGGAATGAAGTAGCACTTAAGGATTACTTCAAACTCTGATCTGATGTGATTGGTTAAGAATAACTAGGCCAATACATCTTAATGTGGAGTTCAATGACCTTCAGGTGGCCTGGACAGTCATTTCACTTTCCTTTAATTCTCTAAAAGTTAAATAGGAGAAAGTGTAGAGATGATCAAGCTTCACTTTCCAAGCCATAACCAGTGCAAAGACCTACTTAATTCTATAACGTGATATCTAAGGTACAAAAATCTCTTCATTTGGGGTTGGCATAACAAAGTTTTATAATCTAGGATATAGTCCAAAGAAAGCAGCCCATACGATAGCCGAGACATGGGTAATTCAAAACTGAAGGCGTGTTTTATAATTGAATGAAAGCAAAACCAAAACTGAGTAATTCTGGGGTCTGGTCTGCATCGGATGTCCCCTACAGTTTGTAATCTGTGACAATGATACAACAATATGATTACTAAAACAGATAACGGGCAATTTCATGTCTAAAAAACAATTTGCAGATATCCAAGTCAGATCTGAAGCCTTGACTCTACAGGAGCTGCAAAGAAGAGCAGCATGGGAAACTTTTAGACCTCCAGAGATAGAAATTACTTCCTCAGAGTCTCAGAGTGTGAGTGTTACACAACCCTGCTCACTGGGTGGAAGTGTCCCTGTTACTCCACCAGGAGGGGTTAGGGACCATCTGGCCCTTCACAACTGTGTAAATAACATCTAAATAGTCACTCAAAAAAGTGGCTTCTTGATTTTATTTTAGAATACTTATTTTTGTCTGAGAATAATGGTTAACTCTTTATTTAACATCTAAGGAACTGGACACTAATGCATTGAGGCAGCTGTGCTGTCCACACAGCACTTGAATATTATGTGAAGCTTGTATTTACGTGGCCTTTTAACAAGTTTTTGCATAAAACCCTTTCAAGCCATTTAGTGAAAAGAAAATATGGAGACTGGTTTTATAGACTAGAATAAAAAGAATAATGCAGAGCCGATTTTGAAATTATTGGCCAATGCTGTCATTGCATATACTTAACAGTAGATGTTTTAGTCAAATTACAGTCAATAACTAATTGATGATCTGCAGTGCAAAGTAGCTCTGGCTTTGTAGCACGAGCAACAAAGCTGAGATAATGTTTTATGGACAAAGTGGATTTTTCTTGGCTGTGGTGCCAAAGACAATGCAAAAATAATGTGGTGCTCCACTAGAGCATCAGTAGTACAAAAACAGGTTAGTTTCCAACCTCTTCGCAACAGCAGAACATGAAGACATGAGGTGACCACGGCTAAGAGCAGACAAAGTTTCTCAGGCCATAAAGAATGAATGGACCAAGTGGCTTTCTTGACTTTCTTCCAGTGTAAATGCATATTAATGTTACAGCAGGTAAAGACAGTATTAACAGCATATTTATAGCATATTTGGTATTGCAGCTTGTTTTGCGGCACCGTGTGGAGCTGTGAGGATATGGCAGTCAACATGGAGCGCAAAATTCATGCTTGAAATGTGATCCGCATACTCAACTGGTGGTCAGTGTTGGACTTTTACGCCAAGTATGATAGGAAATAAATGACCTCCCTCCTAGCCAGTATGAATGAATCCATTATTAAAAAGACCCACTACATGAATTCAAATGAAAAGGCCGGTGTTCAAAAGGCACTTGACTTTGTTCTGGCACAGTAGGAACATATAAATAACAGTATAATATATGTATCAATATATATCAATAGCGTGCAGGTTTGTGGGGCAGTGGTTGGCCATTAATGTTAGTTTTACCTAACATAAAACATAATATACACTCTAGCTTTGTTAAAAATCAATGTCACCATGAACCTAGATGCCTGATCCAATGTAATCCATTCCTATTTTGCACACCAGTATTTTACAGAGGGATAACTAAAACTGCTTCCCATTGCTGGGGAAACCTAACATGCGCATTTGCTCCTATCTGAGCCTTCTGAGATGGGCGGGCTGGTGGGTCCATTAGCTCGGACAGTCCCGTCGGGGATCCAGGACTTGTCCACACACCGCTCCATCCTCTTCATGATAAGGTCCAGCAAGACGTCCACGGCATGGCCAACGTTCTGCCCATTTGCTGCACTCGTCTCAAAGTAAGGGATTCTGCATGGAAGAGAATTCACAATTAGAGACACACATTTGCATGAGAACAGGCATTTCAACTTTCATCAAAAAAAGAAAAATGCAGTGTACTCCATGCTTAATGAACAACTACTGAAATACATATTAAATCTCATTTGCTAAGTTTATAGGTTTTACAAAATGTAGCCCAACCAAATCCCTTTCTTAACAATAATAATAATGAAATAATTATGTTGGACTGATAATATAATACATTTTATGCTGCAGTTACAAACTTTGACTTACAAATCCTTTCCAATCATTCTGTATTCATTTAAGGTGTGTCTAAAAGGGCCAGGAGCAGGATATTTTATACACGTGTACAAATATTTGCCTTTCGAGGAGGACCAATCTAGTCTGACCTTCTCCCGCACAAACAATGCAGCCACTGCCTTCTTGACAAACGTTTCAGGGAGAGGTTCATGTACAGATGGATACAAGCTGACACATACCCATACTTCTCTGCCAGCTCACGGGCCTCGTCTTCACTGACTGCCCTCTGATCTCCCAGGTCGCACTTGTTTCCACAAAGAACAATGTCTGGATTTTCACAGTATGCATGGATCTGTAACTGGCCTGTGAAACACAACCAGCAATTCATCATGTATTTAGCCCAGTTTTACACTTAGTAGATTAGAGCACAGCTGCTGTAACCCAAAGGACCTGGACTTGAGAGAAAACAAATAAAGGGTCATTTGTCCGAGGGGTTTTTTGCAGGGCTGGAAAACACACAGTCTGACGAAATTTTGCAGGTTACAAAGTTAGCAGTTCCACCTTTTGGTGCATAGTCTAAATACCTATGCAAACTATGGAAGACATTTACAAGACATGACGAAATCAAGGCTATTCTGCACACTTGCTTAAAAGCTGTACTATGTTTTGTTCCATGACATAAAAAACCTTAAGTAACATTACCTTTGTGAATTTTCTCCTTCAACGGGGAGCTGAAGTCAGCGTCAACCCTGCTGGCTCTGATTCATGCCTGTCTAATCCAGCATGTTGCTGACTATTTGATGTAAGCACACCACCAACTGTATGGCTCCCATTCTGAAATATGTGGTAGACTAAAGTGATGTTCATTCCTTGGCCTGATTTCAGAGGAATTCAATCAACAGAATTTAAGATTACATATTTTTGGATGTAAACGTATTTAGTTTGAATTGTTTTAGGTACACTGTATCACTGTGGAAATAATTGATTTATCCCATAGGCTGTAATACACCTTTACTAGTGACACTGATAATAGCAGACCCCTGGCTCTGTTAGACCTAAATGGGACCTTAATTAATGTCATTACTAAACCCTGGGTTTCCCTGCTGTTTCATGTCAATTGTCTGCAGTGAAAAAGGTCTATCACAACTAATAATTACAAGTAGTAAGCAGTGAACAGTTTTTCCCATTTACTGTGGCTGTTTTATAACATGCATACATCGTAAATACACAGTCTTGTCATTAATCTTTCCCTCCCCTGTACAAAATTGTTTAAGCCTTGTAACTACTTATGTAACTCCTGGTACCTAAAATAATTTTGCTTTATTTAGTTGATATAAGACATGGCCCCCATGTCTACAGAAAATGATGCCAACCACCTAGCTGCTAATCCTAACCCTAAAAATGTTAAAAAGGGACTACAACATTTGTTTGTTGTATTTTTGTCGCTGCTAGCAACAAGCAATTGGAACAGAACTTACTAATCACTAATGGGAACACAGTAACTATAGCTATACAAATAATAAGTATAATAACTATTCATGCTCAGATATTCAATGTTATGGCAGATGATTCACATTTATTTAGCAAAACTCAATATTAAAAGTTACACAACAATCAAAAATCGCAAATGTGATGGTAGTAGATATAGTTTAACCCCTGAAACTGAATGTAGTATATCTCTTGGGTATTTCTTCAGCACAGTTCTTATTTATGTTATTTTCTGAAAAGCTATTTACATTTTTCATGAGGATTTAGGACTGCCAAGCAAATGGTGGTATGCAAAATCCCAGGTATAAGTAAATATTGGAGCGCTTCAGTGCACATGGAGGCTTATTTAGGAGGTAAAATGGTGTTTCATACAACAGTCTGTGCCTATCAACTTTCATGTGTACTGTCAAGGGTGTTCAAGCCAGATCAGAATCCACACCTGCTCATTTAAGCGTCTCTGTGGTCAACAAGAATTAAAAAGGTCAAATTCTCTGTCTGCACCGCATACCTGGCAAAAAGAAATGTCCATATTATGTGATAAATGAGGACATACTCATCCAGTTTCTGACGTTAAGGAAACTTTGCTCATTCGTAAGGTCGAACAGCAACAGGAAACCCATCGCATCCCTGAAGAAAGCAGTTGTCAAACTCCGAAACCTGAAACCATACAGGAAAAAAAAGCACTTCATGAGGAACGCCTTGTAAAGCAGCTACAACAAACAACTACGACAAACAACTCAAGACTGGTGAGCGTGAGAAAATGGCAGGAGAAGAGATCAGTTCAGGTACCTTTCCTGTCCTGCCGTGTCCCACAGCTGAATGTGGATCTTCTGTCCTCTGCCAGACGCTCCTTCATTTGACTTGTAAAGCTGGGAGACATAGAGACAAGAGATGTCTTCTCAAACAAACTGGGTCTTCTTTGCACTCCATTTAACACAGAGGTCACAAAGAAATGAAAAATTACTAGTTCATCCTGCTGCTTAATGTTCTATGTCATTGTGTGTTTATTTAACAATAGTCCCACAAGCAATAGTTTCTTGTATTTTCATTAGGGCTGTGTGATAGACAAAAATCAGATGTCACATTTCCTTTGACCAAATACAAAGACAACACATAAGGCAATATCCAAATCCCATATGATATCTATAGTCTCATAATATCAGTATCTCACAATATCAATTTAATATCGACACATTACCCAGCATTAATATTTCCATGAAAATACCATTTACTGCAATACTTTTACTTTGTGGGGAGCAAATTACTTGTAGTGGGGACATCACAGTATAAGAGCAAGTGAACATGATAATTCTGACCAGTAGTGCCATCACAGATGGATTTTAACAATGAAAGGCAGTTAAGATATCTCTGGCTGCTTTGACGACACAGAATAATCACGTGCCATGCTTCACTCACCAGAACGTTTCATAGTAAAATGCATTGTTTCGCTTTAAACAGAAACTGTTTGAACTTGATTCAGTTTGACTGCTATATCATTAAGTTTTACAGGAAGACAAAGCATTGCAAAAGGACTAACTCAATATTTATCAATGCACAGTTAAGCTATGATGAAGCTTGTGTTAAGCTATTATATATATTGCAAGCCAGAGGTCAGTTGCATCAGTGAGTAAACACCAAATACCGTATTGCTCTGGTGCTTGCCATTATGGTATTGAGTGTTTATTCTTAAGGAGGGTGCTACCGCTCAGCAACATTAGTCATCCTCCAAGCAGATGCCTTTCTCAACACTCATCAGTAGTCTTTTGTTGCAAGAGTTTTGCTTAATGCATTGGGAATGCATTTAAGCTCCTAAACATGTTTCTACCACACTGAAACCAAGATATGGGGAAAGTGGAAAACATGCATGCTTTTTTTTTTTTTTTTATATCAGACTTATTCATCTATGCACAAACTCACTAGTTGAATAGCTCCTCAAGAAGTTTGAAAAAAAAAAAAAAAAAAAAAAAAAAACAGGGACACCCAACAATTCAAAATGCAATGCAACTCGAGCGCGAGAGGTCAACGTACCACTCGCTTTTCTCTGAAGTCTATTCCCACTGTAGTGATGAACTTGGAGTTAAACTTGCCGTCTGTGTACTGGTAGAGAAAGCTCGTCTTGCCTACTCCAGAGTCCCCGAGGGCTAGGAATTTGATGAGGTAATCGTATTCCCCATCAGACATAGTGAGTGCTTATATCTAACACACACACACAAAAAAGAGAACAAGAGAACATTCAGCATCAACATTTCTTTTGCGAATCTAAGACAAAGTATTTCAAGATTTAGGTTTATGCCCAAATGTGAAAAATATACTAAGGGACTGAGATATTTTCCAAATAATAATGTTGTAAAAGAACAAGAGTGTTGCTAAGTACAGAAATGATTGAGACAGAGAACCACAGTGACACACAATCTGGATATGAAGCCACCCAGTTTCACAAGATAGCTCGCCAATACACTCAAACATGAATGGAGGGTTCGACATTTACGGTTGTCTGGTTATCCAGGGCAGGTGGGAAAAAAATTGGACAAGTGGTATGTCTTTCTGGCAAGCTATGAACTGTCAGTTTCCAAACAGGACTTCTTTGATGCAGTGCATTAGCTGGTTGTCCCAAACAAGACAAGCTGGGGTGTACTGTCTCAGAGGTTCTTTGATGACATGTAAGCAATTTGTTTTGTTGTTTGTTAGTTAGTTAGTTTTGTTTGTTTGTTGCAACACAAACCATTGTAATATAAACTTAAGTTTCAAATGAACAACTGTAAGACTGATATTGCCCTCTTGAGCAGAGTGAACAACATGCTGAGCTGAAGAACTGATGACTCGTCTATTTATCAGTCTGCTGTTTTTTTGTTTTTTTTTTTTAGTAAAACTGCACCTATGCGAACTGCATTCAGTTGAAATAACTGCCATCATATTTAGATGGACTCCATCCTTGCTGCATGATGTGGCTTGGCAGAACTTACAGAGCACTAAGGCAGTTTGTCTTGCTGACATATTAAGATGAAAACACTTGAAATCTCTGTACAGCCACTCACACACATCAAACCAGGTGTTATCTCAGTTTTTGTCAGTGCACTATCACTGCACTGTAGCAAGAACACAGGTATACTAAATTAGGTAATAAGCTATTATATAAGGAGGATTTCATTCCACAGTACTTTCCCTTGATTAGCAGATTTTTTTTGTTTTGTTTTGTTTTGTTTTGTTTTGTCTTCTGGCCTATGAGACTTATAGAATATAAATACAACCTTTATTTAAGGCTACACAGTAAACATGACAAGCACAAGCATAACTGCTGGATGTTACACTCTCCATCGGCAGGTCTGCAAGTGCAGACTAGCAAAACGTAGCCTGTATCATATGACCATGGCATAGAAAAGGATTCAGACAAGTCCAGCATTCTTTCAGTGTGACCAGCACTGAACCCTTCATCTTGAGGAGTAAGCAGCTTATAGTCTCGTGTAAAATCAAGATCCATGATAAACACACTGTGATGGAAATGGTTCCTGGAGGCAGTGATGTGCTGATCAACAGCCTTAAAGGTCAGTGAACTATGAACTCAAAGTGCAACAGCTATGAAGTCCAGTGCTCCTGCTTGTGGCCTGATCTCTGCAGCAAAATCACTGACTCTCTTGGCAATTGCTTCTTAAAATGCCTGTTTATATAACACATTTAAAAACGTATAAATCATTTCTTCAGAGAGAGGCAAATAGAGGCAAATAATAGAACTTCTAGAATTGCAAAGGTGAAAAAAATTGCATCCCTTCTCTTTACTGAAATGCAGCATTTAAAACCAGGAAAAGGATATCACTTTTGCTAGATCACAACATTATGATCGCCAAAAACCCAAACCATATCTACTTTTATATCGCAGTATTGATATAATATTGACATATTGCCCAGCCCTGATCATTAGCTTGATACATTTTCACTATCTGCCTTATTATCACAGGTATAGATAGTTTGTTAGGGTATTAAAATAATATCTGAACAATTTCAATTTTACTTTCATGATATAACTCATCTTTTGTCATTTTCCGTTGCAAACGTCGTCTGGTGCACAAAAATCCCCACATGCATTTTGAAACAATTTCAGTAACATGGAAATGCTACAAGTCAAACAGAGAAAATACTTTCTCATCTACTTATTCTATTTGGATATCAAAGTCACTACTTAAGTGAGTGTTTACAAGCAGATATATTGAATATTGTTTTTTTTATCCACCCCTGTTATTAATGTCATAATCAAAGCTGCAGACAGAAAACTGGCCCTGCTAATTTCCAGATGAACTTGCTATCTGCTTCAGTGAGGGAACTCACTTGCAGTTGCTTATTATGTAAAGCGAAATTACACTGCTGAAGGTTATGTAAGTGCATTACCACATGTTATCACCAAGCCCACTATCCTGGCAAGATCTGTGAACTGGAGATGCTCATCAAGACCATCACATACTGGGCACAATTCTTAAACAATGATAACATGTAGGGCTAGGCAATATATCAATTCAATCGATTTATTAATAATAATTCAAATTTATGTTTTAAATCGATGCAAAACAATATATGAATCGCAAAATCGAGATTTTGTCCATGTAAGGTGTAACGTTATAGCTGACAAACAAGCCAAACAATTTGCTCATGTACACAGAAACATGCATGCCCAGAAAATCATGCGTGAAACGATCACACCAGTCCTGTGATCGTTTTGTAGTTGTATCACTCTGCCAAGTCTTATCAGAACTGTGCAAGGAAGCACAAAAGCCTTGATGGCAGCGCATGATCTTCCGTTATGTTAGGCAACTACTCTGAGTGCAGTAAGGAAACAGTGAGGAAACACTTAAGTCTCACAGTATGTTAATTGTTGTCTGACAACTTGACAACTGGATTTTAATGTCTCCAAACTAATGGCACTGATGCTGGATGAGCTGTTTATTCACGTGGAACAGAAGGAAAGGAGTTAGGATGAAGAAAATATCAATACTTTGTAAGAATATAGTCTTCCTCTTAACATGTCTCTTAACCCATACTGAGATCTACAGTATTCCCATTTAGACTTTGCCTTATTAGCCTTTATGCCTCAATAATCAAATAGATAAACCAATGTGGGTTCAACTGCTGTTTAACTCTCTGAGCAATCTGATATTTCCTAGAACCTCTTTACACAGAACTGAGGTCCTGTTGCACTAAAATACTAAGGTTCTACAGAACACAGCATTCCCCTGCTGTGAAAAGCTTTCAGCAACGGCATTTACATCATGTGACACTAAAACTATCCACCCAGACTAATGTAACTGAACGCTTTCAGGTGGGGTGAAGCCGCCTCACAGCAGGGGTGTCTCACTGTCTGGCACTGACAACACAACATAACCATCTGACTTATCTGAAATTTGGGCTATTAGTAAACATTTCGTCTGGTTATGGGTCTAGTTTTGACAGCTATAATATATAAATGAATTAGTCTGACAATCTTGGGGCATGATGGTGGAGGAGGGATGTCATTTTTAATATTCTAAAGATGCACATTATTGAAAGCAAGTGATTGTCTAGTTGGACGTTTCCTATGGGAGTGCATCTTCTGCCAGGTGGTGCAACACCATGTTAAATTGTTAGGAGCACCAGCAGGTTGTACCCTGCCAGCTGATATCCGTTTCAGCTGGCATTTTTACTTAATTGTGACAGTGAGAGTGAGTGACTTAGGGCCTGCCAGGCATTTCCTACCACCTCTACTGCCCAGCAAACAAAACCTGCCTTTAATCAGATGGCGAGAAGAAGTGCAGGACCCACCCTGGGCAGCTGTCCAACACAAAGCCTGTCAGCTCCTCAGGAAAATGCGGATATGCAGATACCATAAACTAAAGCTGGCTCCACAAGATGAAAAGGGGGTTTAGCAGAAGGGAAACTGTGACATAAAATAGCTCGATGCTCATTAACATGACACGTCACTCAGAGAAAAAAATAATCTATGTAAAAGTAATTGCCACAGTCGATAGGAATGCCAAGCATCTTTAAACCCTGGCTTCTAATGCCATTTACTACTCGGTCCTAACTTTTTTTCCCTGTTTTCTCAGCGCAGCAGCCCAAGACCTACAGCACATGAAGAGGATGTACGAGGCAGCAGTGACAACTCGTTCGCACCATGAGACAGAGACACTCATAAAACTGATTAACTGAAACAAACCAACTTATATCAAAAACATTAGTTTCATCTAATGACCCTCAGCTGGTCCTCGTGTGGCTGTCCTGGGTGGTCAGATGACCTCTCAGACGCAAAGAACACCTTTTTAAAATAATATGGATTCAAGCGTTGCCTTTTTTTTTTTTTCGCAACCTTCCAGCTTGGTCTGTCACAGAAACAGACGTCAGGGTCCAAGAAGGCCTCTAAACTCTGGTAGGTGTTAATTACCACTCATTTAGGCTGAGTGACTGATTTATACTAACAGATAAAGCAGTTCATCCAGCGAAAACAGCTAACATGGCAGTTTAGAAGAGAAGGAAACAGGTGTAAAGAAAAAACAACCAACACACAAGAGGAAAATAAATGTTTCCGGATTATGGGAAGATTTAAAGTTAACGGTTGTTCGTACGTAGTTTAACGGTTATCGCACCTGCGCTAAATCACCGAGCTAGCATACAAGTGAAGTTAAACGCAAACTTGTCAGTCTGTTGCTAACTCCTTACAGATGCTAGAAAGAGTTTTCGGCGAATGACATTTCCTGAAAAACACTTACCAGCCCCTGGGCGTTGCTGAGCGACGGGGGTTTTTGTGCTTAATAATAAGTGTAAAAGTACAGTGAGGCTGTTCGAGAAGTGAACTAAATTACGACTGTACTTTCCTCGTCGCCCCTTTGGGCCATTAGTTGCATTAGCTGCCTTCGCCTCATTAACACTACACACACTACTTAACTTTCCGCGGTGTGTTCATGCCGTGGAGAAACAGCTCCTCCCATCCAGCCCCAGGCTTGTCATGATTCAGCAGCAACAAGTGGAGTGGCAAGTCGCAACACAATTCATGAGAACTGACACACTCAACACAATAGACCTCTGTGGTGTCTGAGAGGGTTTTGATCAATTCCAGCCCGAGAGAAAGCCTTGTGTTGGACGGATGCAGGGGTGCAGAGGTGGATAGTAACTACTCTAGTCAGCTGCTGGTGTACAGTGTTGAGGCACAGGAAGTTTTACTGCACTATGTCGCTATCTGAAATATTTATTTTACTGCACTCAGTGCCGTCCATAAGGGGGGGATGCCCCTTATATTATATATTTTATTAATGGATGTAGTTGGTCAGAGAGTATTCATGATATGTAACCTGATGAAGCTTTCTTTTTTCTTTTTAAATATACACTATACAAAACACCATTATATAAGAAGGAGTTTTCATGGTGCAAAAATTCATATTGTCTGTAAAACTAAAATTGGCTTGATCTTGGCCCCACAATAGGTGGAGTTAATGGATGGTATAAAAGCAGGTGTAATACAGATTTTGAATCAGTTGCTCCATGGACCAGCTCGGTTTATTGTACTCTGACTAAAGTGGGTTTTAAACCACACCTGGAGGTCGACCCTTATTCTGCCTACTGAGAGAGGAGAAAGTATGGAGGAACTGCCTGCATACCCTTCTCTGGTGCTCGGATGAAGGCAAAAAAAAAAAAAAAAAAAAAAAAAAACCTCAGGTGAAAACTGAATTGCTTCAGTTTGACAGTCAGCACGCTGGGTAGAAATTACATGAAAAACCATCTTTCCCTGGTGCTCTGGCTGGGTTTTGCACCCCTGGTACATCTGGGACTGAGAACTTGTACTCCATGACAACTGACCACCAGCCAGCCACCCGCCCTGCAACCTTCTGTCCTGGACCTCCAGGTGTTGATATAAGTGAAGTAGATTTGGGGAGGGACCATTCACTGAACCTCTTCAGGGGCCCAGCCATTTCTGTGGGCAGACCTGACTCCACTATATTTATCTGATGGATGTAGTTTCAAGCTACTGTGCCAAGTACTCTTAATTATACTGTTATTTGTTCTATAATTACATGCTACATAAACCTATTAGGAAAATGGCTTCTCTAGATTAAACCAGCTCACTTTTAATTATTCTTACCTGGCATCCTTAACCTGTTGAGGAAAATCCACGAAAATCATTGTGCTTGCCTTTTCCGTGGAAAAAAAGTAACATTGAGACTTATTACAGTAGCACCTTGCTATCTAACCTAAAGGAAAGTTAAACAATGGTTCATATTATCTAGTTTATAGTCTTATTCCTACCTAAAACATCCCTCTGCAATAGACCAAATATATAGTGCTTACATTTACAGTTACATGCAGTGCTTACTGGAATAAGAAAAAAGATGATTGGTCCCAAGTTGAATGCCAGCAGAGCATTTGCACCGTTGCAAACGAGCACTTTGGGGTCGCTCACCTCGCAAACCCAAACTTCATGTGGAGTGCAAACCTTAAAAAAAAAAAAAGAAAAGAAAAAAAAGAAAAAAAAAAGAATGTGGTGAGTGTTGTGAAACAGAAGGAGGAAGTAAAGTTCATCTTGATGAGAGGATCCAGAGCGGCTGACAAACTGTAACAATGCACCATGTATTCGGTACTTGTAACCAAAGTGTGGCATATCAAAATGGGTGCATCTAGTTTTTGCTTGAGTGGCCCACAGAGAGGATCCTACCCTCTACCACTGACGGTGTTAATGCCATGTTTCTGACATACAGTAGGTGTTCCCCATTTGATACCATTTATGTTGCTGATTTAGTATTGAATTGTATAGCAGTCTACACTGTATGGAGTAACACTGAAAACTGCAACTTGTAGTGTCATTTTTAAATGTCAGATTTAGATAATTACTGGTGACTTCAGTCATAGTGAAATTAAATCATTTCCTAGATTGCTTGGGCTAATAATAATAATAAATTTATTTGTTTCCTTAGATCCCTTCTCAAGGACCCCTGGGGGTCCCTGAACCCCACTTTTAGAACCACAGAGCTACAGGACTGCAGGAGAACGAAACATTTGACAGGTCAGTTGCAGTGTAAGATGTGTAAGCCATAGCGTGAAAACAGAGATTACATATCTCATACTGCTGACCTGTTTCATGCAATATTTAGATTCAAAGCTGTCCTACTTGTACATATTTATCCTTTTCTTTTTTTAACCAGCAAAGCCAATAGAGTCTGTTCTTTATGTGTGTACTGTAAAATAAATGAGAAACAATAACAAAGAACAATTCAGACAAATGCTAGTGTTTGTAGAACTTCATTGTAAAAATCTAGGACATTGGTCAAAAACATACTAGACAAAAGTACAATGAGCCATACAGTTTTTGAAACTGAGAAGATAATGAAGTAAGGCAACTTATTAAATACTTTTTCACAATAATCACATCAAGAATACATCATTCAGTATATGCTGTCCTTGATTTGGCCTCTGGTTCTGACAGTCCACCAGCCTCTCATGTACTTCTTCTGGCTTCCGCCTGTTCAAGGTTCTCTGCCAGTGATGACTGATTTTCCTCTGACTGACTCAGATTCTTTGACACATCCTGATTTTGCTGTCCGCTGCTCTTCTGCAGGGGCTCAAAATAAGGTCTGTAAATATAAACACCACCGGCAACTCCAAGCACTGTGGCAAAGGCCATCTGTGCGAAGGGTATCCTTCGTCGAAACATTGTCTCTCTCAATGTGGAATCCCAGTCAATTTTCTGTGGCACTGGGTCCTGAGATGATCCTGAAAGGACAAAACAGTGGTGTTATCACAGACATTAAAGGGACACCTTAAAGTGTACTGTCATCCTGGGGTGCAAATACTGTACCCCATGCATACTGCTGAACAAACTCATCAGTTGAAGAAAGACTGCAACTGCCTTCCATGGCCTCCCTGGTCACAAGATACAAATAGCACTGAGGTATTAGACTGCAAAGTATTACATACATTTCCACCTCCTTCATCCCCCAGAGAGCTGGTGTTTTCTTTCATGAAGGACAGTCCACTATGCCACTGGACAAAGCTCAGGAGCATACTGGACTGTCCTCCTTGGATTACAGTAATCTTCCTCTTGTTGTTACTGAGTGCTGGATACTGGCTGGATGCTCCAAATGCTAACTGTTAGCCTTTGTTAAGAAGATAGCACCACTACTATCCTACATATCACGAAGGGGCATTGTTCAAAATGACTGAACTATCCCTTTAAGGCCATACTGTGCGAGAGAATAACCTTCATAATTTCAATTTGACATGTATTTTTGAGTCAGTCAACATAAGTAAGTACTCTGCAGTATGGACAATCACGCCCCCTTTCATTTGGCAAAAAAACAAAAAAACAAAAACAAAACATTAGCATGATATGAGTATTTATCAGCAAAATGGCACGTTTTTCAGTTCATCTCAAATGTTTTGCGGCCATCTAATTTAGCGAGACTATTATTTTGAAAGCTACAGATGGTCTCTTGTAGAGTGCCTGGCACCCTAGTCTCTCGACAGTGACCTTACGATCTAGGTTAGCTAACTGACTGTGTGGAAAAAAATGTTTCCATTACATCCTTTTCGGGGCGACTCCGTGCAGCTATGGCCCCCGTGTGTTGCGAGTCAACTCACCGAGCTGATGTTGTCCTCGGCGTGTGAACACACAAAACAAGTACAAGCAGAGGAATTCAGTGTTTAACACTTGAATAGTGCTGCTGCAGTTGAGAATGTCTTTTCTTCTTCTTCTATCAATGACTGTCCCGCAAGGTGAAAGGTGCATACCGCCACCTACCGTACCGAAAGTACATTAACCATGACTTTACATAAGCAATTTCACCCATTTATCTTTTTCACCTGGGAGAGTGTCCTATCCATGCACCCCACGGAAAATCAAAATAATGCTGCAGTGCTACCACAATCCCTCATTCATCTCTAGAAACATTTCATGTTTGAATTTCGGTCCATTTCGGCCTCTCCAAATAACCTCACCCAGCTGCGTCAAACAATTAGGCGCAAAAGGAAGTGCAGCCATTCGCTGAGTATTAATTGAAGTTTAGTGGTTTCCTTGGTTTAACCCATGTCAACTGTGCCTCCCTGAAGACAGAGCTGGGAGCTTCTTTTTCATGCTCTCATGGTGTGCTGCAGAGCTTCGGACCTGGGCGCCATCTAACACTGATCTCAAATGATCTGAGACAAACTCGCAGCTCTCTCCACTTGTGAGGATCATTCCAAAATGAAAGCTGACTTTGCCAATTCTGCAAGGAAAAAAAAAAGCTTTAAACTGCTGAGTTTTGCAAAATGTTTGAAAGTAGCCTTTAGGTCAGTTGTTCAAAGTTTCATCCACTGCACCTGTCCAGGTGTTCAGTTTCGGCCTCAGCCCCTTTCCAGTGTCCAGCTGTCAGAGGGGCTTCCACAGTCTGAGCTGAAAGCTGCATCCTGCAGCAGTGTGGGAACACAGCTCACGGTCTTCAAGCTGGACACTTTTACCACGTAGCGCTTACCCGAGACTAATGTGTGTTCACTGCAAGAGCTTTGATAGACAGCTCATCATATTTTCAGCCTCAGTGCGTAGCTGAGGAGCGAGCTCACTGAACAGGGACCTCGATCAGCTGATTCTCTGCTAACATCAATTTGGAAATCAAGCAGAAATGAAAAAAAAAAAAAAAAATCCTCCTGTAAGGGAATTATTTTAGAGTAATTTGCCAAAAAAATATAGAACTTTAAAGTTTGGTGTGAATTGTGCTGTCACTTAATTAATCTTCCCTGTGTATTTTCTCAGTGTTTTACGTTTCATCTGGAACACCTAATAATCTTAATCGTGGACGAGAACTACTTCCGCAGATATGATGCAGACCAAATACTTGTAGCCTACTATTTATTTTCAATCTTTTACCTTGATGGAGGGACAGTGCTGCATTAGTACACATGCTCCATAATATAGCTCTTTAACATAATGTTCTGCTTTCTTTTTAATATTCCAAATGCACCAATATTGAAGATATCCTCACCACCAAAACCTTCCTCTGAGGGTCTGAGATTTAGTTCCACACAATTTATAATTATGCCAATTTCATTTTAGATGCAAGAGCCCAATAGCGTTAATCATAGCAATGACAAAATATTTTTCAACAACGCACTCTGCCGCATAAAATGTTTTCTCTAACACAGATTATAAAAAACATAATCGTTTTATTTTAATATTGATATCATCCGCTTTGTTCGCCACATGTGTAACTTTCGGTGAGCATCACAACCTTTATTGTGAAGTCTAGGGAGAAACGTTCAAGCGGAAGTGTGCGTAAAAGCGGAAGCGGAGTGGAGACGCTGTCCGCCCAGTGGCTCATGCGGGTCCAGTTTCGTAGATCCACAACAATTTATACAGTTTACGGAGCCGCTCGTCCCTCTGCGGCTCTTTACACTAGTCAGTGCGAACAGCCGGGTCACAGTTGGTGTTTCCGCTGCTGCACACAGTTTCTTCGCTGTCATTCACTTCGCCTCAGTTACTTGAGATGAAAACTGTAAGTCCAGCTCATTACCTGGGAGCTTCAGCGAGCAACCTGTCTTCACACACCTGATACACACCTAGCTGACATGTCGGCAGGATACTGTGCAGGCGGGCCGCAGGACAACTCTTCGTCATGATGGAAAATATCCGCCCGCGGTTCAACTTTGGCAACAAAGCTGAAGTTGTGAAACTGAGGAAGCGAAAATCCAAATTACACAACAAAGAAGACAAATGTGCTCCGAGTAATGGTGGGCTCCTTGTTTGTTACGTCTTCCTTTCTACAAGCAGTGCTAACAAGCTTTTCTGCACTGTGTTTATCTGATACGTGAAGATGTTTTCATGCTAAAATGAGCTGGTGTTGTCACCTCGTCAGGTGTGCTGGGAGCTCACCTGGCTCTGTTTTGTGTCGCCTTCCGACTTGCCAACTGCTTCCTTGTCCAGAGTAGCTTTGTACCTGATGAGTACTGGCAGTCCCTGGAGGTTTCCCACAACATGGTCTTCACATATCCTTTGGGAACCAAGTACTGTGATCCCAGTAATTCATCTGTGTAGTTGGACTGCTATTGCTACTTATAATAGCACTATTACTAATAATGATACCACCTCCACCACTACTACTACTAGAAGTACTATTACTGGTAGTGCTGCCACTACTAGTACTACTACTGCCACTACTACTATGAGCACTGTTATTAGTGCTGCTACTACCACCAGTATTTGTGCTACCACCACCGCCACTACTACTACTACTGCTACTAATGCTCTTTATGTATTGTAAAGCACTTTGTGCCTCTGGCTGTGAAAAGCGCTCTATAAGTAAAATTTACTTTACTTTACTTTACTTTACTTACTTCTGCTGCTAGTACTACTACTAGTAGTAGTATTGCTGATACTACTGCTGGCTTTGCTGCTACTACTACTACTGCTACTACTCGCACCGCTAGTACTGCTACGTTTACTGCTACTACTACTACTGCTACTATTAGTACTACTACTGCTGCTACTACTACTACTGCTAGTAGTAAAACTAAAATTACTACTTATAAGAATACTAGTAAGTATACTACTAATAATGATGTGTTGAAATAACTCTTGATATCATTATGTGATTAAAACCTTGACAGCTTCACTTATGGGTACCTGACCTGGGAATGGAAGGCAGGAATAAGAGGATACTCCTATCCACTCTTCTTTGCTTGTATATACAAGATACTGCACTTGATAAACTATGACTCAGTGTATCTGCTGGCAAGTCCCTTCGTTTCACTACTTCAGACAGCTTTTCCACCAGCATATTTCTGACCACATTTCCTTGTCACATCAGTGCTCCGTTAAACCTGGTCTGTCTGGATCTGCAGATATGGCTTCCACGTGTAATTCAAGCACTCCTGGCCGCCTTTGCAGATGTAAAATTCTACCTCCTTATCCGCACCATGGAAAGTCCTGATGTTGCGAAGTGGACGGTAAAGACACTCAGACCTTTTTGTCAGTGTTTTTTAAATTCATATCCTGTACAAGGCACCTGGCTGTGTAAGATAGACTGTCATTTTCCTACTGCATTCAAATCCAAAAAGTCATTGCACGTGCGAGGTAAATAGGAAGCATCAAGTTCAGAGAATAACATGAAGTGGAATTAGTATTACCTGAATGGAAAATAAAACATTTGGGGAGAAAAAGTGACTCGTAGCAGATGCAGATTCACTTCACCTCTTCCATCACTGTGTCATGTTGTTTTTGTCTCCAGTTCTTCTGCCACCTGTGCTCCTGGTTCACATGGTACTGCTGCACCAGGACACTGACCAACACCATGGAGACCACGCTCACTACCCTGGCTCTTCTTTACTTTCCCCTGCCTGGCTCCAAAACACACAGCAGGTCAGGGCCTGTTAAGCCTTATACCTGCTCATTTTTAAACACCATAATCTCTAGAACAGACTGTTTATACAAGACACTGTTGATGTGTTTTTTTTCCAGTAAAAAATACTTGAGCCTTGTTGCCTTGGCGGTCATTGTTCGTCCGACAGCCTTGATTGTTTGGCTTCCTCTGTTGATGTACCATTTCTGGCAGGAAGAAAACAAGCTCAGACTCATTACTCACCACTGCATTCCCATAGGGTGAGTACCATCAGTGTGCTTCATCTTCATCCATACAGCTTCCTTTAATCTGTATTCTATAATCTGATCTCTCATTTGTAGGGTTTTGACTGTTGGGATTTCAACATTGATCGACTGTCTGTTCTATGACAAGGTAAACAAGTATTCAAGTATGACAGTCATTTGTCAATTGCAATAACTGCTGCCTCTAAAGTTAAAAGTACAGATCTAACAGTTGTCTTCTGTTTGATAGTGGACCCTGGTGCAGCTCAACTTCCTCAAGTTTAACATCCTCCACGGTGTGGCAGAGTTCTACGGTTCTCATCCCTGGCACTGGTACTTCACTCAGGGCTTTGCTGTTGTGATCGGTCCCCATCTTCCCTTCTTCCTTCACGGATGCACTCTAGCTTCAAAGAGATACCGATTACTGTTGGTAACAATTGTCTGGACAATAACGGTTTACAGGTAGTGTTTTTGCTTTCCTTGTTATATACAGTGTTTCATACTTGCCAGACAATCCATAAAGATAAATAACATTTTGAATTCTTTGATTTAGTTTGCTTGCTCACAAGGAGTTCAGATTCATCTATCCTGTGCTGCCCTTTTGTATGGTGTTCTGTGGTAAGTGCTCAATTCCAAAATAAATAAATAAATAAATAAATTTTCACAGTGGGAAAAACAGTTATATTTATCCGATGTTTGTGCTTAATGGCTGCTACAGGGATATCTTTGGCAAATCTGAAAAACTGGAGGCGAGCTGCCGCTTACGGCTTGTTGGTGGCCAATCTGGTTCCAGCTCTGTACACGGGCCTGGTTCACCAGCGAGGCACTCTAGACGTTATGAGCCACCTGCAGAAACTGTGTGACACCAACAGCCTCTCTGCACAGCCACAGCCTGACGTCCTCTTCCTCATGCCCTGTCACTCCACACCCTTCTACAGGTACCCCTCAGACGTGACTTTCCCACCTTGGAGAGCCACTTGAATGCTGCAAGTTTCTAATTTTATCATGATGCATTCAGCAGTCAAATGCAACACCTGATGACATTTTCTCCTTCAGCCACATCCACTGCCCACTCAGGATGAGATTCCTTGAGTGTCCTCCAGATCTTGGAGAAGAGGGATATGTGGATGAGGCTGAAAACTTCTTCGATGACCCTCTTCAGTGGCTCAGGATTTCGTTTCCACACAAGTCCTCTATGCCAACTCACCTGGTTTTGTTTGATGTTTTGGAAAAAGTAAGATACTTTATAGGTGGTCATCCTGCACATATAGTTGTCAGATTTCTGCAAACTGTCTTGTCATTGTAGAAGTGTGCGTTATTTTACCATCTGTTTTCTTTTTTACCATTCCAGGAAATCCTAACATTTTTGGAAGGGAATAAATTCATAAGGACAGCAGTGATATTTCATACTCATGTTCCTGAGGGAAGAGTTGGAGGAAGCATCTTTATTTATGAAAGGCACTGACAAACACTGGGAACAATGACAGTTTCTTTTCCTTATTGTTTTATCATGATGTGGATTTGCTACTGAATTAAATACTTTAAACTGAAATTCTATGTTTTGTTACTGAGAATGTTACTGAGGATTAAATTTAGTCAACGTGGACTTTTTTATTTAGAGACAACAGTTTTTAAAACGTCTACATGTCAAATAGAAGTGCCAGCTCCAGTAAAAACAAGCCCGACATGGAATGTTAGAAAACAGCATTTAACTTCAAAAGCAAACTGCAACCATGTCAAACTAAGCTGCCAGTAGCAGTAAGACAACATCTATGGGTCTATACATGGAAACACGCAAAATGACATTTTTTCCCATTGTGTTTTGGCTTAAAAATCCACAAAAGGCAAGTTTCCAATTAATTTTTCCTAGTCGTTTCAACGTTTCATGACAGTCATGTGCATGATGATAAGAATCCATGGTAAGCATGAAATCATCAGCAGGTCCATAGTGAGTTGGCCACAAACATTATTATAAACCTAACAAAAACTTACTTTTGTCAACGTTACACAGCTAGTAAAAATCGTTCCAGATTCAACTGACCTAACAGCTGTCCTCATAAGTGCACACTTAATTGGCAGCCACCTGCCATGTATTCTAATTGTTCTAGCATCATTGATAACAATAATTTAAATGCAAATAAGTGCATTTTTGTGCACGACATAAGATATGCCACATTATCCATTCTAGCTGAGTAAGGGTTCTTTAACTGAACACAAAAAGCTCAAGGACATTCAGTAGCATTAAAAAGTTAACCTTGTGCAAAATTACAAAAAAAAAAACAAAAAACTTTCAATCCAAATAAAATTCAAAATAGAATCTACAGCTATTATCCAGTAAAGCAGATAAAATATTTTTCAATATTTTGGATCAAAAGGCATAGGGCCCAATTCTATTTTGACATCAGCCATGTGTCTGTCTGTGTTCCTGCCTGATCGGCTCCACTTCCTTTCCCTCTGTGGTCGGGGTCTGGCCCGCTGTTGCTTACGCTGTTGCTGCTTTCCTCGTGGCTCCTCTTTAGCATCTGTGTCAGATCGCTCAAAAGGCCTGCTGTGGAGAAGCACACAAAAGTCAGGGACTGTAATGGCTTAAATATCTGAGTGATGTGTTTTGCACTCATATGTACAACTTGGAACATGACTAGGGAAGAGGGGAGAGAGCTCACCTTGGACCATAGCTTTTCGAATAAGTGTCTCCAAAGAAGTGCCTGTACACATAGTCATCAAGATCTTCAAACACATCATCATCGAGGCCGTGATACTCATGCATGTCCTCCAGATAGTCTTCCACCCCGCTCACAAAGTCTGTGAACAGCATCTGGTCGTGGATAAACACACCGTTGTGGAAGAAGTTGTTGATGAATTTCTCCAGTTCTTTCCAGTGGTGGAAGTGGTCAACCTCTTGTTGCAGGTAGCTTTGAAGAAGCTGGTGGAATTCGTCTGCTCTTATCGGCTCCATGGCTTTGTTGAAGAGACTCATGGATTCTTGGTAGGCACAGTCGAAAACCCCAGAACAACCTTTGGGAGCCTTGTGGGTGTTTGTGTCGCGATCTTCATGAACCTTACCCCCTGATTTTCGAGTGTTTTGGTTGCTCTGGAAAGAGTCGTCTGTGGATCGGTGTGGGTGTCTGTGGTGAGGCTTGTGCCACCTGTGCTGCCATGATTCTTTTGCATCCTTTTCGTCAAATCTCTTGCTGTAAGACCCTCTGGCCTTGTTAAGCAAAGTGGAGGCTGAGTCCTTGAAGTGGCGGAAAGTTGATTTGACAGAATCAGAGAATTTCCTCAGGTTCTCCTTCACAGCCTCCTTGGCTTTCTTAATCTGCTCTTTGTGGTGGTGAACAAACTCCTTGGTTGAGTTCTTGACAGCATCAAATGTCTCTTTCACCTTACCTGCCATGCTCTCTTTAGCTTTTTTAACTTTGGACTGAGTGTCTCCTTTGGCCCTCTCCTCTTTGCTTTCCACGTACAGCCTCTCCCACAGGTCAGAGCGCTGCTGCTCAAAGCTCAGCTTCTTCTCCAGCTCCATCAGACGAGACTGTAGCTCATCTGTCTCTGCGCTGGCTTCCTCCCCAGCCCTGGCGCTGCGACTGCTCCTCTGAGTCAACTCTTTCCTCAACCTGTCTGTAACCTTTCTCTCCTTGTCAAGCTCCTTCCTCAGTGTCTGGACTTCAGCCATCAAGCCTTCCCTCTGGCCCAGGACGCTGTGGATCAGCTGCTTCTCCTCCTCCAGCTGCACTTTCAGCCTCTGGTTTTCCGACAGTATGGAGTCAGAGCCGGCTCCCCTGTCCTCTAGTTCCCTGATCTTAGAACGCAAGTTTCTCAATTCCTCCTGCAAGGTGGACAGAGACTTCTCCTCGTGTTCCAGGGAGTTCTTCAGCAGCTGATTCTCAGCCGTCACCTTCTGCTGCCAAGACGCCATGTTAGTTCTCTCCATCGCTGTCTTTTTCAGCTGATTTTCCAGCTCATCCCTCTGGGTCTGATTGAGAAAAGGGGAGAAAAGGAACCAGTTGTGGCTCATCAAAGTCATGGCTAAATGGGTCATCATTAAGTGGTCAAAATTTCCAATCATAATGAAAATTATTTTGCATCTGATTAAGAAGATGAACAAGAAAATAAAATGCAAAAGCTAATGGTATTTAATTGCAGGTTGACTTGCAAACCCTGTATTCTTCCTGCCAGAAATGACCACTTTTTCATTTACTGTGTATTTGTTTTCTACCTTCAAAGTGAAACATGGGATTGCAGGTTACCTGAATCTGTGCCAGCTTGAATCTGAGATCCTGGTTCTCTTTTGTAATCCTATCCATGATTCCGGTGATTGACAACACTATGTCATGTTCATCTAGGTCTTCACTCAGACTCTCAACCACATCCTAAAAGTGTGAAAACACCATCACCAGTGTGAGCACAGCACTCCAGTAAGAAGCTATAGTCATAACACCATACCGATATGAAGACTGGTGTTTCTAATACTGGATATAAAAGCAAATGATATTCATTCTATATCTTAATTTTGGGCCACCCAACCAATTATCAACATTGTTGATTATTTGGCTATACAAATTCATGGTGGGACAACAGTTTGAGAAAACCTAGACATTCAGATAAAGAATTCTGATATGTGTCTGTTATTAATAATGTACTCTTGAACAACAATGTTCAATCGCTCACGGCCACATGTGTGTATCCCCATGGAGGACTTTGGAGCTTTAGCCAAAATAGTTCTTGTAAAAAAATTTTAACACCTATGGGTTTTCACCAAATGAGTTCTTGCAAAAGGTGAGAAGAGGGACATTTTGGCAAAATAATAAATAAATACAAATAAATTGATAGATGCGGCCAAACCCCACTGTATTTCTTGGCTCAAAAATATTGGCGAGCAAAATTTGACTTATAATATCATGTAAAATTTTGTATACCCCCACAGACACATAAGTTGTGAAAACTGTCTCACTGATTGTCTCACTGACCTGGTTTGTGAAAAGTTCTTCTTTCAAACGCTGCTGAAGCAGATCCCTGATGTCACCAAGCTCATTCTCTCTGATTTTCTCCACAGTTTTGTGTCTCTCTTGAACCTGGACTGTGCCTATAAGGTCAGAAAAGAGTTTATAAAAGCATTTATAACAATTATCTTTTCTACAGATGTAGAGAAGATTATAGGCCAAGCCTGTATGCCTTAAAAGTGCAGTTAAAAGGTATATTTTTGCAGTTCAGATGAATCAGACTGTATGTGGCAGCAGACAGCAGATGGCCGCTTTTGTGGCCCCGTGTTTAATCATTTACCTGCATAAACACATTACCATCCAGTCCAGTGACTTCAAGTATTCAACACCCTTGACATTTTTCCACATTATGCGGTGTGGCAGTCAGGATTAAAATAAATTGGAATTTTAAGCACAATAACTCACAGTGCTGAAGGTTTTTTTTTCCTGTTCAGATGTTTTTACAATTTAATTAAAATGGAAAGCTGAAATGTTTAAGGCAGTAAGAGATCAAACTTTAAATGTCTCTGCAACTTGTCTGCAGTCCACTTGTGGTCAGTTGAATTCACTGGGTATATTATAGCATGTTTATTAAGGACAAATAAGTGTTTGTAGAATTCAGGGACCGGATTGTGAGGGGGCACATAGATAGTGCAGGGTATGAAACAATTCATAAACTGTTTGGTTTACAAAACCACAGCCTACATGAAAACTGTGGAACTGCCCAGACATTTCCTCGTGCTGGTCAAACAACCAAACTGACCAACCAGGCACGAAGGACCTTGGTCAAGGAGGTATGTATAAAGCCAAAGACGGAAACTATTCATCACACATTTAGTATAAAGTCTGGTGGTGGCAACATGATGTGAGTGTAATTTTTAGTGGCGGGGACTGTGACACAAAGACAAAGGGAACCATGAACGGAGCCAAATACAGGCAAGAAGAACCTAACAGAGAGTGCCAAAAACCTTAGACAAGAATGATGATTTATGTTTGATCCTGAGCTTTGAGGCAAATCCACACTGGAAAGTCTCTGAGTGGGTCAGCCAAAGCAAACACTTGAATCCACTGAAAATCCTTTAGGATTGCTGTTCACAGATGCTTCCCATCCAACTTGACTAAGCTAAAAGCAATTAGTCATTTCTGTATTTCTCCATAAACTGCCAATCATGTTAGTCCTATTTGGTTAATTGTTTGCAAAAATATGTGTTTTGGCTTCAACACCACAAATAAGGAAAAAGTATGGAATACCTTCTTAGGTCAGTGTACATCCTCTGGCTAAACAAATAACATTTAACATACTGTGCATTCAATCCACCTGCAGTGCTCAATTTCTTTTTAAGTACATTTTCTGCATCAGCAGTGGAACCAGCAATTCTGTGTTGAGGCTTTTACCATAGAAGTGACCAAAGCCCATGCTGACGGCTACGACAAGGGCCAGCAGGATGCATGTGTTGAGGGTGCTGCTGACATGACGCTGCACAGGCTGGGTCACAGTGGGTGGTACTTCAGTCTGCTCCTCCCTGTGCGCCTCCTCTCTGACCTCTTCCTCCTCCTTCTCCTCCTCCTCCTCCGCACTTGGACCAGACTCCCGTGCCTCTTCCTCAGGTTCTGTCACTATGCTGGTGGTACTCTTCCTCAACCTTCGTCTCCGCACAACGGTACTGGTGCTCCCTACTGCTTCATCCTCACTGCTGCTGGAGTTGGCCACTGCAGGCTGCTGCACTGGAAAAACTACAGCACAACACACGGATCAGGTTTGCAGCGGTTAGATGCTGCAAAGAAATTATTGGAGAAGAGTTCCAAACAAACTTAGCATGCTGGGAAATCATGCTTAAGTAAATTTAAACATGCACAGAACAAATACTACGGCTTGACATATGACAACAAGTTGATTCAAAGACATAAATAGTGATCAGAATAAACAACCCATGGAGCAGTTCTATATAGATTATCAGTTTAGAGCCATCTGAATGATTTCAAGCACTCTCGGCAAAAACTGGAACTGCACAGGATTTAAAAGTGAAAGTTCAAGTTCAATATTTATTGCTGCTTACATGTGATTTAATATGTACTAATTTACTGCTAAACTCTAAATGTGTGCAAAGATGCAACACTGCAATAATGTCTGGTGCACCATGGGAAATATTCCTAACAATTGTCTGTTCATGACTTTATTTCTGAAATATTTTTGAATATATTCATCACAAGGCAGCCAGTGCAAAACAGGTCAAACCAAACCAAAACAGACATTCGATCAGTACCATGTGAGACAACTGGATATAAAAGCCCATTTGTTGGTAGAAAGTTTTTCATTCACTTAATATGGTATGAAAAGAACAAATTAATAATCAAATGAATTAATGAAACTCAGTAGAGCTAATCCCACTGGTCCAGAAAGAGCACCACCAGAAGTGGGTGTGGCCGTGTGTCAACCAACTTGGAAAAAAAAAAAAAAAAAAGTAAAAACATATGGCCCAATCAATGTGAGAACCTTGTGCCAAAATTTTGTGCTGCTATGCAACTTTGTTGGGAAGTGACTGTGACTTTTGAAATGTGAATCAGGTCTTTATAATTTAAAAAAAAAAAAACAAAAAACAAAAAACAAAAAACTGTAAAACAAAACAAAACAAAAAACAGAAAATGATGGAAACCTAGCCAAAAAAAAGTTAAATAAATAAATAAAATGATTGTGAAATTAAAAGGACAATGATTGTAAAAAAAAAAGAAAAAAGAAAAAAAAAAGGGAAAAAAAACATAGTTGCAATGATTATGATTCTATATTTAAAACCAAATTACAAGATACCCTCAAAAGGACTGAAGGGAATTTTGTTCAGATAGTGAAATGAAACCTTTGAGAACAACGGGAATTCTTCATTATTTTAATATAAACTAATCTGTTTATATTGCTCACTTCAGAATCAAACTCAGACAGACATACAAAAGACCAAGTCATGCACACACATTTCAAGAAAGTGTGAGAGGAACTACACTTTTTGTTCAGTGGCAGCTGCAACACGCTTTAGAGAAAGCACAAACTTGTTCACACCATCAGACAACATTTGTCCCTGACAGCAACTTATCAGGGTTAGTCCTGGGACACTCCTGAGCAAGATTAGCATACGGTCATATTCACTGCAATATCAATTAGGCAACCTGGGAAAGAGTGGTTTCCAGACAGCTGGCTTTTCAGATGGCAGCCTAAATTCCACAGACTCTGTGGAAGCCTCCATTCACTCAACATCGAACCTGATTTAATAAGGGAAAAACAGGAAGGAAGTTTTGTATTGCAGTGGTTCTCTTTTTGTTGTAATATTCTGTCCCTGCACTAATAATATGCATTTCTCTGTATGCAACCTTGGCTTTTAAGTGGAACATTACACGAGCTTATTCAGTGAAAACATTACAGTGTGCTACTGAGTGTTTAGTGCAGCAGTCCTACCTGTCTCCACAGGACTGAAGGTGTACTGGCTGCTAGACGAGGTGCCAAGGTAGAAATCCTCACTGACCGCTGCCTCTTCCTCCACCGCTGCATGTTCATCCTCCCTCAGGTCACCGAGAGTCACGATGTCTGAGTGGTCGCTGGAGGACCACAGGGTCACATGCTCTTTGCCTGGAGGGCCACATCCGGCCTGCAGAGGACATGTTCAACATGGTTGGCATGGAGACAGAGGTAATCAGGCAGCGTGGGGTTTCACAAGAATTTAGATTATCTTCATCTCACCTCAGAAGACAGCGTCTCGTCTAAGGTTTGCTCCTTCAGATTGTCATCAAGTGCATCACCACCCTTCTTCTCAGCACACCCAGCTGAAATAAACCACAGTGAATATAATTTCTGTGACCATTAATAAATAAATGTGTAAACTGTGATTATAAAAGAGCTGTATAGTAAAACTGCGAATACATGAAGTGGTCATGAAGAAATACATGTCAACACCTGCTAACATGTAAGAGTGGTGGCTGTCAGACTTGTTTTAAAATCCAATCCAATTCATGCCATTTTAGGCCATTTTACCTCAAGTTACCCACACGGGAACTATATTAATCGTAAATATAGAGCTTTGGATCACATTTATTTGGGTGCACTTTGACACTTTTTCCTTGGTTTTGAATTATTACGTATTAAATGAACCTCCATACTACATAAATCTCAGACATATCAGAAACTGTATGGCCATAAAGCCCAGGAAGGGAACAGCTGAGCACTTGCTGTTTCTTACCATCAGATGGGGAGGCAGGTGAGTCCTGCGGCTGCGGCTCCTCCGCTGCAGGACTCTCTAACAGCTCGGCCCCATATTCCACTGTGGCCTCCGGCCCCAGGGTCTCAATATCTGAGCCCTTGCAAACACAAATATAACATGAGCTACTACTGAGCATGACAAGACAAAAGAGTTATTTGCAAAATCAAACTTGATGGCACCTACCCAAATAGACATTGGCCTGCTCTATAATACTAATCAATGACAGTCTTGGACATATATGCACACTTAAGCTAGAATGGAAACATTTTTTAGCTTTTGTAGGCCAGATTCTATCCAAAATATTAGAAAAATAAAGACTCCTTTGACATACAGAATATTAAATACTAAATATTTTGTTGACCAGCAGGAGGGACAAACAGGTCAGTGTAGGTAAACAGGTGAAAATAAGACATCTAATATGTTTCTCACACTTGATGGCAATTGGCTGCAAAAAATAGGTCACTTGGCTAGGAAATACATTCAGCTAGAAATTACATCTAAACCACACTACCATTGTACAAAAAAGGTTCTCAGTTTCTACCAAAAATACATTATGAGTAAAATACGAGTATTTATTATTGTTGCAATCACATCTGTCATGCAAAATTAACATAAAAACAGATCAAACAAACAGATGATACAAGAGACACAAAACATGCAATTAAATCCCTCAGTTCAATACTGCAAGTACCTTTCATAAGAAAGAAGGAATAATTACCAGGACAGTTGAGAAGCAATTTCTCACTGAACTAATTGTCAATTTAGCCTCAAGTCTTACTAATTAATTTTCAGTATTAACCCTTCTTCTATTTGGCAATACCCCTTATATACCAGTACATTAGAGTAAATGAAACTTTAAAAAGTATCTGTAATACATATATAAAGATATAGTATCAAATAAAGACAGATGGGATCAGAGGTCAGGAAACATAGTTCATACCTCATTACTTATAATAGTCCAGCCACAGGATGACTCTGCATCACTCGAGGTCTCTGACATTGTTGTCAGTTGTAAGCAATAAAGGAATCTAAATGGGGAAAAAAGGTTCGGCACTGTAAACAACCATGGGCTATGGTGATAAGACCTTTTTTTAATGTAAGACTAATGAAATGACTTGTGGCTTGAGTTGTTGCGCAATATCCCAAACATAAGGTAGGTATTGATATGACACAAGTAAGAGAATCCCCAAATATTGCTGCCAATTACAAAATTACACAAAAAAATGTAAAGAAATATTTTTCCCCCATTAATCTTACCTAGGCTTCAGCCAAACAACCTCACCATGTCACTGTTATTTGCTCTGTTTACTTGTGCCTGGACTCTGCATGCAAGTAGTGAAACCAAAAGGCCGTGGCAGAGGGGAAAGCACCTAAAACCTGAGCTGGCTGCCAAAGGTAGCACTGGAGGCACACTTAGTTCAAAATGACCAAGAAATGTTACAAAATTCAAATTATGACGCGTTCCTTCACTTTCCTAAAAAATATGTCAGCAGATACTATTAAAATATCACATTCATACGTATATTTGTAGGGGTAAAGACTAAAATCATGCATTCTTGTTTAGTGTAATAGTTGTGTCTTTGGATAAAGCTAGAAAGCTTCATGTCAGCTAGCTAGCTAACTTTTTTTGTATCCATGTCGCAAGATTCCACTTTATTTGAGTTTATGTCATTTGTGATACCCACTTTAGACTTCTGTCTTCATCTTAATGTCTTAATACTGTCATGAAAAACAGTTACGAGTTGATGAGCTGGATATTTAGGAGCAGCTCGGCAAACAGATGGCTTGCTACAACTCTTGGGAGGGTGCAGACAAATAAAATAAATTAATAAATGGCAAATGGTAAATGACACATTTACTGTAATTTTAGCACTGTTAGAGACGTTGGCCAGTTCAAGCTGATCATGGTGGTGGCCTGCATGTGTTAATTAAGAGGCCTTTTTCACAGCAGCCATGTTGACATGGCCTAGCAGGTAAACACAGGTGTTACTGATGACACCGATTCAATATCATCAGTAACACCTGTGTTTACCTGCTGGTTCCTGTCAACATGGCTGCTGTCAAAAAGTACCAGCATGGCAGCTACGGCTGGGCGTCAGTCAATTAAATGCTGGGAAGAAAACAAACAAGCAGCCAGAAACAGCGCCCTCCAGCGGAGCACAGAGCACTAGCACAGAGCTGGCAGATGATGCCTCCAGTGTCGAGCGCGGCCTGCGGCTGACAAACAACACATGTTTACAGTAAACAACCTGACAACAGCGGCTCTAGCAGCGCATTGACGAGCCGTAGCGACATTAGTGAGCGCAGGGCCGCCGGTAACGATATTAGTGAGTCTCAACTTGGCAGTAACGTCACATCTCAGTGCACAGTTTGATACACGTTACACCATGACGTCAGCTTAACGGCCGCAGCGGCTCGAGAGAACCAACTGCTACATTCAAAAGGTGAAGAGCCAAGCTTACCTGTCGCGTGGTGCCCGACGACTTAATTGCAAGCGGCTCCGAGACTATTGCAGTATGCCCTTAGCCTAAATTATCCATTAACAACAGTGTGTCGCCGACAGGCCGGAGGGGGCCTGGGAAATGTAGTTTTATAGCAGAACCGCTAACGACGCTGCGCACGCCTTCTCCCAACCCTGGGAACGACATTTCCCATGGTGCAGCTGGCACGTCGCGTGACCAAACAAGAGCAGGAGAGGTGGAGCAAACTTATGTGACAACAAAAACACTGCAGCCCCGACAAAAACAAAAACGAGGAAGTGTGACAAAGCACGCACAGCTGTTATGGGTTGCAACATGTTGTGTACTGCGCTGGCAGCCATGACGAAGCAGCGCGGGGAGGCAGCCAAGCACAGGGAGGGAAACATGGCAAGGGCACTTATTAGGATGCACGTGTGTGTGTGTGTGTGTGTGTGTGTGTGTGTGTGTGTGTGTGTGTGTGTGTGTGTGTGTGTGTGTGTGTGTGTGTGTGTGTGTGTGTGTGTGTTGCGAGGAGAGCAGAGGAGAGAAGAGCCGCCAGCTCGGACGGCTCCTCGTGTGTCCGTGCAGGGTTTCTGCCAGGGAGCCAGCCGCCCCGAGCAGCTGGTGCCTCGGGTCTGGCAGGCCGGCCTCCGCTGGCACGCTCATTGTACATTTCCAGATGAGGTGACACGAGATAGGCAGTAATAAAGTCGTCACGAGACTGCAGCCGTGCCATTTAATAATAGAAACTTCACTGCTCACTCTTCATAACCACTACATGTCCCTCTGGTGTTTATCATCGCACGGCTCAGTCACAAACTACACGCCATTCTGTGCAACATGCATCCAAATGCAAAATATAAAATAGTTTTGCATTTATTATGAACTTTTGTAAACTTTATAAATTTTAGTAAATATAAAAAAAAATGCATGTTAATATACTCAATACTGAGATGAACTACTACTACCTGAGTAAGATCATTGTGCAGAGAAGCAATCTCTTGCTGATGTATCCATCAATCAAGATGGTTTGCCCCACAGATTTTTTTTTTTTTTTTTAAATTAATAAACGATAAAATCTTTTCAAAATAACTCCAAAACATAATTTTCCTGTTCATGTTCTGGGGTATAAAATCCCCTCTCTCTCAGAGCCACAGAGGAACATTTCAATACATGAAACATTAAAAATAGCTGTGTTTGAACTTTTTTTTGTTTTCTCAGAGCAGTACATGGCTGACAGCAGGAATTAGGAATAGAGCATACATTTCTCAGCAATAAAAACCTTAGTGTGGCACAGTGGTGGTTACTCGTATTATTCATCATTTTAATTAATATACAGAGAGGTTTGTGGATTCATCTCTTTCTAGAGATTGGTTTAAAGTTGGTCTTCTCTCTAGAAAACTATTCAAAAAGTTCAAAACTTGCCAATGCTGATGTTTTGGTGCTTTTACAGCAAATACAGTACTCTTTGTTTTTGCTTGGCCATGCTCATTTAAACTGTGTTTTACATAAACCTGAGAGGTCATATTACTTGTACATGTCAAAATATCACAAGAAAGATTTATAGGTTTTTCTCAGAATTTTTTTTTAAAAACATCTGACCATTGGAGGGGACGCCGGAGCTGAATGTCACAGGAAGGGAAATAAGAAAATGAATAGGGAAATACTGTTTTGATTTATTCTGACAATTGGCTCATAATACATCTTACAATAATGTAATACATACTGATTATTCAGCTCTGGAGGCTTTAAATCATACTGCTTTCTGGAGATACATCAGAAACAGGGCTTTTTATATCAATAATTTTGTTAAAATAATTCAAAATATGTATGCAGTGTTGTTTTAAAGCCACACTTTAGTCACTGATATGAGTTAATCATTCATATAAAATAAATAAACTCATGCTTTTTGTTGAAAAAGGACCTGTTAAGACTATTTATTGGTGGTTAGTGCATTTTGAATAGAAATCCACCTTTCCAATATACATATAGTTTTGTATGTGTGTTTGGTGCATGACTGAATGGGTTAATGTGTGTTTACAACCCCACACACAAGAGGTAAGTTTGTATATAATGTGAATGAATGAAATGAAACACAACTGTAGATGCTATTTCTATATTTTATTTAAACTTGGAATTGTCCTTTTTCTTTAATAATTAACCACTGTATAAAATCTCCTAACAAAACATTTTTTGGCAGAAACATTCTTGTAGGTAATTCCAATGTAGGACAAAGACAAACTGATAAAACATACCAAAACATTAACACAAAAATATCAGAAACCATAATAATTACAAAAGGTACATTCAATTTTCAAAACTTGATACTTGCTTTCACTTCAAGGTGGAGCAGCAGCGGGTTCCCCTGAGTTTAACCGTAAATGTCCCGTGCTGCAGCACACGTGCAGCCATCATAGCTTTGACAGAACACAACGTTACTGCACGAGGGAGAACAGAGCAAGTGGATTCAGTCACATACTGAGCTCTGTTTCGTCCCTCCAAATTCACATGCTAAGGAAGGAACATCATTTCAATATAACACCATTAATGAGACAAAAGAGACACAGGACAGCATCCCGCATCCCTTCTTACAGCCTGACCTCCATCTCATGGACACTGACCCAAATGTATTGCATCTGATTCTGTCATGACAACAATAGAAGCTAAAATAAAAGCCTGAGGTAGCAATTAAATACCTGCACGGACTCTTAAAGGCCCAATTCAGAACATCTTCAAGTACAATGGCCACATGTGGCATTATAATGATGTGACAATGCATTTGTGTCTGCAGTTTTTGCAAAGTGAGAGGTGAACATCTTGTCATTGCTCATGCTGCACAAATCACCAGCTGCCAAACACAGATACAACATTTTGTTGTTAAGCATAAACCAGCATGAAAGCAAAGAACGGGGCTGCTGTGAAATTCTGGATTGAGCCATTAAGCGCTACTAACACAGGATGGCAGACTCCTCTCAAACACCTACAAGAAAAGGGGTATTCATTTGAAATAATACACTTTAGGATTTCAGTTTTTAAACAATGAAAAACTGTGATATGGGTAAAATCAGGATGCAAATGATGCCACTGTGGTAACAATAGCCCATTCTTCTCCTTTGAATGAGGCTAATAAAATGAAGGAAAACTGACTTTGTGGGAAAGACATTATCACTCACAAGCACAGTGTACCATGTTCATCTCACTTTGTCGTCCAGTGGAGACACATCACAGAAGTTTTCAAATGACAAATCATGTAGGTATGAGAACACTGAAAATGACAAAATATCACACAAAGATAGTATGCATTTAGATTGATCTCTTACCAATATGCAACGGTGACCTCAAAAAAATCTTTGGTTTACATTGTTTGCTCTTCAAAAGAAAGTTAATCTGATTGTGTCGCCTTTCATGCAAAGTCTTCCCAGTTGTTCCCCTGATTGAATCCTCTCGAGTATCCTCTGATTGAAAACACAGCCGTGTGCCACGTTTGTGCACCCACTGACTTTTTGCACACTTTGTTGCTCTTGGTGCTACAATGTAATTCAAAACTGCAAGTTTCACAAGTCTTGTGAATGATGCTCAAATATTTGTGAGTGACTGTAAGGCAATTGCATTCTACATTTGTTTTACTGAATTATATACCTACAGATACATTTTGTAGTTTTTGTTTTTCATCATTGTTAGACTATACAACTTTGTATACAAAGGAACACCAAATACAGTTTTAAATTATTTATATATTTATATAATTATTTTTTTCATTAACAAGATGAGCACAAAAAAATCAAGGGATGCACATTTGCACATGGCTGCACTGTTGCAGTAAGGATTGAATCAATAAAATATTTTCTATATAACTCCATATAACTTTCACCTACAATGTACACACGACTACTGGCAACAGTATATCTCTCGGAGGACATCTACAACTGGAAAATTTTGTGACTGTGCATGAAATCGATTATAATTGTCACTTCATCCATTGAGTGCCTGGGAATCCTTTGAGCACTTTTCTTAGAGTTCACCCGCATCGCAACTCTTTTGGTCCCAGGACAAGGCCACAAATGTGCAAGGCTTTGTTTTTAGGAGCAGCATCTCAACTGATCTCTGAGGCTGTGTCATCTTTGGTCTAATCATGCATAAGAATACCTCACACCACTCATTAACCTTTTGCCAGAGATCAGTTGAGAGATTAAAAGAAATCAGGGAGCAAACAACTCTTTGGATCATAACATCGGTCACCGCTGCACATTGGTTGATGATACAAAACTACTTGACAGACAAGTGCTAATCTTTATCTACTCTACAGTAAAGCATAAACAAGCTGAAACAAAAGAACTACACTGTGTACTCAGTAGTACATATCTTCTAACAAAAATATAGATTCTTTTCATGGAGGTAAAATGTAGTTTCTTGATGTTCATTCAATTCTTCACTTTCATCTCTGATTAAACACTCCCGTTCCTTTTCAACAATCATACTTCATAGTCGTTGCATCCTCATGTGGAGGCTCTCCCTCAGAAAGATTAGACTTTGTTATTTGCATCTGAGGGATGTTTTCCACATTAAGGCCAATCATAAAGCTTAAAGAACCGTCATGCCAATACAAGCACTTTTGGTATGTATTCTTGCATGATTATAAAAAGGAAGGAAGTCAAAGGAAGGAAGTCAACAAACAAAGCCTGTTGTGCAGACATCATTCCAACTGAAATTAAACTAAAGTTTTGGGGAGTTTTTTTCATCTGAGAGGAGGGCAGCACAAGGGTCTGAACAATATTTCAGAGTTACATTCATAGCATTTCTATTAGGCAATTAAGCACTAGAGCAGTTTAGCACTGAGAAGATACCCTGTCAGTTTACCATGTAACACTACATGACTTTTCAAACGTACTAAACCTTGTTCCCTGAGTTTAGGAAAATAATAAGACAATAAAATAATTTGTTTAACGAGGTAGTATAAAACAGGAAATGCAAGGGCAACTGCACACTGACATACAAAACAAAAGCAGACATTCATAATTTTTCCTCCCACACCATTACTCTAATGGATAAAATGAAAAATAAAATCCTTGTTAATACTGGCTCATTATGACCTCAGCAGCATCTGAGGAGGTAAGTAACTGTGTCTCTTATATCTCAATCCACATGATAGGAGGGAAGAGAAAAGAGATACACAGCTTTAAGTGAAAGCTGCAGCGCCCTTACAATCCAATTATTCAGAACAAAGGAGGAGGAAAAACACAAATTGGGATGACTAACATGGTAACCAGAAAAAGCCATCAGGAAGTATCAAATGTTATGTAGCTGAGGCAACCCATTACATAACAAAAGTATAAGCAGTTATTAAATATACAGAGGAAGTTTACCCGGAGGCAAACTGAGGTAGATAATCAGCAAAAGGACTCACGCTTCCCTTTTGCTCCAGTGATAAACTCTCTTAAATAATGTCAGAAATGTAACAGTCATTCTTTTTTTTTTTTTTTTTTTTACATTTTTGACAATCTTTTTTAACATTCATGGTGGGTGAGATTTTTTTTTTCAAAAGCATACACACAAAGAGAAAACAGAGAAAAAAGAGAGAAAGACTTTCATTGAAAGAAGACAGTAAAAGAAATCCTGTGACCCCCTACTTGCGCCTGATACCTCCATAGACTGTCGCTGGCTTCCTGTTCACTGTCTGTTAGAACAATAGAGGATAAACGGTGAAGACAGGAGGGCTCTCTCTTTTGTTTCTTTCTCCCTCACACTCACAACAACACTCAAGGCCACGGCATACTCAACGCAAAGTTTTTGCAGATTTGCACAGACTAAAGAAGTTTCTTGTTCACTGAGTACACGTAACATTTCTGTGCCAACATTTTATGGTCAACAAAACTGCTTGGGAAAAATCAACTTTGATGTAAATATGCCATAACCTTGACACATACACACACACACACACACACACACACACACACACACAAACACAGCCAAACAAACACACACACACACACATATACACGCACTCACTCAAACACACACACACACACACACTCATACACAAGCACACACATTTAGAGAGAAAGTGCAGGCTGAGAACTGCTCTGTGTGTCATGGTGACGGCAGCCATCCTCAGCAGCCTCTGTTGCCTTCAGGTCAGGCTGGCCGCTCTCTTTCAGCTGACCTGTCTGAGCCGGGGCGCTGCTGTCCAACCCCCCGCTGTCCTCCGTGCTCAGAGATGAGGGCCGGCTGCTGGGACCAGAGGACAGGTTGGTCATCTCTGTCTCGTCGTGAGAGTAACGGCCTGAGTCGCCTGTGGCATGGCTGCCCTCGCTGTTGGAGGAGCCCTCGGTGTCGCCGTGGGGTCCCAGCAGCACCTGCAGGGTGGTGGGCTGGTGGGGATCTGTGGACAGCTCCTCTTCATAACACAGCATCGTGGTACCCGGCTTGAACGAAGCGTCTCCGTGTCTGCTGCTCTGCACCTGAAATGAAGTGCTTTTTAAGTTAGATGCTGTTGAACCTCTGACAGACTAATGTTGCTCTTTCATTGGACACGTTATATAGGGACGCCTGCGACCCAACCTGACGTCATTATCAACCCTGCAGAGCAACAATCTGAAAAAAAAAAAAAAGGTTCACCCAAAATATATACTTGCATACTACATGGTTATGGTTGTGAGGAAATCAAACCACACAAGTTTACATGTGAAAAACTCCAGCTCTTTCCAGCTCTTTCCAATAGCAATAACACAGATACACAACATAATCCACAGCCCTTAAGGGTAAAGAGTTTTGTTCAGAACTATTTCTTGCCAAAGAACACCGGCCGACTGTATTTATCTGCCTCAAAAGAATTCAAGGAAGATAGATAAAGGGGTAAGGGGCATTGCGGGATCATTTCAAACACTCGAGAGGCAGGCACTCCTCATTCTCAATCTTACCTGCACCGCCTTAACATTCTTTTTCTCCTCATTGGGGAAGCAAAACCATTTCTTCTTCCTCTCACTATTGGGAAGAACTGGTCCAAGACTGTTGATGATTAGATTTGTTCCACCCTATGAATTAAAAAGTATAAAAATACATGGAAAGGCATTAGCCTGAGGTAGGACTTACCATATTATACTTTACAACACAGTGTCAAACATTCTTTGTTCTGTAATGTGACTGATATGACATATTTTGTCCACTATGTGTTTAGCACCTTGGCATCAATGAAATGGTCTTCAGTCATCATGGGAACCATCACTTCCATGTTCTCAGCCTGTCCATCAGGGCCCAAATGGTGCGCAGTGGCACCAGAGGTGCTAGCTCCTTGCCTGTACGTCTTAACAGCTGAAAATTTCCTGCAGACAAACAAAAACAACATCACTGAAGACAGAATATACTGAAGAAAAAAAGGGTAAATTTTTCCCAGGTACCCCTGCAAAGAACAGTGAGCACTTCTGTCACTCACTGTGTCGTACTTACCTGTTTTTGCCCCGACAGACAATGATGAAAGCACAGATGATTATGCAGATCAATGCGATGCAGACTCCCACAATGATCCCTGTCATTGACTTTTGGTCCAGGTGGTAGAAGCCATCAGAAAAGACTGCAAAGCATGAGGTCAAAATGATCAGATGAACCCATGTTAATCAGTACAGTCTGAGGTGTAGAAGAATTTCCAGGCTTGTGAAAAGATAGAAATAATTTTGTCCTGATAATGTTGAATAAGTTAAAAAAAAAAAAAAAGCATGAGTGATGCATGTGAGTGGAAGACAGGTCAGAGAAACACAGATAGTCACTGACCTGAGGTGTGTGGGGAGCCATGGGAGAGGCGAGGAACATGACCGGAGGATAAACCCTCAGGAGGGACAGCCAGCTCCACCGTGTGAGAAAACGGTCCATCACCCATCTCGTTGGATGCAGAAACTTTCACCAAGTAAACCTGTTGAGGCTTCAGGTTTTCCAGCAGCGCCATGGTGATGCTCCCTGTCAATGAGATTTATCTCTGCTGTTCAACTGTATCTTGTTCATATTTTTATAAAAAGCTTTTTGATTTGATTTGATTTTTTGATTTCTTTTTAAACCTGTGTTTTTTGAGTCTTTCACACAAGATGATCACACGCATTAAAAAGTAAACCCCAAGCTCAAATCTCATCCCTTTTTCTTTGTTTCAAAATGCCCAAAATATTTGGACAAATTAAGATTATCTTATCAATAAAGGGACTATTTTTGTATGTAATTTACAATTCTTGCTGTAGAATGACTTCTACATGCTTGAAAAAGGTTTCAGGATTTCAGTTAATATCAGATAACTTTGAAGCAGTATGTGGGTGAGATAAATGAGAATAGAATTTTGAGTTCATTAATGAGAACATAAGGAGTACACATTAATTAAAGATATAAATATAGGGACAGAGTTTGGTAATAGTTGGGTGCTTTCTTATTATGTTGCATATATGGATTTTTGAGAATTTACTCCAACTCGCTACTTGGACACTGAATAAATCTGTGTGATAATATGTGCAAATAGAAATTGAAATGCAGTTGAATTGTACATTCAAAATGGCTAAAAATCCAGTGAAACTGAAACTGGCAAATATGTCATTTCACATCCAATAAAGAGGAACTAAAAATGCACTTTGCTGTCCAAATACCACCCATTCAGTTGTATGGAGTGAGGTTCGTTTGTATGCTTAATCTATACACAGTTCCTTATCATTTCTACAAACTGAGAGTGGCCACGTCAAACTGTGGTCAAATATTTTTGTTCTGTCTATGGACTGCTTCAAAGGAAATTTAACTTGTAGCCCTTTTTCACAGCAGGGATTTTGAAATGCAGTAGTGTAGCAGCACCCTTTCAGTGAATAAGCATGAACGACACCAGGGCCCTGGCTCGGTTAGACCTAAATGGGACAGAACCTTAATTAATATCATTGGAAACACACTTTTACCCTGCTGTTCATATCAAAATGGCTGCTGTGGAAAAAGTCTATTATAGAAAGAGCTGCAGTGAAATCCAAAGTAAAAAAATCACAGATATCTACCATTATTTTGCCCCAGGTAAGAAAACCCAAGGGTTATATCAAAACATGGCTTTAGGTAAACATGTGGAAGTCATGCATGGTTACACATGGAGTCTTCCTATGAAACATAACCACTCTTAATTAAGTGAAATATTCTGATAGACTATTTCTGACACAAACTCTTTGAGGTTTCTCTGAAACAGGAGAGTCAGATTTTTGCAGTGCAGCAAATTTGAACAGAATACCTTGAATATAGCAAAATACTAAATAAAAATACCAGTAAGATCCCCTTAGATTGCCCACTCACTATAAGGACAAAAGGCCATTACCCTTATTAACATAATAGTCATTCTGGCATATAACACTAGCATAGGTGAAGATTTAGCAAACTGCAATTCACAGGTATCACAAAGACTACATAAATGAATTAGAGGATGAACTGAGTTACTGATTTCCAATGATCCATTTGTCTGGGACAGGGGCCGGCTTTATGTGTCTGTACTCCCCCACAGAGCTGTAAACAGACAACTTGCTCTCTTCTTTCCCTTCTCCCCCTTACCTTCTCTTTGCAGCATTTGCCATTCCCCAGCTATCCAAGCCTTTCTGGAAGCATACAGGATGGTGTAATGTGTCACGGCTATGTTGGGCTCATCCGGGAGCTTCCATGATACGAGTGCTGTGTCCTCCTCAATGAGAGTCACTTTCACGTTGGAAGGGGGCAGTGTGGGAGCTGTTGTTGGGCAGGTGGAGGAAAAGACCAGCGTCACATAAAAATAACTGACCAAGATGCAGTGTATATCAAAAACAGAATATTAAGTGCCCACTCAAATCACCTTAAGAGAAAATTGTGACTGAGTAACTAACAGAAAAGAGTGGTTTATAGTTTTTTTACGACATAGTCCCTTTTTATTGAACCTGTTTGTGCTCACCTTCAGGGAAAGTGCTCTGATACACCACGGGGCTCCAGGGGCTGGACAGCTGGTCAATGTGAAGGCGAATTGCAAACTCATACTTGGTGTTTGGCTCCAGATCCCGCACCAGGAGGCTCTGCTCTCCCCTGCAAGAGGAAATAATAACAGAGGCTTCACCACAAGGATTTGTCCAGCAGATGGTGCTGTGGAGCCATGCTACCTTTGAAGGATAAAATGCTTCATGTAAGTGGTGGTCACTTAACTTCCCTTTACAAGGGTTAATTAAGTGCTACCAAGAGGACTGTTAAGGGTAACTCTGGCAAATCTTGCTCTGATTATATTATAAAGAGGGGGAAACTGTTTTGGTAAAGTGACAGGGTGGGAAACAGTTCACAGTTCCAACAAAAGTAAAAAGTTGTCACTGAATATAAAAATGCACTCACGTCTGCAGGTAAAGCACCAGGGAAGCATTTTGCAGACCAACAGGGTTGCAGCGGATGGTGTAGTTGACTGTATGGCTGGAAGTGAAAGCTGGTCGCCCCCAGTGGAGAAATACAGCAGTTGAGCTGTTAGTCTCTGCATACACATGGTGTGGTGGCGGCGGAGGGGGCACCAGGCGATCTCTAACAGCTGGAGAATACAGTGAAAACGCTGTTTATGTCACCAAATTTGGATTATAGTAAACACAATTGATAACATTATGTTTAAGATGCAATCAAAGTGACTAGATGACTTTTTATTCAGGAAAAATGTCTGTTCAATTATTTTGTAGAACCTACAGACACATCCAGGCGTGCTGATAGTCTGGTCTGCTTGGTAGCCATCTCCAATGAAATTGTAAGCCAGGAGCTTCACATGGTACTTCTTTCGTGGGTCTAAATTGAGAAAAAGAGACTCGATTAAATGCTAAAATAAATCACATCATAGAAAAAAGCATGAGAATGTCTGACTGCTTGTTGCAAAATGTAACAGTCTCTAAGGTTTCAGATGTAGACCTCAAGAATCATCCACATAAGTTTGAGTAGATCACTGCTCTGAAATCAATGTAGCCAAGACAGATGCAATGTGATTTCCTGAACCAATAGGGAGTGGGCATGCTATATAAAGGGGACCTGGACTATATGTTTGTGGGGTCAGTGAGGTTTGGGGTCTGATGGTGTGGTGGGAAAAAGAGGCCAAACACTGGCAACAGATGCTTGGTGTTGTGGGTCCTTTGGTCAGTGTCTGCAGCACTCAGGGCAACAGGACAGAGCACCTCCACTATCCATCACCCTGTCACACAGTCTTTTCATTGCAAATGCGATGGCCCTTTCCCCTGCCCCAGCCAGGGCTGCTGGTCAGTGGTCAGCGGTCACTCCTATTCAGCTCCAGAACCCGGGGGTTAAATCGACAGACCAAACCCCCTGGGAAGGACATCGATGTCGGTCAACGGCAGTTGCCGGCATTACTGACCCAAAGGACCCCACGTTGAACAAAAGCCATCAGAACAAATGTCCTTTTTACCTCTAAGAGAATTATAATCAGGGTTCAGTTCAAATGTTGTATATAGCAACTAACTATCTGTAGGCATTGAGTGATTTCCTCACTCAATTATACAATTTTATGCTGTGATTTGCAAAGACAAGCCAGAGGACAAGAGGGATGGAGCCAGTGTCTGGGGTAGGTAATGGTCAGTTTGTGGACATTTAAAGGCAGGTCTGAACTGAGAAGCAGACACAAGTTGATGTTCACCAGTTACAAAGCCTTTAAATGGATTATGTTTTATCTCTGTAAAGGGCGACCTGAAAATCATTTTCATGTAATAATACGTTTTTGGGAACAGTAAATCTGTTAGTCACTGGAGTCAGTTTGCTTCTCCCCTCTGTAAGCTTCTATAACGCAGCAGGACTGAGAGAGGAAAGCAAATGCACACTGTTTCCCCAGGAATTCCCTAATACTTATGCTTGTTCAGAATTTGGAAGAAGTATTATTTTGTGCATGAATATCCATTATGTACTTGTATTTTTGCCTGACAATCTAATAAGCTAACCTACTATATAAAGCATTTGTTGATCAAAACCTTGAAGGATAGGTTGCTATGAACGTTACTCCAAAATACTGTGTTTATAAGCCAACTTTCATGTTGTTTGGCATACTGAGTCTGTAGTTGCTGTCAATTGCTGACTATTGAGAAACACAAAAAAAAATGCAAATCTCAAGTACCAGTATTTGTTATAAATGAGACATTGAGGAGCATGAAGGGAAAAGTGGGAGACCACAGGAGGTGGACTCATGTCCAGAGGAGGTAAAAGAAGATTAAGAGGGGAGGAGCTACTTGGACCCCTGGCCCTAAGGAGTTTCAGCAGAGCCAGAGAAGGGCCAACAGGTCAGGCCTAGATAAAACTCTGAAAGAATCTGAGGTCATGGGTGTGGAATATGAGATGAGCCTCTTTTTTTGCTCAAGGATCCTCGCTGCAGCCTAACCTAAATGGCTATAGTCTATGAGCAGAGAGGGAGAAAAAAACAGTATTGAGTGTGTAATCAATAATCTAATAAATTAGACCATGTGCCTTGCTTGTCATATATGTAATTGCATGCAAATATGCAAACAGAAGAAAACAAACCCTTCCCTGTGAATAATACTGATCAATGTCTAGCATCTCGAGATACAGCAAGAAGCGGACCAGAGTAAAGACAAATACCCTCTACTACCACCTTTTCTGTTCCCTGCAGCAAGACAGATCCAAACAAAATGGGTCTATACTTGTATCATAATGTTAACTTTATTATCCACAGTTTCTGGTCAATGCCTGAGCTTTTTGTTATACTTCAGTGTCCACCTCTAAAGAGGAACAGGCAGAGTCTCTCCATATGCACCTCTACCCTGCCCTACAATACAATGAGCTTGCCGTAATTATGCGGGAGAGGGGCTATGAGAGGGGGGAAGCTGCGACATCTGGGCCACGACCTTTGACATGGAATCTGGGCAAGCTAAATCCTGCAAAAAGAGGGGTTATACTGCTCCCTCTGAGGGGGGAGGGTCAAACAGAGGAAGTGAGTGGAAAAACAGCCAAATTATAATGCCACTTAGGAGGTGATGATGCAGCATGCTAGTAAAATAAAGTTGAGAGGGAGAACTCAGAAGTCTCAATGGGCGATATTATACAAAAAATATTACAGCTCACTTCATCAGCAACGGGCCACACAGCTTGCAGTTATTTCAAACTTACCCGAGGCTATAACTAAAACACCAGCAGGAGTAGTACCTCGAATTTTGTTGTATGCTTTTGTTTACAATGACAGTAAAGGCTTCTGATTCTGATTCCAGAACTAATTTACTGCATTGTATAACTGTGATAGAAAGTGACCACAAATTTTCTGTGCAATCTGTAAGAAGTCACAAATAACAACAAAATACACATTTTTGGAGGGAATTAGAGACAGGTTGCTCGCAATTAACACTACTTCAAAGAGACTCTGTGGTAGCCCTGGGCCATTGAACAGTCAATCTCTACCACAGATAAGAGCAGGGTGGTCAACTAACCACACAGCAGTATGCAATAATCTGTTGTGGATTCAACTAGCTGCATGTCAAGGAATTACCGCAATACATGTTTCAATTGGAAACATGTGGATTTAGAACTAGAAATAAAAACATACAAGTATGTCATTATTACAATTTATATCCCTGCTGGGCTGCACTCTGCTTTAGTGGTCATGCCTTCAGCAAAGACACTTCCCTCTTATTCCCATAGTGATAAATCTCTTTGCTCCCATAAATTATGCCAGTTTGCATTAAAGGGATTTTTTTAGCTGTTTGTGGTCACCTGATTTTTACAGCTTGCCTCCAGATCCTGTTGGCCCCTGTGGTTTTGTTCTCCACTGTGAAAGGCCCCCCCAGGCCGCAGCATGCAAGGCCTGAACAGGGGCCATAAATGTCAACTCCCACACTGACCCACACACCAGCATCTATCATCTCTCTCCTCTCATCCCCCCTCTTTCTCTCGCTCTCATTCACACAAACTGGCATATAAAGACACAACCACACACACACAGACACACACACACACACGCACACACAGAAAGTACGCACAATATGACCTTTCAAATGATAGCCAGAATTCAAATCTAGTTTTCCCACCAAGCAGCCTCTGCCCAGTGTGTAATCAGAGGAAGCAGCACTGGGTAAGGCCCATGATAGCCTGCAGCTATGAGATAAATCTACAGTTCCGCGCACACAGCTCTGGTGCAAACAGGTATGAAAGGTATTTAGTCCCGACTGGCTCTTCTAATGGGCCATGAGAAGAATACATGTGTGGAAAGGTCACAGTATTTCAACACCGTGTCATTTATACACACAACTGGAGCCTCTCAAACACATTCCTCTCTTTTAGGGTATGCTTTCAATCATGTGGATGGTCATAAGTGGTAATTTAGCGTGTCTCTCTGCACCTTTACACAGATATGAATCAACAGCATCCTGCTTTGTCACAGTTGGTACTTTAGAGAACAGTTTTATTGGTAATCAAAGCATAGCTGGTGTGTAGAACATCAAGAAGAGGGAGTTTCATTTACAGTAGATGAAATTTATAAGGATCACCTGCTAAGGAAGCTGAACATCATACTGTCCACAAGTAATTGCAAATAATACCTTAGAAGTAATCAGGTCAAAGCTAAATAACCAAAATATATGTTTATTTTGAAGGAATTAACTATAATTCTATTTGCCCATATTATTTGGAGTATGGATCACTGAACTGGAAGCTGTTGAGCTTGGTTGAGAAGAATACAATTAAGTGGTTTGGCAGTTAACTACAGAAGGATAGCCACATTTTGGTGGTTCCTCTTATGGGACTGTGTGGTGCCATATAGGCACACCACATATGGACAAACTTTGCATATTTTTATTTATATTGCTTGTGTTTTTTGTTACCTGCCCAGGGACTACAGACATAAATTAACATTCTTGCTAACTGCAGTATATTTACAATCTTTTATTTTATACTGAAATTTCTTAATGTGCTCTGTTGCTATAAAATAAACAAACAAGGTCATTTAAAGGGAGTTTGAACTGATTACTTGTATGCAACGGCACTAAAAATAAACTCAGCGTAGGGTTAAAATTCATTTTACCATTTATGGTAATGCTCACATTGAACTGAAAAATATGAGGCAGCATTTTAATCCAAGGTTTTTCAAACTTATTCATGTTCTGGACCCCCACTTAAACTTATTTTGCCCTCGGGACTCTGATATGACAAGATTCAAAGTGGGGAGATTAAAACATACTCATATGCAAATTTTTGTGTCATAGCGGTGTCTAGTGAATTAACGCTTTAAAACCCGAGTAAATGCACTTGATCTCTTTCTGGAAAAAAAAAAAAAAAACAACCCAACAACAAACAAACAAACAAACAAACAAAAACCTCAATAACACTACCAGAAAAAAATAGCAAAAAAAATCTTTTAAAAAATTCAGAAAACAACCAGTATATTTGTAACGATTAAAATTCTGTATTTAAAAGTCAGATCAGTGATGCTGGATCAATGTCAGATTTCTTGTGAAAGACTGGGTTCAGTTGCCTTTCACAAGCATTTAACTTACAGTGAAATAAAACTATTCTCCTTTTTGCTAAGGACCCCCTGGAAGACCCTCAAAGACCCTGGGGGTCCCCAGACCCCACCCTGAAAAATCCCTGTTTTTAATCCATAATTATCTAAAGACAAGTGCAGAAGGAGAGCGGTGTGCAAACAAATCACTGAGTGACAAATCTCTTCACTGGATTAACTTTCATTTTCATCTCTGTTCATTTTCATATCACGTCAGTGTTGCTGATATTAAATCAGAGCTTGGGCTGTGAACATTTTATTAACCTACAGTCTTTTACATTGCCTTTCCTTTCAGGTCATATCAAACTGGGTTGCTCATTTATGAGTTAACAGCAACATTAACTGTGAGAAGAAGCATTGTTAAAGACAACTGTTGGTGACTTTATTAGCCATTAAAAAGCCAAACACTTCCTATTCATTTATTTACATTATAGTTACATAAAGGAACATGAAGCAGTTTAAGAATTTGAATAATTAATAATGACTAAATTTCTGAGGTTTTTGCTATAATAATTTTAACAGCAACAATAATAACTAATTAAACTGAGAGAAAGTGATGGGTGAGCAGCTTGAAAGCTGTTTTGATTGCACATGCAGCCTCGTAAACAGCATGTTGTGCTGCAGGATGTGGTGCCACATGGGAGGTCAGATGCTGCATGGCACTCCTCTGTCTTCGTGGAGGGTGCTGGACTTAATACACCAGGAATGACAGTGGATCAGCAAAACAGTGAGCTCACAAGAAATCCTCATTGTATGGCCTCAGTTCAGTTAGTAAGAGGTTGCATTTCCTTTGACTCTTAGCTAATAAACTATCTTTGTGGCCCTGCAAGTCAAACACAATGAGAGTCTTTGAAGTCAATGCTCCTCCAGGAACACTGCTCAAAGCAGTCATAAAACACATAATAAATCTCCCTTCACAATAACAACTTCCCTCTTTTCAAGGCTTAGCCCTACAATGTTCCTTTATCAAAGAGGAACAAAAAGATAAATCAATTTATTTATTTATTTATTTATTTTTGGTTTGTTTTTTAGCTTAAGTTGTATTCCATTCCTTATCTTGTTGACTGGTTTCTCCTGTGTTCTAATATCGTTCTAATATCGCCTACACCCTTCTTTCAACCTTCAATGAAATCTGATGAGGCAACCAAGACTGTGAACAAACGACTTAGGTGCAGTTTGTCCTGATATACTTAGAGCTATAGAGCTCTAACTATATCCATACACAGCTTTGTCAAAAGCAAAGTGAAAATGGATAAAATGAAATAATAACAAAGAAAAATAAAACTAATAAAATGCAAATGCTGCAAAACATAATGAAAAAAATCTCAGTTTTTTTTATTATTTCTCCACCATTTGAAGATATCCCTTCACTAGGACCTTGAGTATAGCTTTATATTTGACTTTAGTCATTATTATAATATCACCATTATTTTTGGTTTAGTATTAGTAGTAACAGTAAGAGCAATAATATTAGTAGTGGTATCAGCAGTATTAATAGTGTCTCAACCCACAGAACTAAAAACAAAACAAAACAAAACAAAATAATAATATGGCTCCTATTATTATAGTAATTTATACCGCCTCCTCTTTCTTTTTTCTTTCTTTCTTTCTAATCCCTTTCTAACTCCATGCTTCCTGATTTACAAGTCAGCTGCTGACCACCTGGCTGACCCCCTCTGGCCACAGATGGTCAGTTGTCCACTGCATTGGCCTGGGACGCCTTTCCACTCTCAAACATGGCAAAATGAATCCGACCTAAAGGCCATGATATACCCAACACCATCCGGCAGCTGTTGAATAGACACACACTAAAATTCTGTTCAAAGGTTGAGAGGTCATGGAAGTGGGACGGGCTGTTGGACCATCCCAGGCCCAATCAACCTCTGCATTCCAAATGAAAAGATTAAAACCTATAAAACCAAATACTTGTGAGCTTGGCTGTCAGGAGATGCCGGTGCTGGCTGTCATCTTATTTTTCCACAATAACTAATAGCATTTGTCAACTAAAAACTTGTTTGAGCGGTTAAGACACTACTTTTAATTACATTACTTTTAATTAAAAGTCAATCCAAATGTGATCATTCAAACCACTATCAAACTGGTAGTAGCTACTGATAAAGACATACTCAGACAGGGAATGAAGGAAGTGAATCATACCTGTCGCAGCACTTATATCAACCCTTTGAAAGCCAGGGGCCGGTGGGCAGCCTTTTTATTTTAACCCATTTTTCTCAATCCTCAAATTCAGAAATAATTTGAACTGCTTTGCAGAATGATTAAATACAGTAGGTAAATTCTAAATTTTCTCAATCCTCTTCCACACTAGCCTACACATAATTGTTTTTATTTATTTCAAAAAATATTTTTGAGAAAATGTGTCAAAAAATAAAACAAAAAAAGGAAAAAGAAAACTAAGAAAGAAATGTAAAACGTTTTTCATGAGACAAAAGTAAGAAATTAAAAAAGTAAAATAAAAAGTAAAAAGAAAATAAATACATGGAAAAACGAACAATGTTAATATGATAAAATAAATATATAAAATGTATAATATATAATGTTTAGAAATGTATAAAAATGCTACAAATTGTGCCTAAGGAAATATAAAAAAATATTAAAATTTTGCACTAAATTAATCACAAATAATCAAAAAATAATAACTTCCTGATTTTACTAAATGCATCTAGAAAATGTAGTAATTTTTTTAAATGAATATTTTTGAAAACAAATAAAGGAAATTTTTGTTCAGGTTTCTTTGTATAACCACTTTGATAAAACCTTATGCCTTATGGCACATCCCTAAAGAGAAATTATGTTGCACTATGATCTAGGGCATATTAGCCATAAACTGTTATGCAAATGAGTAAACATGCTTGTCTTCACATAATACCTAAGTGGTAACAGAACTCAAAATTATTATAGCCATTGAAAAAAAAAAGTTTTCCCTAATTAATATGCCAGTGTATGCCACCAAGCCTCATACATTTGTCCCAAGTCCAAGCGAGGGGAATCTTTGGTCTAAGCATTTGTCTCCACACAGGCAGAGAAACACAACCATGACACCACTGTGTCCTGCACAGTGGTGTGCCAATGCACTGTGGTGTCACGACTTCGAACCAAATGACTCGCCCAAAGTGAGGCAAGACAAAACTCACCAAGGCCTCCGATGGTGTGTCTGTTATCCGAAGCACGCAGCTGAATCGGGGAACTCTCAGGCTGGCTCTCCTCGTGGTAGAAGAGACGGTAACCTTGGATGCCGGCTGAGTTTCTGGGTGCCAGCTGCCAGCGCACCAGGAGGGTGGTGCAGTTTAAGGGCTCCAAATGCAGCTCTGGTGCCAGAGGAACTGCAGAGAGACAAAAGTTGGATGTTTCTCTTCCATGTTCAAAGACAGGGCACTATCTTACATATGAATATATATGAATATTTTGTAATGTAATTGTAATGTAATTCTATTAGTTCTTTTTGATAATGAGATGCAGGTTGTAATAGATAAAATCTTTATCCACAACTTTTCTAATAAACCTTTCTCTACTTTGTTCAAAGAGTAAACCTACTCAGATGTAGTTCCAAACTTAAAACTTGAACATTTTACAATGCCTATTCTGCCTTGTAATGAAACTTTTGTACTTTTGCACAGTTTTTTATTCTATTTTTTTTATCTACTGTATTTCATCATTCTGCAAAGCAATTCAAATTGTGTCTGTATTTTTGTACTTTCTGAATTCCATCTTTTAATTTTATTGTATTTTTACCATTATCTAAAGCACTTTGAATTGCATCTGTGTATGAAATGTGCTATATAAATAAAGCTACTTTGCCTTGCCTCGATTATTTTGACAGTTGAATAATCATTTTGAGAAAAAGAAAATTTCCAAATTCTCCAAATCGAGCTTCTCAAATGTGAATATTTTCTTGCTTTTTAAGTCCTCTGTGACAGTAACATTTTTCACCATTTTCTTACGTTTTATAAACCAAATTATTCATTAATAGAGAAAACAATCAACCGATTAACTGATAATGAAAATAACTGTTTGCTGCAACTCTAATAAAAAGTGAAATAGAATATTAAGAGCTACCAGAAAACAAGACGTCAGAGATAGTGTTCCACTATTTGTGTCATGTGACTTAAACTTTCAATCAAATACAACACAAGACAGCCACTCATCACTGCAACACTAATGTCACTAATGTCCACTATGTCCTTGTTCTTAGAGAACAAGAATTTAGTCTCCATCGAGCTGTTTATGCTTATCTGGTGGACATTAAGAGGCTCAGAAGTTTCCTATCAGAGTCCAGCTAGCCTCAGGTCCCTTACCAGCTGCTTCACGCTCAGCATTAGGGACCAGAAAGAGCCACAGTCACTAGCATGGGAGCGAGATCACAGTTTTTTTTTGTTTTTTTTTTAGGTTTTAACTGAATGGAAAGCTTCATTCCTGTCTCCATTTAAAATGGAGACAGAGAGCAGGAGAGATGGGCAGGAAAAACAAATCCTCCCCTCCCCCACATCCAAGCCTCAGATGTAGTTCTAAACAGCCATATTCTGCTTCCCACCCGGAGGCCCGGGTCCCTCTCTTTATGACCCATGACTGAAGCCATTCCAATGTTACTGACAGTGCAGGGCAAAGGTCACGGAGTAACAAACGCAATGCCTTAACAAGATTATTAGAGCAAGCTCTTCTCTTGGTTCTCTCCCATGGCCCAAATAGAACTGAGAAGAAGAAAGGTTCAGTGATAATTCAGACTTTCAGGTCAACTTCAGCTGTGCGTAGCTGGATCGATCAGGGGTTGTTTGATTCTGTAAGATTTACGACAAATGGGGCTGCTGACATCCAAACCGTATCATCTTCATGGATTAACAATGTGCAACCAGATGTATTTGTGCCACAAACATGGTCTCCTGTACAAAGAAGAGCCATATAAAGCACAATAGAGCCACTAGTTTGACTTTTTCATATAGAAGAGAGCTCATTAACAGCAACATCTTCTGAAAAACCTTTG